>NC_077232.1:257546523-257907865 GCF_027887165.1 Monodelphis domestica
CTGAGAAGGCTGGGACTACTAGTGCAAAGGATCCCACTAGATTCCTCATTACATACCATAGGTCCAGGGGACAAAGCATATGTAAAAAATTTTGCCAAAGACAAACCCACAGAGCCCAGATGGATTGGTCCATATGATGTAGCTCTCACCACTCCTACATCGATCAAAGTAGTGGGAAAAGATTCTTGGCTTCACACATCTCACGTTAAACATCACTATGCCCATGATAACACATTGAAAGACAACTTAATGGGAGCCCAAGAATCCATTCAAACACAGACACCCCAAGAACAATCTTTGATAAATAAACATAGAGCCCATGACTCAAACAAAACCACACAAGAAGAAATAGAGAAACTGAACAGAGACAGTGAAACCGAAATAGAATAATGTCCAAGACAGATAGTATAAATTTGGGTTAGTTAGATCAGGGAGGATTAGTGTAGCCTGTGAAACACAGGAGAAGTGGTTCCTTGCAGAGTTTATTTGGGGGTATTTAGAATCCCTTAGAATTATTAAACCTATATACAAATTTCAATCTCAAACCTAGACTAAAATATCATTAACCTCTACAATCAACCACATAAGAATAGAATAACTGCCTTAAAATTATACATTATGAAAGTTACCTACTTTCATTACATAAAAAAGAAAATCTCACTTGCATTCATGAGGATGGCACAAACATCCTATATAAAGTTTCACCCACATGCATCAAACTATTCACTCTTACATGCATGCACACATTAATCTGTCTCACACACACATGATCCTGTAGTTCCAGATACCTGAGATCATCTTTCAAGGTGAGACGACAGGCAAGTATGTATCCTGTAAAGGAGAAGGCACCCCAGACCTGTGACAAACTTCAAGCAATACCAAATCATGGAAGATACGCAGACAACTGGAAAGAACTTTGAATCAAAGACATTATGGGGACTGAACTTCAGGAAAATGGTTCATATAAGATTAATCGCCAATCATATTAACCTAACATATAGGGAAGTACATACACATATACAGTGGAATAAATATGCATCCACCATGACATATTTAGAACATGAACAAATTTCACATTGACAGGGACTGTGTCATAAATAAGGACAACCCCTAAATTGTATATCTGTAAATAAATCTCTACTACCTGAATGTATATATGTATATGTGTATTTAAATAACATGTGACATATGCAAATGTGAACAAAAATAGCAGGCATGTATATATATATATAGAGATATAGATATATAAAGCATAATAATGATAGAATCCAGTAATATAGATAGAAAGGAGAGTTAAAAATACTAACTGTTAATAGACAGGGACAGAGTAGTTTAGGGTGGAAAAGGGAATATTGTAACTAGAGAGGTAACATAGGGACAGAATAAATCAGATTTCATATATATATGTATATATATACCTATAAATGCTATGAATTGTTACATTGGATTTAGCATTATATAAGGCATAGGATAGTTCAATTTTACTAAGATCTATATTTTATATTGATTGCTATAGGAAAATTATTATATTGTGAAAATTTTTGTTGGCACATAATCCTAACCCTCTTCCCACAACTCAGTCTTAGCATAAGATAGGAACTTAGATTAGCTAATAGACAGATTAGGATAAGATTTATTATTTTGGTTGAGGGAGGTTAGATAGGAACAATAAGTAGCCTAGATAGATTAGATGGAAGATAATTAACTGGCATGGGCAAGGGTGGCACCACATGAACAAAAGGAAATGGAGGATTTGTGATAGAGGCTGGCACTAGAGAAAAAGTGCCAGACTGAAGAGTAAGTGAAATTGATCACCTTGATGGGGGAGGGGCCCCAGCAGTGAATTTCCTGAGGGAGAAGACTCTGGCTGGGAGAGCAGTGAGGGTCTCTCCATCTTGAGATTTCAAAGAGAGAAGGTGGATAAAGATTTTCTCCTGAGGGTTACCCACTTTTCCTGCTGGTGACTGGAAGTCTTTCCTCCCAACACTTCCCAATTGAAGGGACTTTCTGAAGAAAAACCTGAGCAAACTTTACCTCTGCTCCTGTTGCCCAGGGGTGAGTCAACCTGACTTTCTCTCAGGGGGCTCAGGCTGCCAAGACCTGAGTTCCCTCCCAAACTTGAAGAGGGAAGAAACGGATTTAGATAGAAACAGGGACCCCATTTTTCCAATTTCCTTTCCCATTCTTCCCTGCCTGTTATTGCTTTTGTATTACCTGATTGAGTTAACATTAAAAGTTATCTGTTCCCCAAGCTAAGTGTGAGCAAACGGATCTAGGGGAGACCTTTGGGTCTCCAGTAGTGGAAGAGGAATAAGAGGGAGAAGAGTATATTAGGGAGAGCAGCATTAGCTAAGGAGGGAAGGCACAAGGGGGAAAATCTTCAAACCCCCTCTCCTCTCTCTGAGCCAACCTGTTACATCTGCTATCTCCCTTGAACCCTACTTTGTGGAGTAGGGAGTTCTCCTCTCCTTCCCCCTCTCTGTACCTTGGGGTCCAAGACTCCCTGTGGTTACATCCCTTCTTTCATTTTTTCAAACAAGTGCATTACTTAAATCCTTCTAATTTCTCCCAATGTTTTTGGAAGGGAAGAATGTAGTATCATTGGAATTCATAACTAGCAAGAAGTTCGCAGTAATATATAACAAGAATCAGACAATATGACTAGGTAGGTTTTATACTAGGAATGCAGGGATGGCTCAGTATTAGGAAAACTAACAACATTATTGACCATATCAGCAATCACAAGATTATTTCAATAGATGCAGAAAAAACTTTTGACACAACATCCATTCCTATAAAAAACCACAAAAATATTGGAATAAATGCAACATTCCTCAAAAATATGACCCCGGATTAGAAGCAAGGCTCTTTTTTTCCTCTGCACCAACCAACATAAAGTGCTTCAAAAGGACAAAACCAAAATCAGATGAGTGAAGGGGCTCTACTGTAGGGTGCAGCATTGAAGGTAGGCAGAGTTTGTGAATTTCCATGCTAAAAGGGGGCAAAATTACTTTCACCAAAGTATGAGCTCATCAGCCTTCCCCCTCTCCACCTATGGTACCCGAGTTAGAGAGAATTCAGAGCAACAACTAGGGTGTCGGGGGATTGGCTGAGGACACCACAGAATTGCCCCTAAGAACAGAAAGACTTGGGATTCAAGGAGGCTGATGAACATGGTGCTTGGGTACAGAGATAGGGCAAGACTGCACACATCAAATTCTGCTGGGGAGACTCAAAAATAGCTTCAGGGAAAAACCTCTCTGGGGCTCAATACAAAAATTACCCACCTTCCTCACTCAGAGTTTTGACTAGGAAGGAACAAAGCAATGGCAACCAACACCCAAGAACTACAATCCACAACTACCAAAAAAAAAAAAGAATACTTTTGGCCCTAAGAAATTTATATGTAGAAAAACTCCAGATTAAAGAGGAGAAACACATCCAAACCTTCAAAAAAATGGAAATTGTTCACAAGCTCTTGAGGAGCTCAGATTTGAGATTATAAACCAAATTAGAAAGACAGAAGAAGCATGGCAAGAAAAGTAGGAAATAGGTGAAAAAAGAAAATAACAGTTTAAAATAGACAGAAACTCCCACTTAGAAAAAGAAGTCCAGAAGTCAAATGAAATGATAAGCAAATTTGAGACTAGAATTAAATAGCTAGAAGCCATGAAACCCAGGATAGACCAACCAGAAAAGGAAAAACAAATGATCATAGCTGAAAACCTGTCTTTAAAGACCAGAATTGGGCAAAAAGAAACTAATTACCTCACAAAACAATAAGAATTAATAAAGTAAAGCTAAAAGAATGGCAAAATGGAAGGAAACATGAAATATCTCAAAAATTTAATTGAAATTGAAGAGAATGACAATGATGAAAAATCCTATCAAAATCTATGGGATGCAGCCAAAGCAGTCCTCAGGGGGAAATTTATATCCTTGAGTACATATATTATCAGATTAGTGTGTGCTGACATCAATGAATTGGGCATGCAACATAAAAAAAAAAACCTAAAAAGAACAAATAAAAATTCCCAAGACAAAAACTAAATTAGAAATCCTAAAAATTAAAGGAAAAATTAATAAAAATTGAAAGTGAAAGAACTATTGAGTTAATAAAAAGACTAGAAGCTGGTACTTTGAAAAAACAAATAAAATAGATAAAGTGCTGGTTAAGCTAATAAAAAAGGAAAGAAGAACACCAAATTAGCAGTATCAAAGATGAAAAGGGAGACTTTGCCAATGAAGAGGAAATTAAGGCAATCATTAAAAATTATTTTGTTCAATTATATGGCAATAAATATGCCAATCTAGGTGATATAGATAAATATATACAAAAAATAATTTGCCTAGATTAACAGAAGAAGAAATGAAATACTTAAATAATCCCATATCAGAAAAAAAATGAACAAGCCATCAAAGATCTCCCTAAGAAAAAAACTGTCAGGGCCAGATGCATTCATAAGTGAATTCTATCAAACATTCAAAGAACAACTAATCCCAATGTTATACAAACTATTTTACAGAATTAGCAAAGAAGGAGTTCTACCAAATTCCTTTTATGACACAAACATGGTTCTGATTCCAAAGCCAGGCAGGTTGAAAACAGAGAAAGAAAACTATAGACCAATATCCTTAATGAATATAGATGAAAAAATCTTAAATAGAATATTAGCAAAAAGATTCCAGCAAGTGATCATGAGGTTTATTCATTATGATCAGGTGGGATTCATATCAGGAATGCAAGGATGGTTCAATATTAGGAAAACCATCCACATAACTGACCATACCAATAAGAAAATCAACAGAAATTGCATGATTATCTCAACAGATGCAGAAAAATTCTTTGACAAATACAACACTCATTCCTATTGAAAACACTAGAAAGTGTAAGAACAGAAGGATCTTTCCTCAAAATAATAAACAGCATTTATTTAAAATCATCAGCAAGCATCATCTGCAATGAGGATAAATTAGAATCCTTCCCAATTAGATCAGGAGTGAAGCAAGGATGACCATTATCACCTCTATTACTTAACATTATACTAGAAATACTAGAAGTAGCAATTAGAGAAGAAAGAGAAAAGGTATTAACATAAGAAATGAGGAGATCAAGCTATCATGCTTTGCAGATGATATAATGGTCTACCTAAAGAATCCTAGAGAATCAACTAAAAAGCTATAAGAAATAATCAACAACTTTAGCAAAGTTGCAGGATGAAAAATAAACCCACATAAATCATCAGCATTTCTATATATTTCCAACATATCCCAGCAGGAAGAGGTAGAAAGAGAAATTCAATTTAAAATTACCCTAGACAATATAAAATACTTAGGAATCCATCTGCCAAGACAAACATGGGAACTATATGAACACAATTACAAAACACTTTCTATACAATTAAAACTAGATCTAAACAATTAGAAAAATATTAATTGCTCATGGGTAGGATGAGCTAATATAATACAAGTGACAATCCTACCAAATTAACTAATTATTAATGCTGTACCTATCAAACTACCAAGGAACTTTTTCAACAAATTAGAAAAAAAAACTATCAAAAAGTTCATTTGGAAGAACAAAAGATCAAAAATGAAAAATATCAAGGGAACTAATGAAAAAAATATTATGAATTGAGGCCTAGCATATCAGATCTTAAACTGTACTATAAAGTAGAGGTTGGTCATCAAAAAATATGGTACTGGCTAAGTGACAGAAGAGAGGACCAATGCAATAGCCTTGGGATAAATGCCCTCAGTAAGTTAGTGTATGATAAACCTAAAGATCCCAGGTTTGGGGACAAAATCTCACTATTTGACAAAAACTGGTGGAAAAATTGGAAGACAATATGGGAGAGATTAGGTTTTGATCAAGATCTCACATCCTACACCAAGATAAATTCAGAATCGGTGAATGATTTAAATATAAAGAAGAAACCTTTAAGTCAGTTAGGTGAACATAGAATAATATACCTGTCAGATGTATGGGAAAGGAAAGATTTTAAGATCAAGTAAGTGTTAGAAAAATATTACAAAGGGTAAAATAAATAATTTTGATTACATTAAATCAAAAAGGGTTTGTACAAACAAAACCAATGCAATCAAAATTAGAAGCAGAACAACAAATTGGAGGAAATTTTCATAACAAAAACCTCTGACAAAGGTCTAATTACTCAAATTTATAAGGAGCAAAGTCAATTTTACAAAAAAAGCAATCCATTCCCCAACTAAATAAATTACAGCTATTAATAAGCACATGAAAAAGTGCTCTAAATCTCTTATAATCAGAGAAATGTAAATCAAAACAACTCTGAGGTATCACCTCACGCCCTGTTAATTGGCTAACATAACAGTAAAGGAAAATAACAAATGTTGGAGGGGTTGTGGCAAAATTGGGACATCAATGCATTGCTGGTGGAGTGTGAATTGATCCAAACATTCTGGATGGCAATTTGGAACTATACCCAAAGGTCTTTAAAAGACTGCCTGCCCTTTGATCCAGTCATACCACTGCTGAGCTCATACCCCAAGGAGATAATTGGGAAAGAGCCTTGTACAAAAATATTTTTTATAGCTGCACTCTTTGTGGTGGCAAAAAAATGGAAAATGAAGGGATGCCCTTTGATTAGGGAATGGCTGAACAAATTCTGGTATCTGTTGGTGATGGAATACTATTGAGCTAAATGAACTAATGAACTGGGGGAATTCCATATGACCTGGATTGACCTTGAGGAACTGATGCAGAGTGGAAGGAGCAGAACCAGGAGAACATTATACCCAGAGACAGATACACTGTGGTACAATCAAATGCAATGGACTTCTCTACTAGCAGCAATGCAATGACCCAGGACAATTCTAAGTTACTTATGAGAAAGAATGCTATCCACATGCAGAGAAAGAACTATGGGAACAGAAGCAAAAAAGAAAGAGCTGCTTGATCACCTGGGTCAATGGGGGTATGATTGTGGATGTTGACTCTAAACTATTACCCTAATGCAAACATTAATAATATGGAAATAGGTTTTGATCAATGACACATGTACAACCCAATGAAATTGCTCATTGGTACAGGGATTGGGTAGGAGGAGAAAGAACATGAATCATGTAACCATGGGAAAATATTCTAAATTAATTATTTAAATAAAAATGTTTCAAAGGAAAAATAAATAAAACCATCAGTAAGCATTATATGTAATTGAGAAGCCTTTCCAATGAGGTCAGAAGTGAAACAAGGATGCCCATTATCACCACTGCTATTAAATATTATTAAAATGCTAGTTATAGCACTAAGAGAAGAAATTAAAATACTTTGAATAATCAATTAGGAAATAAAGCTATCAATCTTTGCAAATGATAGCATGATATAACCAGAAAATACTGGAGAATCAAACAAAATTAATTGAAACAATTATCAACTTTTACTAAATTTAAAGATTAGTAAAAATTATCATAATTTCTCTATATTACCAAATAAAGCCCAACAGCAAGTGAGAGAAAATGGAATCCTGTTTAATATAACCATAGACTATATAAAATACCTCCAAAACAAATCCAGGAATCATGTGATCATAACTACATGACACTTTTCACACAAATAAAGTCAAATGAAAACAATTGGAAAAATGTGAATTGCTCATGGGTAAGCCAAGTCAATATAATAAAAATGACAATTCTTCCTAAATTAATTTACTTATTTAATACCATACCAGTCAATCTACCCAAAAATAATCTTACTGAGCTAGAAAAAATAATAAATAATAATATTTTCACGCAGAACAAAATTCCTAGAATTTCAGGATTATGATGATTATGAGGGAAGGTGACTTAGCTGTTAGCCGATTTTAAATTACATTACAAAGTGGCAACCATCAAAAACCCTTTGGTACTGGCTAAGAAATGGAATGGAAAACCAAGGGAATAGATTATGTACTCAATAGTAAATGACCATAGCAAGCTAGTGATTGAGAAACTCAAAGAACCAATCTTTTGGAAGAAGTATTCACTGTTTGACAAAAATTGCTAGGAAAACTGAAATACTAGGATAGAAACTAGACACAGAACAACATCTCACATCAGATTACAAGGCAAAGTCAAAATAGACACATGGTTTAGAAAGAAAGGGTAATATAAACAAATAAGGGGAACACAAAATATTTTAGCTTCAGACTTGTAGATAAAGAAAAAATTTAGGTGAAAAGAATACATAGAGAATATTATGAGATGTAAAATAGATAATTCTGACTACATTAAATGAAAAAAGTTTCTGCACAAACAAAAGCAATGCAATAAAAATTAAAAAGCAAACAAGTTGGGGAAATATCTATAGCAAACTTCTCTGACAAAGGATTCATTTCCCAAATATTTAGAGAATTGAGTCTAATTTATAAGAATGCAAAGCATTTCCCAATTGACAAATGATCAGAGGATATGAACAGGCAATTCTCAGATAAAGAAATAAAAATTAACTTTAATCACATAAAAAAAGTTCCAAATCACTGTGAGGTACCACCTCACCCCCATCAAACTGGCTAATAAGACAAAAAGGGGAAATGATAAATGCTGGAGGTCATGTGGAAAAATCAGGACACTAATAACTATTGGTGAAGCTGAGAACTGAAACAACCATTCTAAAGAGCAATCTGGAACCATGTCTAAAGGGACATATGACTGTGTAGAGCTTTTGATGCAACAATATCTCTACTAATACCAAAGAGATTAAAGGTAGGAGAAAAGAACCTATCTCCACAAAAATATTTATATTGGCTCTTTCTGGCAGCAAAGAACTAGAAATTAAAGGGATGTCCATTACTTGGGGGATGGCTGAACAAGTTTTGGTATGATTGTAATGGAATACTATTGTGCCATAAGAAATGGCAAACAAGATGAATTTTAAAAACCTGGAAAGACTTATATGAAGTGATGCAAGTGAAGTGAGCATAAATGGGACAATATGACAATATTGTACTGAGTAATAATAATATATGATAATCTCCTTGAATAACAACCATTTTCAACAAGGAAGGTTCCAAGATAACTCCAACAGACTTGAGACAAAAAAAGGAATATCTAGCACCATAGAAGGAACAGAACTGATTGAAACATACCATTTTTATTTATTCTATTAATTTTTCTCTAGTATAAGCAATATGTATCTTCTTTCACAATGATAAATATTGAAATGTGTATTATATGATAATATATGTATAACCCATATCATATTGCCTCCATTCTTAAGAAGGAGAGAGGGATGGTGGAGAGAAAGAACATGGATTACTAAATATCAGAAAACAAATATTAAGAAAGTATATTGCTATACAATATGGAAAAATTATATTAAAATATTTGTTTACAGTTAACAATGTCACCCTCAAAGAGTTCTGGACCTTCCTTTTGGGAGGTTGGAACTGGGAAACCCTCTTGACTTGGCTATAGGTTCATCTAGATGTCATTAGGTTTGGGGGTGCTATGGCAGAGTGGTCTCCCTTCTAGTTTTCAATTCTACCTACATCCCACACTTTGCCTCCATCTCTTCTAACTCCCATATCTCATTCCAGTGGCCCAGATCTTTTAGCCTCCTTCAGAACACTCTTTCAGTAAGTTCATGACTGATAATAAATAGCACCATTCTTTGATACAATCTCTAGGAAATATAGTTTTCCCAAGGGACAGTATTCTTTTGGGCTTTCAAGTACCATTAGACATGACACTATAAGAATATTCTCTTTAGTCATGCCTATTTTACAATTGAATGGATCAGTGATGAAAGTGATACTGAATGAGAGGGTTTAGGTATTTTTCTTTTTCTTTTCTTTTTTTTGAAAACCCTTACCTTCTGTCTTGGAGTCAATACTGTGTATTGGTTCCAAGACGTAAGAGTGGTAAGGGCTAGGCAATGGGGGTCAAATGACTTGTCCAGGGTCACACAGCTAGGAAGTATCTGAGGCCAGATTTTAATCTAGGACCTCCTATCTCTAGACCTGGCTTTCAATCCCTCTTTAGGTATTTTTCCCCTAGGAAAGAAGTCATCTAATCAATAAACATTTATGAAGTGCCTACTATGTGCTAGGTACTGTACTAGGTCCTGGGGTTATAAAGAATGGCAAAAAGATAATTTCTGGCATTGAATATCTTGCAGGTTAATGGGGAAGATACCATGAAAATATTGACCAGGATGATGGGATCACAGAGTAGATAAAAGCATCGTGGAATGAAAGAAAGGTGTAAGAAGATGGCAAATCATAAAGGACTTTGCAAGTCCAAAAGGGGGTTCACAAGGTATTATTTTTGATACTGGAGGTGATAGGGAAATACTAGAGGTGAGACTAGTTAATTAAATAACTCACTTTTATTAAGGGATTCCAGAAAATTTTTCCTTTTAATTACTTCCCTTTAAGAGAACAAAATTAATTCAGGGAAAAAATTAGTATATCTATTTCCTATGACCTGGCAGACAGAATTTTAGGGATCCTCATAAAACAGGTTGTTCTATTTAATGAAATGATTGTAGCCAGCTGATCATTTCACCTCTCTTTTTTAGTTTCCTCATCTACAAAAATATCTCCAAGCTTCCTCCCAGCTATCAATCTCTGATTCTGTGAATGGATATTTGCTCTGTGCTCTGAAGTCTCTGACTCAGCCCAGGGCCAGTTCCAACTCTACCCTGAAATGAATTGCAGGGTTGGTGCCAAGTTATTAGCACAGAGAGCTTGGCAATCACAATGCTCTGATTTTCCCTAAGAAAGTTTAATATTCTGCTTCTGCCTAGGAAGAAAATTAGCCTCAGTTACATGTAAGGATACTAGGATGTAGTTAAGCATGTTTTTGGTGGAGCAAACTAAAACAGACCCCAGCTCTCAAGTGGTAGACAGTTTAGTGACTGAAATGATGGAATGCTGGACCTGGAGATGGAAAGACCTGAGTTCAAATATGACCACAGATGCTTACTAACTGGGAAAGTTATTTAACCTGTGCTTGCACCACTTTTCTCAGCTGTAAAATGGGGATAATAACAGCGCCTACCTCTCACAGTTGTTTCAAGGCCTCAAATGAGATAATATTTGCAAAGCATCTAGCACTTAATAAACACTCAATTTTTAAAGGGGCAATACTTCAACAGTGAGAATAGCTAAAGAACTGAAGCAGGATGGAAAGGAAAGAAATAAGTGAGAAAATTGATCCTGGGATCATTGTTGAGTCACCACGAGTGATCTGACTCTAATATAATAATACTGAATAAACCCTTTACAATCTTTGGAGAAATTTTGAACTTTATAGCAAAAGCCATTTCCTTACCTATTTCAGCAAAGTATTGAAAGATTGGTAATAAAAATATATGAAAAGATAATTTTTTTTAAATCCAAAAAGAAAAAAATACATGAAAATATATGAAAAAAAAAGATTTCCTAGGTGAAACATATTACTATCACAATACAAGGAGAAACATTTTATCAATTTAATGTAGCATGTGTTTGCAAATTAGCTACATTATTAATCTCTCTAAAATTTTATAACATTCAATGTCAAACCAAAGGGCCCAATTTCCCAGACTTATTTTTGTTACTTTGATCATTTCCATAATTACCATTCTTGCTCTTTTTTAGTTCTGATATTCACCTTTAAACTCTAAGCTTTCTGGCAACCAGTTGTAATGGGTGTACTAGTACATGAATTTTTTTCAATTAACACTTTCCAGTAAATGTCAGAGGGCCCTCCTCATTGGAATAAACTAGAAATTACTGAAGTTCTTTCTGAATTGGATTTGTCTCAAGGTTTACTAAGTAACATCTTTTTTTCTCGTTAACTATTATTGCACTCAGCATTCTGTTCTTGTTTTTTATGATGATTTAGTCAAACACACCATTAAGAATTTCAACTCCCTTCTTGTCCTTTATTATGTTTTTACCCTCTGTAAAGGGCAGATATAGTGGACATGTTTTTTTTTTCAATTCTATCCTTTTATTTTATGTGCGTTTAGAAATCCAGATTCACCCTGCCCCTTGGCATTATTAGAACATCTTGTCCTTGTTCCAATGATTCTCTTTCTCCCCTAAATGTTGATGTTTATAAAGCCCTCATTTTTATTTTCTTATGCCTTGCACTTTGCCATCTTTGTGAAGGGGTCATTTGATCCAATGTTAACTCCAATTTCCTTGTAGTCAATCAAGTTAACAGGAATTAATTTTTAAATTTATTTATCTTTATGGTTCTTTATTTTTCAAATTTTGAATTTCAAATTCTGTCCTTTCAATTATCCTCTCCCCCACTCTGAGAAGGCAAACAACTTGCTATCTATCTTCCATGTGAAATCATGAAAAAAATTCTATATAAAGCCATGAAGCAACAGTCATCTTTAAGCACCTTCTATGTGTCAGATATGGTGCTAGATACTAGAGAAAAAAGCAAAAAAATATGTAATTCTCATCCTCTCTCTTGTGTATATAAATACACACATATATATATGGAGATATATTTATGTCCATCTATCTGTCCATCTGTCCATCTGTCTATATGTCCTTGTCTCCAATGAATGAAATAAACCTTACCCTCAAGGAATTTCCATGCCAAGTAAGAATAATAAAATAGTAATTATTATTAATTACATTTCCTTTGAGGTTTACAAAAGTGATTAAACTATATTCCTTCATTTGCTCCTCTTAATAAGACTATGAGGTAGCTGCTATTGTTTTCCCCATTTTGCCCATGAAGGGCAAATATGTATACATTCATGCACATATATTTGTTTCTATAAAATTGATGAGTAGTTGTGAGGTATATATCGCTGTTTTACGTATTTAGTTTGTATTATATAGTGAGACACAAACACACTGATCAGAAGCATAAAGTGAGTGGGTATATATTAACTATGTTTATATCTATTATATATACATATATAAAGTTAAACATAAGGTAGCTTGGGTGGGAAGGCACCAGTGATGGCGGGAAGGCAGTCAGGATGTTTTCATCATTTGGGATGTCACTTGTGGAGCTTTTCATGGACCCTCAATTGCAGTAAAGCTGTTTGGGGTAATCCATAGACACAACTATCTAATACACTCTTTAAAAAATGAAACAACTTAACTTTCATCTTAGAATGAATATTATGCATTGATTGCAAAGCAGAACATCAGCAAGGGCTAGGCAATGGGGGTTAAGTGACTTAGCCAGGGTCACACCATTAAGAAGTGTATGAGTTCAGACTCAAACCCAGCACCTCCCATCTCTAGATCCCACTCTCAATCCACTGAGCCACCCAGCTACTCTCTAATATACTCTTGATTGTCAGACTTCATGAGAGATATATAAATCTAATAGTAGAAATATTTAATTAAGATGTGAAACAGTGTGATTAATAAGGAAGGAAATCAAGAAATAAGACATTCACTACACTGATTCACAGGTGGGAACTATCTCATTCACTTGCTAAGAAATGGGTTGTATTAGAAGTCACTTGGGGAAAATTTGGGATTATGGAATAGGGATGTATGCATTTAGAATTGGAAAGGATCTTAGAAATCACACAGTTCTAGATGATCATTTTATGGGTGAATAAACTGAGGATCAGAGTTTAAGCAATTTAGGAGGGGAAGGGGAAACTCTCCTATAACTTCTCTCTACAACCCATCGGAAGATCTGATTTTTCTAGAGGTTAGGGGGCAGGCTATAAACTTCTGAAATATACCAACGTTTTAGAGGATTATTAGAATTCTCTCATGATTTCTCTCCATTCCTTCAGGCAATTCCACTTTTCTTACATTTAGCTTTTTCAACTCCCTGCTCAGAGGCTCCCAGGGATGCTTTTGATATTGAGCCAAATAAACTCTTCATTCTCTTCTCTAAGTCTTCCAGTTCTTCAAGCCTTCTCTCTCCATTTTTACATTATGTAGGAAGAGAAGAGATTTGCCAGAGAAGTTCCTGATAAATCTGATGAGTTCAACCAATAAACATGAAAACATTTTTGAGTGTGAGTTTTTGTTCAGAGGAATCTCAAGGGAAACTTCCCAGGAAGGTAATCAATCCCACTGGTATTATATGCTGAAAGGACACAGAGGACTTGAGATTGTCAGACTGAGGCTAAAGAGGAGAGTCACTTGTCCAGGAATCCACCCCTCACTAACACTCCCTAACATACTTGATCTATGAAAATTAATTAACACGAGCTCCCCCCCCTCTGTCTCTTTTTTCTCTTTTTTCTCTCTCTTTATCTCTGTCTCTCTCTCTCTGTTTCTCACTCTCTGTCTCTCTCTCTTTGTCTCTGTCTCTCTGTCTCTGTCTCTCTGTGTCTCTCTGTGTCTCTCTGTCTCTCTTTGTCTCTGTCTCTCTCTGTGTCTCTCTGTGTCTCTCTGTGTCTCTCTGTCTCTCTGTCTCTGTCTCTCTTTGTCTCTGTCTCTCTCTGTGTCTCTCTGTCTCTCTTTGTCTCTCTCTGTCTCTCAGTCTCTCTCACTTTGTCTCTGTCTCTCTCTCTCTCTGTCTCTCTCTGTCTCTCTCTCTGTCTCTCTCTCTCTCTCTCTCTCTCTCTCTCTCTCTCTCTCTCTCTCTCACACACACACACACACACACACACACACACACACACACACACACACACACACACAGATTTCCTACAGAGGACATTGAAGAAATAGACACTTGGTTTGAGAAGGTAGCTCACGAATGATGTTTATGAACTCCAACTACTTTGTATAGAGGAGAGGTGATCTTGACTTCTCAAATCCTTGTGAACCTGGAATTGAGCTTTTTAATTCAGAGAAGAGAAACTTCCTGAGTAGTTTATGTAGAATTTCAAGTTTAAGAGTTTCTAAAATTTAGTGTTTGAGACACCTCTAAAAAGAAAGGGGAATTTCATGATGTAATGTTTTTTGGATGGAATCCATTCTATTTTTTTCTTAAATCCCTATCCATTTTTGAATACAAAAGAAATGAATTGCAGGTTTTTCTTCATGCTTGAATCTTCAGCAACTCCAAAAATTCACTTATCTTTTATTTGGCACCACAAGGTCCCTATGAATCTTGAAGCAAGTTGTAGAACTTTGTAGAATAGAGGACCTCCCTCTATTCTATTTCCCACACTCTCCGTCCCAAGTTCAAATCCTTTCTCCAATAGGAGAATTGCATGAACTTTATCTGTTCTTTCTAATTGGGAACGTATGCAAATTCTTATACTAATCTTCATTTTCTACAGGGCACAATGAAGGCTATTCTATCCTTGGCATATAGGCAACACCTTGAGTGCCTGTAATAGAACTGACGACCTCTTTTACCTAAATTTAGGTAAATATAAGCCATCAGCTCCACTCTCAGTACACGAGGAAAATTTTATGGAATAATTCTAGCTAAGAGACAATGAGGTCAAATTAGGGAGAAAAAAAAATTCCTAATGGAGCATTAGCCCAGAGTCTTTTTAAGGATGGGGATTAGGTGGGAGAATAGGTGATAGATAACACATTATCATTACAACTCCAGAAATATAAGCTTTTCTTTTTTTAAACCCCAGCCTGGTAGAACACTATCAATCAGCATCCTTGCCTTGCCTGGTGACATTACTGTGCTTTAGTTTAGACATACAACCCTTTGGGAAACATAGTTCAGAGAGTTTCTCCCAACGAGTCATGTTTTCTCGTCTCTAAGCAGTGTCAAACATAGTGTCCTGGGGACTTTTCTCCTTGATCATGCATGCCCTCATGCACACACACACACACACACACACACACACACACATACACACACACACAGACTTACACACGATGTATTTCTGATCCCTTTCTACTTATATTTCGCTAAAGGAATATTCAACTATATGATTATGTATATAAATAAAAGTTATCATGTATAACATATATAGTCACAAAATATATTTATTTTCATCCTGGTAATACATATTTCTATATATGTATAAACATTTAGCTGCATACACATCTGTGTATACAGCATGTGTGTAATTATGCACATGTGTGTATGCTATGGCCCAAGTGAAAATACCATATAATCGAAATCTGGTCAGTCTGTCTTCAAATTAACAAACAAATTAACAAACAAATTTAATTGCTGTGGGGGAAAGTCCTAAAATAAATTTTAAAACAATGCAATGATTTATAAGCACATACATATAAATCATACCATACTTTTAGTAAGTTGAATATAAAAAAGCAGGTTTTTATTCACTTGCATCTTTTAAAACCTGATGGATGTATTTTTCACTTCATTGCTTATTAAACCTTAAATTAATTTTTTTCTAATCTATTTAGCAAGTGATATATTCCAAATAGCACATAAACCAGAATGCAGGTGGAATGAACATCTTACTTGGATTCTAATACACACACACATACACACACTGCACATACATACCAAAAACGTCTGCATAGACCTTATTTCAAAGAATTATGATATTCTTCAGATTCTGTCAATCACATTAAACAAGTTGTGTGCATAGCAGTACAAGGAATCTATCTACTATTCTAATTTGGAAACCCTAAATCAGCATTATGGTGGAATTAGATGCTAATAGTATCATTGTATTCTGTCCTGATTGGACTACTTGTTATAGAGTACTCTCTGTGGTTCTTACTATGCATTTTAGGAAAGTCCTTGACAAGACTGAGAGCACTTAAAAGAAGGAAGTTAAGATAGTAAAGGGTCCCTAGACAATGCCACTGAGTGATCAGTAAAGATACTGAGGATGGTTAGCTTGGAGGAGATAAAAGCATAGAGGGAATGGAAATCTGGAAAAATCTCTGAACTCCTCAGAATTAAAAGAAATCATAATTAAAGGTAATGCTAAGTTTTAGTTAGAAGTTAGTGAAAATAAGAATGCATTTTTCCCAACTAAATTCACAGACCCTCCCTTTGAAATCTCCCATTGTCTACAAGAGTTCCCCCAGGTTACAAAGTTCTGCTTTATGGAGAAATGATAGCTCTCTCTAGTCATTTGAAAAGCTATCCCAGGGAAGAAGGAAGATCCTTGTTCTATTTAGTCCTAGTAGACAGAATGAGGAATGTTGGGTAGAAGTTACAAGCAATCAGATTAAGTTCTTTAATAAAGGGCCCTTATGGGAGGTTACTCCCCCCTACTCTGGTGAATTGAATGAGAGGGAGAGAAGGGGTTGAGAGACTGAGTGGGGAGTGAGTGTTCCCCTCTCTTCCCTTTGGTGAAGACAACCTCAGTTTGCTTCCCTGAGGGACAGTGTGTCTCCTCAGAGATTTGGTTGGGATGCAGAGGTTAAGGCCTGGAGGAGAGGGTTTAGAGAACCACTGCCTCCCTTCTTGTCCTTAGCTGTTGTGAGAGGCTTTCCTGCCTCTGGATCCTCCCAATACCCCAACTCCCACTTTCTCTTTGAGATCTGGTTCACTCCCCAACCCCAGTCTTGAGCTTATCCTCTTCTTTGGGGAGAAATATGTTTCTCCCTAAATCTTCAGTCCCCTTCTTGAATATCAGAAAGTAGTTGGATCTGGTCTTTATAATAACTCTTTAATGGAGAATCACTCAGGGAAGGGGAAATCAGAGGGTTGGATGAGGAAAATGGGTGGCAGGAATCCCTAAAGACTGGCAGACTGACCTCCACAAATGTTGGGGGTTGACCCCTTTTCTGGTCAGTTGCTGTTTATCCCTCTTCTTGAGCTAATCTGGTTATTGCTAAAGTTCAATAAAATTGGGGAGAGAGATGTGGAGAAAATCCTTGGAGAGAATTTCCTCAATAGATGGCTTTCAATCTACTATGTTGAGCTGAGTTAAGCAGAAAACTTCCAGGGATCACTAGGAGAGCCATTGGTGTCCAAAGGGGAACCTCCAGCCTGTGAGACCTTCTTGTGAGGCTCTCAGTGAAAGGGAACTAGGCCCACGAACCTGGTGTAGATAAGCACCCTTCCTAGGCCAACGAACCCTGGGGGATATCCACATTGATCTCTCCACCCTGAATGATAGCCACATTGACCCCTCCACCCCGTGTGATAACCATATGGACCCTCGGTGAGCTCCAAGGGTATATAAGCCTGCCTTAAAGTTTGGTGGGGGGTGGAACCCCCTTTGGGCTCCTCCCCACGCGTGTGAAGTGAGTTACAATAAACCACCTCTCTGTGCTGATTGCAGCGTCTGTTCTGTTCCTTTGGCCCCTAAACGGACCCTAACATCAGCTGAAGGAATCCAGTTGAAGTGGCAGTTTGTGAGTTCCCCTCAGCCTCTGTTCTTTCCTTAGAATTCTGGGTCATTTCCTTTCTGCCTTCCCCTACACCAGTCATTTCTTGCTTCACTGGATCTAATTCCTCTCTTTTGCCATTTCTTCTTTTTCGCATATTCCTCTCTCTTACAGTTAAGTGTAAGGAAAAACTTCCTAATAAATAGTCACCACAATGTAATGGATAGCCCCAGAGGTGAGCAGCGTGCCTGCTCCACTATTCACTTTGGAGTTCTTCATACAAAAGCTGATGAATCTTCTCTCAAGGTAGAATTAATTCTTATTCATGGACATAGACCAGTTGTCTTCTGAGGTCCCTTAAAATGCTGATACTTTGAGTTGTTTTTTTTTGTTTGTTTGTTTTTAAATAATGTACCTACATGTACTTGATAGGGCAAGCCTTATGAACTTTTTATCATTACTCTCATTGGTGGACATTTTCCTGCCTCCCTGTAATTTCAAATTCAATATTGGGACTGAGTAAGGAATTCATAGCTTAATGAATAGTTTAAAATGTGAGTGTTATGTCCTAAATGAGTCATTTGAGATATGGAAGAATTAACAAGTAGTAAAGTCACTCTACATATCAAATTGAGAAAAAGGGAATTTGAAAATGGCAACAGTGGTACACTCATATGAAACTTTAGAATTGATCATGAATTTATATATATATATGTGTGTGTGTGTGTGTGTGTGTGTGTGTGCTTTTTTATTATTTTAGGAGGTAGTTTAGAATTTGGAATAAAATTTAAAATAAAATTTAGAATTTAGAGTAGATAAAGAATTTGGTTCAGAGTCGAGAAGATATGTATGAATTTGCTTTTTCTGAAACATAGTAGTTTTGTGATCCTTGCTGAGGCATTTAATCTCTCCATGCCCTAGGTTTAACATGGATTTTTCAGTGGTAAAAGGAATTGTTACATGGGGAGGTACCCATGCCAATTAAATCATATTTTAAGAATATCCTTTATAGTTATATTTGTCATCTGTGGAACAATCTCAGATTTTATATATGTTGTGTTTTACATAACTAAAACTGCAAATCCAACTGACACCAATGGAAAAAGAACCTTTTTCAGTCTCTTCACTTAACTTTTTAAATGTCCTTAACCTCCACACCACCAAGATGCCCAATGAAAGATATTAATCATATCAGAAAGGGGAAGGCAGAGTTATCTGTTCCATTTGATCTTAGTGGTCATAGATAGTAGAGATGGAAAATTACCTGAAAATATAGATTGGGTTTATCTGGAAAGGTAATGAACCTCTAAGTGAACATAAGCTAAATTCAAATTCATAATGAAAATTGAAACTGGGCAGGTTTCAGGTCTCATTAAAAAAATTTGCTCAGTTCCTCTCTCTTTCCATTTGACTCAATGAGGCATATATTTTAAAAGATCTTCACCTCCTGGATGAAAAGGAATAAGAAAAAATATCACCATTCTTCCATATTTTACAAAAAAAATTAAGACAGCATATATTTGGTATGCTTTAGATTTTCAAGATTATAATTTGATTCAGAACCCCAAGACAGACAAAGTTAGATTTGTTTAGGAAACTGTCATAATATAGTACCAAAAGAACATGGGCATATTCAGATCTCTTTCAGTCTCCTGCCTTGAACTTACTGAGAGTGTTCCAATTTTGAAATCCAAATGTCAGTATCAGCAGCTATTTGAATATAGAGTTTGGAGGCAATGTTAACCTTTGGAGAAATCTTCCCAGATTGTTTGTTCTTTTCACCCAATCCATCAAAAGAATGAGCCATCCTTTCGTGCAATACATTGCCACACTGATGAACCACTCTGAGTGGTTGCAAGCTGTTCATTCAAAATCTGCACATAAAAACCATGCTTTATCTTACCTTTTTATCTTTTATAATTTTAGTTTATCTAATAATTAGAAAACTTGAATAGATGTCTAGTTTTTTGAGGAATAGTGTAAAATAGTTTTTCTGTAGACTGTAGAAAAGGAAAAGCACAAAGTTATTACAAGTCCACAAGTCTACCCTTAAATCTATAGATTTGTTAAAATGACATGTAAACTGAGCAGATTTCTCATAAATATTGTTACTTTTCAAGAGAATAGAAGCTTTTGTTATTAATAATATTCAAATGCATTTGTAAGTGGTATTAAATTGATGGTAGCATCCTGTAATAATTTCTTATTTTAGTCAACAGATTAATATTGAGACTACTATCATCCTGGCCAACTAAGTGGCCCAGTGGATAGATGCATCTTCCTGAGTTCAAATCTGGCCTCAGAAACTTATTAGTTGTGTGACCCTGGGCAAGTTACTTAGCCCAGTTTGCCACAGATTCTTCATATGTAAAATGAGCTTGAGAAGGGGATGGCAAGCCAGTTTAGTATCTTTACCAAGAAACCCTAAATTGGATCACAAAGAATCATTCATAACTGAAATGACTGAAAAACAAGAAGTATCATCTTGGTGTCTGTGACAATGTTTTTATCTTAAAAAGAGGAATTCAGATGGAGAAGCACTAGAGATTTCTTTTCAAAGTAACATTGCTGAGGAATATCACAATTTTAAAGAACAGGTCATTTAAAATATTACTCAGCTTTAATGGAATATTTGATTTGTTGAGAAGCAATATAGTGCTATAGTTATTAAGCAAGTTTTGGAGTCAAAACGGTCTAAGTCTTGCCTCTGATAAATATTGTCTGTGGAATTTTGAGAGCAAATCACTTGATCTCCCAGTTACTTAAGACTCTAAATTTCAGAAAAGTTGGTGATCTGCTTTGTTAGAATGATTACTAGGAATTCCCTAAACCAATGATATTCTATGTCTGGTAAAAGAAAGCATTTGTTTTGAACTTTTATGTTAAAAATGATCAGTAAGTAACCATTGGCTCAAAGGGTCATTTGTATTGGACTATTTTCATTAGTGGAGATTGATTGTTTGAGACTTCAAACATACATGAGACAAGAGAGATCCTGTTCTGGATTTCAGCTTTCAGAGAGAAGACACATAATTTCAGACTCTCCTCATATCTCCAAAGGGAAAGATTCTATGAAAAAGCATACATATAGAGGAGCTTTGTAACTCCTGTCATGTTCTTTTGTTGTTGATCAGTTGTGTCCTACTTCCTGTGACTCCATTTAGGGTTTTCTTCGTAGAGATTCCTTATCCTTATCTGAATACACCAGAAACTTTGAAACTCTCTCTCTCTCTCTCTCTCTCTCTCTCTCTCTCTCTCTCTCTCTCTCTCTCTCTCTCTCTCTCTCTCTCTCTCTCTCTCTCTGTCTCTCTGTCTGTCTGTCTCTCTCTCTCTCTCTGCCTCTCTCTCTCTCTCTCTCTCTCTCTCTCTCTCTTATTTTTCCTCTTTCTTTCTTATTCTCACTCTCTCTCTCATCATCTAACTCTCATGGGGGTACTTAATTCTCTCTATATTGTCACATATATGCTTTCTCTGAATTCTGTTTTGCTATTGACTTGAATGAATTTTTTATTCACTATTTACTTCATAAGTCTATTGTGGAACTGACAGTTAAAACTTGGCTGTATAGCTTGAAGTACTCACTATTAAAGGACAGTAATCAAAAGCTTAGCTTGAATATAATTTTCTTCCAGACTAGAAATAATCAAGGCAGCACATTGATATAATTCTAGCCTGGTACATGCTATCTTTGAGGAAAACAAGATGTCCAGCCTCTGACCAAAACCTCTCACCTTCCTTGCTGGCAATAGTCAGTCTCCTTTAGAGGAGCACATGAGAAAAGATTCTAGAGACATTTGTTTTTGCCTCTGTATGATCATCTAGAAAGACCCATGTGGATACTCATAGTCTACAAGTTCAACATAGCATAATATAGCCCCACATCTTCCATATTTATAAAACATGTCCAACTCCATTCTTAGTTCTTGAGAATATATGATGAAACTAATTTCTTTCCTATGTATGGATTGAGATGTAAGGAACTCACGATTCCTAAATGTTGCCTACCCTGTCAGATGCTGTTGCTGTGCCTGTTGGTTATGCTTAACTATTTCTCTTTTGATTCAAGAAAGGATCCAACAAAAGAAAATGGATTATAACAGGAAATGACTGTGGTATAAAAAAAGATAATATAACTTGAAAATTTTCATACCAATAAATTCAATATTTGACTTGATTAATATACATGGAGTCATCATATGTGGTGGTGTTGTTATAGCCCAGTTATTTCATTCATGTCCAATGTTTTGTGATCCACTCTGACAAAGTTTCTTGGCAAAGATAGTGGAACTGTTTTCCATTTCTTCTCCAGCTCATTTTACAGATGAGGAAACTGAGGCAAATAGAGTTAAGTGATTTGCCATACATTTTGCCAACATAGCTAGTTAGTGTCTAAGGTCAGATATGAACTCAGGAAGATGAGCCTTATTGACTCCAGGTTGGGTACCACCTAGCTGCCCCATATATATGTATGTATGTATGTCCACAAAAATAGATTTATATGTTTTATATCACACACATATATGTGCAAAATATCAAAAATAGTTAATGCTTTCTTCAATGCAGACAATATCTAACAATACAACAAAACAGAAAAACAAAAAGAATTCTTTTAAAATGTTTTCATTTTGAAATTTAATGAAATTAAATTTAGAATTTAATGCTAATCAAACCAGAATATAAACACAGACTCAACAATTCAAAATTAGTCTAATTTTGAATTATAATTAATATATTTTTATATATTATGTTATATATATATATACGCAGAGAAAGTAATGGAATATAGACTGAGAACTAGAAGTAATTTTAGAAATCATCTAAGGCTTGTTGCCCTTGTTTTACAGTTAAAATGATCATTAGGAATGATCCTAACCTGGGGCAGTAAATTTAAGTGATCTGCTCAAAGTCATATAAGTAGGGAGTAGTACCATCAAGATTTTGAATACAGTCACTCAACTTCAAATCCAGTGTTAATTTCAATAAGTTTGGTCTATCCTGGCTCTGTCCTGACTGGAAGAAAGTATCACCTGTCATAGGTATTGATTTTCTCTCATCTATTCATACTGAATGAGTAAAACTAATTGCCTCAAGAAGATTATGAAATTAACATTCCTATTTATGCAAGGGTTCCTATGAGCTAATAAAAAATATTAGGATGCAAAGGCTTGGTAGAGATAGTAAGTGAATGGACATATTCATACTAATGTGCAATCAGTCAGCCAAGCAATTAATGACAAACAATTGATGTTCTTCCAGTTCTAATGGAAGTGGGGGGAAAAGGATATTCAATTCTTACAATGAAAAGGGAAATTAACATTGAAATAGTGAAAACTGAGGCTGCAAATGTAGAAAACAAATTTCTGACTCTCACAATATGCTAAACCAGTTTGCTTTACTTTCTTTTGAATTATGATAAGAAAAAGTTATGAGTGTTTATGTATTGGGAGAGTAATTCTACTCTTTTCCTTTCCCCCAATTTTTTTAAGACCCAGACATTTCTTTAGACCATTTCAAGGTATCTTCTACAAAGTTATTGATGCTATAAATCTTCTATTCCTCCTTCCTTCAGGGTACTCTATTTTGGATACCAAACCCAGTTGGTACTCCTCTTACCTGACGTAATAAAAACATATATAAATTCTGTGATATATCCTTTAAGAATCCCTAAGAATTGACGAAGATTTGGATATTAGAAGTGGCCCTTTGCTTGTCAAGATAGAAATGCCCCCAGCATTTCCCTTGTTGATCCCCAAATTAACCCTACTCTTAGGTAAGTGACCATTGGACAGGAGCCTGCCCACCAATACTATGGGGAGAGGAAAGAAGCAACTTTGGGAACAAGAGAGTTAGTTAGAAGGGAACAATAGGGCATATGCTTAGAATCAGACAGGTAAGGACTTTGGGAAAGGCACCAGTGTGGTGTAGGGAACAATGATGCCATGAAGATTACCAGGACCAGTGGCCATACCAGAGACCAGAAGCTACAAGACTCAAATTCTACGACATCAAGGTAAGGACTGTGTGATTGGGAGATGCTGACTTACTAGAATCATGCAATCTGATAAGGAAAGCATAGTGAGTCTTCATTTCTTGTTTCTTTTCATCCTTACTCTTCTTTTTGCAGAGACAGTTGTGCCTATTCCCCAGGCTCTGTTTCTTAAGAGTTTCTTTGCTTCTTATTCCTCATTTGTTTAAAAACTAGTTTAGTCTCAGCCCCGTGTTGAATTGCACTGCTGATATATATATATATATATATATATATTCTTTAAGAACAAAACAAACAAAAAATATATATATATATAAAACGAAGAAGCAGCAGTGAAATGAGACAGAGATACAGAGAGAAACAGAGACAGAAACAGTGAGAGGCAGAGGTAAAGGCAGAAAGAGAGACATACAGAGATAGTGATAGATATTGTCAGAGGATGGGAGGAGAAAGGAAAAAGAAGAGACTCAAAGTCAGACAGTGAGAGATAGAGACAGTGGCAGGGAGATAGACAGAAAGACATATGGAGAAATAGATAGAGAGAGTCATAGACAGAGATTGAGAGACAGATACAGAAACAAAGAGGGAGATAGAGAGAAATAGTGGAGATAAAGTGAGAGACAAAGAGAGATACAGAGAGCTTTAGATAGGGAGCCATATATATAGATGGGAATAGAAATAGACAGAAGCAGATGGAGAGAGAGAGAGAGAGAGAGAGAGAGAGAGAGAGAGAGAGAGAGAGAGAGAGAGAGAGAGAGAGAGAGAGAGAGAAAACAGACAGACAGACAGACAGACAGAGATTTGACAAGTGTAGTATTATCAAAAAAATAATTATAAGGGGGAAATCCAGTCATAGAGCTCAGGCTGAACAAGAGATTTATTGATTCATTTTTTCTAACTTTCCACAGCAGGGAGAAAAAAAAATGTGAATCTGGATTATTCTAAGCAATAAATTAGCAATTTGGATTCAGTGGGAGGGTAGAACTAGTATGAAGGATCAAACTACGGGCATTTCCTTTTCCCATTGTTTTCCCCAGGTGGGTTTGAAAGGAAAACCATTTCTGAAGGCAAAAGCTAAAGGGTGCTTGGAAGGAAGTCACACACAGAGGAGGAGTAGAGGGAGTGATTGGTAAAGTTTGATCTAACTAGCACATAGCTAGGAACTGGGAAAAGGGAGCAAAATACTGTCCTCCTTCCCCCAGCACAAACAAAAACATGCATATTCATGATACATATGCAAACATAGAAAGCATGTAATAAAGTAATCAATAAATATATATATTTAAATATATGTATGTATGTATATATATATATATATATAAATCACTTTCATGCATTTTCTTTTTTTCCCCAAGACTCATAGATATTGGTTTCTGAATCCATTCAAAAAAGAAGAAAAGTATTAGGAAAACAAGTTTATTGTTCTTGAAGTTATGCTAGAAGAGTAACCCTAACTACAGTTACCTCTTTTAAGAATTTATAAGTATAATAATAGTATTTGTAATGTTTTAAGTTTTACAAAAATATATATTTTCTCATTTTAACACCATGAAAACTCTAGGAGTGCTAATAATATCACATACTACAGATTAAAACACAGGATCCTATGGCTAATAAGTATCCTAGTCATGATTCTGAATTCAGTTTTTTCCTGACTCCATATACATCATTCAATACACTACCTTAACTCTGCATATGAGACAGCTTCCATAATGAATTTCATCACTTCCAAGAAAGGTAAAAAAAAAATGGGGGAGAAATAATCAAGATTTAAAATGAATAAAAAGAGAAACATATCTAAACCACTAAGAATCTTTTGAGAACATTATTAGAAACATCCCCATTGAATAATTTGAAACCTCAAAAAGGTTTTTGAGAGTAAGATATTGAAAATGGCAAAAATATACTTCCTATTTCTAGGAAGTAATAGGGAAATCAAAGACTTTTTAAAGCTCTGAAATGGTTAAGACTATGTGTGTGGCTGTGAGTAGGCTTTAGTTTCTTCATCATAAAATGAGCAGAAGGGATTAGAAGAATTAGAGTTCCTACTACCTCTAAGTCTATGGGCCAATGATCTTGTTTAAATAAACTTTTCCAAAAGATCCAAAAGATAGATGAGATTTCCTTTTTCTTCAGGAAATCAGTTTGGAGTTAAATGTTATACCATATTACATATTAAAGAAGACAAGAGTAAATAATTTAAATATTGAAAGCCATACCAGGTAAATCACATGTTTTATAATTGTGGTTTATAGAAATATATGGAATAGAGGGGATTATATTTAGAAAGATATTGTAAAGTATAGAATATTGAAAACACTCTGGATAAATTAATTCAGTAGAAATAAGAAAACATAGCTTTTTTATGGGAGAGAGCATTCCATCAACTATCTCTGATATCCCCAATCTAAACTCAGTATTGGTGAATGACTTGAATATGAAAAAGGAAACTATAAGTAAATTAGGGAAACGCAGACTAGTATACATGTCAGATCTTTGGAAAAGGAAAGTTTTTAAGACCAATCAAGAGTCAGAAAAAATTATAAAATGTAAAATAAATAAGTTTGATTATATTAAATTAAAAAGTTTTGTATAAACAAAACTAATGCAACCAAAATTAGAAGCTATGCAACAAATTGGGAAAAAATCTTCAAAACAAAAACCTCTGACAAAAGTCTAATTACTCAAATTTATAAAGAGCTAAATCAATTGTACAAAAAAAGCAAGCCATTCCCTATTGATAAATAGGCAAGGGACACGGATAGGCAATTTTAAGATAAAGAAATCAAAACTATCAATAAACACGTGAAAAAAATTTCTAAATCTCTTATAATCAGAGAGATGCAAATCCAAACAACCCTGAGATATCACCTCACACCTAGCAGATTGGCTAACATGACAGCAAAGGAAAGTAATGAATGCTGGAGGGGATGTGGCAAAGTCGGGACATTAATGCACTGCTGGTGGAGTTGTGAATTGATCCAGCCATTCTGGAGGACAATTTGAAACTACCTCCAAAGGGCGCTAAAAGACTGTCTGCCCTTTGACCCAGCCATAGCACTGCTGGGTTTGTTCCTCAAAGAGATAACAAGGAAAAAGACTTGTACAAGAATATTCATAGCCATATTCTTTGTGGTGGCAAAGAATTGGAAAATGAAGGGATGCCCTTCAATTGAGGAATGGCTGAACAAATTGTGGTATCTGTTGGTGATGGAATACTATTGTGCTCAAAGAAACAATGAACTGGAGGAATTTCATGTGAACTGAAACGACCTCAGGAATTGATGCAAAGTGAAAGGAGCAGAACCAGGAGAACATTGTACATAGAGATTGATGCACTGTGGTACAATCAAATGTAATGGACTTGTCTATGAGTAGTAATCCAGGACAATTCTGAAGGACTTATGAGAAATAACACTATCCACATTCAGAGGAAGAATTGTGTGAACAGAAACACAGAAGAAAAACAACTGCTTGATCACATGGGTTGATGGGGACATGATTGGGGATGTAGACTCTAAATGATCACTCCAGTGCAATTATCAATAATATGGAAATGGGTCTTGACCAATGACAAAAGTAAAGCCCAGTGGAATTGTGTGTTGGCTATGGGATGGGGGTGGGGGAAGGGGAGGAAAGAACATGAATTTTGTAATCCTGGAAAAATACTATAAATTAATCAATTAAATAAAATTTTTAAAAATATATTATCTTCTCTAATGGAATTATCATTCTATCCAAGTACTTCAATGTATGTATTCCTTTCAGTGCTACAGATTTCAAACTGCTTATCCTGTGGAAAAGGAATCATACTATTCTTTGTCCTCACATGCATTTACCAAAGGAGTCAAGCCATCCCACTAGGAATGGAGGTTCTTCTTCAACTACTTTTAACTTTGGATGAGTACCACTGGAGCATAAAGGCTGTTCATTGGTTATCTGTCGCTGCTGCCATGTGATTGGCTAAGATATCAAAGTACAAACTAGTCAATGAGTTTCATGAGGTCAATGGCCACTTTTTTCCCTCATAAAACCAATGCTACCTAGCACAGTACCTTGCCTAGAGTATGGATAAATAGAAATTTTGTATCTTTGAACTACATCTCCCAGCATCCTTTTTCATCCCTACCTCCACAGCTGAGTTAGCTCCCTTTTGACTCCAGCTTTTTATTTTAGTTATTAATAAATCTTATTAAATATGATACTTGAGTTATTGTATATTAATTTTAAGCTTACAAGTAGGTATTCAATAAATATTAGTTGCTAGACTTACTTAACCAAGAGGAAAGTTATTTCCTTAATGATATATTGTTGATAGATTTAAAAAAAAATTAATTATTTTTTAATTTAGCAAGTATTTATTTTCTTTCCTTCCCATTTCCTACCAGCACTCCCACTTAAAACAAACAAAAAGGAAAAACAGAAATCTTATATCAAATAAACATAGGCAAACAAAAAAAAAATTCTACATTTGTCATGACCAAAAATATTTATGACTCATTCTGTATATTTAGTTCATCATCTACCTTCTGAAGGTGGATCACATCTCAGTCCACTGAGCCTTTGGAAGTTCAGTATTTGTTTAGAGTTCTTGAATTTTTCAGAGTTGTTTATTTTTACAACCTTGATGTTTGCATATATTACTCTCTTGTTTCTGTTCAATTCACTCTGCATCAGTTCATATAAGTTTTGCTAATTTTCTCAGAAATAATCTCTTGTCATTTTTTACATCAACTGGACTCATTTGTATTTGTCTGATAGTTTTAATTTCAGTTGTGCCAGTTCAAAAGTCTTGTCTCTATCATATGCTGCCCAGATGGGATTAACATTATCTAAGCCCATATTTGATCATAAAATTGTTAAGGATGATGTCATCTCTTCTACCCTTCTCACTTCCCCACAGTGCCTATGGCACAATCATTTGTTGAACTACATTGAGTTGATCTTATTTAGATGATGATGATCATGATGTGAGGTGGCCAACTTGCTACAGCAAGGCCTTGGGTTCTCATTCCTAGCATTTAGCTGCAGCACTGCTTTCACTGATTTACTGAAGCTATTATTTCATGAACAGCAATGGGGGTGGAATGGTGGCTACATACTGGGACTTTTAGTCTTTGAAATTTCCTGCAGGGTTTAAGTCAGGCTTGCATCACTCTTAACAAGGAGGTAGAATGTGCTATTGGAGAAATGAGACACTGTGTATTACTAGAAAGCCTCCATCTGCTTCCCAGAAAAATGTAACCTAATAAAACTGTTTGATGAATAATTTGGCACCCCATTGCTTAATTGCAGCCAGAGAGGGAAAAGAGGGGGTTGTATTACTATTATTTAACATTTATTAAGCACCCACAGTGTACCAGTTTCTAGACATAATATGGAGAAGTATATCTTCCTCACCATTAAGGTTCCCCCCACCCCCCAAGAGATAAGAGGTAGGAAAAAGAGTCAGAGGTGTTTTTTTTTTTTTTGCATCATACCATATGCCTCCTACTCCACAAGAGACTTTTTCACTCTGCTTTGTATTTCTATTTACATTTCTTTTGGAGTTATTAAAATAAGGAAGTATGTAAAAAGAGAACAATGAATGAGGAAGCTCAAAGAGGGAGGAAAGAAACTAAAGGAAAAGAAGGAACTAGAAATGGATTTTTTTCTTTTGCCAAAATCATTATCATCAATTAATGAAAACAAGTATTCTTTCTTAGCTGTCATAGGCTTTATTTCAGGATGTGTCTGTATGTGTCTTTATGCATACAAATCAAAGGCACTTTGATCATTTCCCAAATTTGCCTTTCTCTTCTGAAACCCCTTGCTTCTGATCAAAGGCAGCTGAGCAAGCTAGTGCCATAGCCCAAGAAATTGAAGAGAGTCCATTCTAAATCAATAAAGCAAAGCTTTGCCTGAGGCCCAACAGGGACAGAAGACTTTGCAGCTGAGAAATGGGCAGGTGAGAGGAAGTGCCTATTACCTGAGCACCCCTAAGAAGAAACAAAAGTTTGCCTGCCATACAGTGTTGTATGACATAAGCACCTCTGACTGGCGATTGTACAAGGGCAACTTGTGTTTATATCTGATTTTTGACAAGAATCATCTAATTATCAACCAATGTCAATTTGAAATGGAGTTTTTCATGGCAGTTTCCCATGAGTTAGACATAAGAAATATCAAGAATAGGACTCGAAATCTGAGGATTTGTTTCCACTGAAAATGGAAGGCAAGAGGAACTTAATTTGTTTGTTAGGAACATAATAATCATTCTATACCACACAACAACAACAATAACAACAAAATAACCACAAGAACTGTATACAAAACTAAAATCTTCCATCAGCTAGTTAATTTTGGAATATATATACATATATATGTATATTGATAAAACCTCCCTTTTTGCAATATCTCCTTTTGAAACTCTCTTTTTTGTTTGTTTTATTGTGTATTTTAAAATATTTTGGTGTTTTCTTCTTTTCTCTTCTTTTCCTTTATACTTTCCCTCCCTATTCTTATCTTCCTCTTCTCTACTCTCTTTCCTTTTTTTTCCACTTTGCATTTCTATCATTATTAACAAAGTTGTCCCAGCTCCCAAATAAAAGCCCTCCTCTTTGACAGGTGCAGTTAACTAAAACAAATCAATAAATTGATTTTGACTGAAAAAGGTCTTATTTACCACTCAAAGGATGGTTATGATGACCTGCAGAAAGTACTCTGGGGTTTTGTTTCTGTAATTAACAAGTAACAGCTGAATATTTCTAAGGTTCAGGATGATGCTCATCTAATAGTGAGTTATTTATTATATATTATTTATTATATGGCATTTATTATGTGTCAAGAATTATGCCAAATAATTGAGATATAAAGAAAGGGGTATGGGAGATCCCTGTTCCTGAGGAACTTACATAGTATTAAAGAATTTGAATAGCTAGAGAAAATATATTACTATTCTCCAAATTATTGAGTATGATAAGTATTCTTTGAAAAAGGGAAGAAGTGACAGAAAGTAGAATTGAAGGAGATAAAATTGAAGAGGCAGAGGAAATTGGAAGAAATATAGCATAAACAAATATGGAAGAGGATTGATTGTTGACCATCTGGATCTCTAATATCTATGAAAATCTGACCATAGAAAGCTGACTTGAACATTCTGAGGAGGAAATATATTTTTGTTTTCAAAGGGGTTGGATTCCCCAAAGTCAAAAGATGACAGTTATTCAGAAACAAGAGATTAAGTACAATGTCTAGTGGCTCCTTGCAGGGATACTGATGCAACCAAAATTCTAAGGGACATAAATAGTAGAGAGGTCTTCCCTTTTCCTGAGTTGCATGTCTAGAACGGGCTAGAGAACCTCTTGTTGTTTGATGTCTGATGACTAATATGTAGTTCTGCTGTTTTATATGGAGATAAATTATGCCACCAGAAAAAAAATCTAGAAAATATTTGCTAATGATCATGAAATCTTAAGCAGGTAGGATGAAGAATTTAGCGACATAGGTGACATTTTCATCATTGATGAAGATTAAAGTTCAAATTGGGAGGTGAACAACTCCCAATATGTGTAAGAGAATTAGTTCTGGGCTTTGTGTATAATGGCTTAAGATATAACATTGATGGGCACTTGGCTAGAAATGAGGTGCATCTAAGAGCAAACAATTTAAAGCAAGAAAACCTTTAAACCTGGGTTGTTGTTCAATTATATTTGACTTTTCATCAACCCATTGGTAATTAACCAATGTTGTTTTTTCTTGGCAAAGATACTGGAATGGTTTCTTTCTTCATCTCATTTTATAGATGATAAAACTGAGGCAAACAGATTTAAATGTCTTACTCAGTGAGTATCTGAGGTCAGATTTGAACTCAGGTATCCTTGAGTCTTGGTCTGGTGTACCTAAGAACACAATTTTAAGTTGGAATATGTTTAATGCTATGAAGTTAGATGCTACCTAATTGAACTGTCTCATTTTATAGATGAGGTAAATAAAATTAAGGAAGATCAAGTAATTTTAATAGAATCACATATTTGTAAATAACAAAGCTAGAATTTGAAATTTCTGAGTCAATGTCTTTTAGTAAAAGTTATTGAACTTTTTTATGTTTGCATATAAGAAGATTTTAAACTGGAAATGGAAGATGGTGAAAACTGTTTGCCTTTTGCCATGCTAAAATCAAGAAGAGTAGCCAGCATATAGATAAGAGAATACAGAACAGAAAGCTGGAAATTCACAGAATACATCGAGTCACAGAAGAGATTTAGCAAAACAAAATCAAAATGACTTAATATATCTACAGAAATTCAGAAACTATGGGTGATGAATAAGGGGAATTAGAGATTCTAATGCAAGGTAATAAAGATGTTCATTAAGATTTGGTGGGATGGAATTGTATACAATATGTTTCTGAAAGTGCATGCCCTATTTAGAATAAATATGAGTATCAAAAATGGGAGACATCTTTTATTTTGTCTCCTTATTAAAATTCTTTGCTTTGAGATAATAATGTCTACAAGTTGAAAATTAAAGGCAAAGCCATGTGGACTCATAGATATTTCTTACAACCTTTTAGAGTGTCATTGAGACCTGAGTACTCAACCTAAAAACCTGTAGCTATAAGCAATGAAGTAGGCAGGTATAGCCCAGATGTACAGCATAAATCAGAGAGGAGGCAAAATAGGATTGTATTTGAAGAACTGATATATGTAAAGCATTTTGCAAACCTCCAAGAAGCATGTAAAGTATCAGAAATATATAAAGTGCCATCTGAAATCCTAAGCCCCCAGTGCAGATTCACTGTGTTTTGTTCTTTCAGGGCAGGCAAGAGGATAGAATTAATTCCCTGGGACTTATTGTAAAAATTGAGGGCAAATCCAGGGGTAAGGGCAATGAAAGAAATAGAGGAGAACCTCTTAAAATGCATCCAGAATGAAAGACTTGAGCACTCTCTCTCTCTCTCTCTCTCTCTCTCTCTCTCTCTCTCTCTCTCTCTCTCTCTCTCTCTCTCTCTCTCTCTCTCTCTCTCTCTCTCTCTCTCTCTCTCTCTCTCTCTCCTCTCTCTCTCTCTCTCTCTCTCTCTCTCTCTCTCTCTCTCTCTCTCTCTCTCTCTCTCAAAATCTCTGTCTCTGTCTTCTCTGTCTCTGTCTCTGTCTCTCTGTCTTTCTCTCTCTCTCTCTAAATCTCTGTGTCTCTCTCTGTCTCTGTCTCATTTCTCCACAAAAAAAAAAAGCAGCTGGTAAATTCTCAAATGACTTAGTAATCATTTCCTTTCTTTTTAAAATTTGGCATAAGTGATGATAAGTATTTTTCATTTGTATTCAATCCTGATCAAAAAGGACAATTTGGTTGCTAAAGCAAAAGTGAGGAAAAGAAACCACTCCCCCTACCCCACAATACTCCCTAACTTATTGCTGTAGATCCCACTTTTCAAACCAGAATTGGAATATCCAGAAACCAAACCTGTTTTCAATTAGTCCATAGTTCCCATAGTGTAAAACAATATTCTGCATAGTATCTACTGTGATGATCCTGAATTAAAATTGCTGGCACTTAAAGTTATAAAATAACTGTTGGTTTTAAATTTGCAAAATTTTAGATAAAAGTTATTTCCTTTGAGCTTGACAACAGCTCTGATAAGTAATAACATGTTATTTTCTCCACTTTAATGATGGGGAAAGTCAGGACAAGTAAGAATGGTCTGCCCTCGTTTACAGATTAGGAAGTACTAGGGAGAAATTTGAACCCAAGTCTTTCCACTTCACTCTATCTCACTATCTCAAAGTTGTCTTCTCAATACTATAATAGTGTAATAGAAAAATATTGCACTTATAATTAAAAAATGGGTTAGAATCCTTTAGATACTTAGTGGAAGAGTGAATAGAATTCTGGGATAGGGAAATATTGAGTTCAAACTCTGTCTGTGACACTTATTAATGATTTAGTCTCAGACAAGTCACCTGTCTCACCCTGAGTTTCCTCATCTATAAAATAAAACTAATCATAACACTTACTTCATGATTTGTAAGAATCAAATAAGATATACATATTTAAAGTATTTTGCAAGCTTTAAAGCTCCATATAAATGCTATGTGTTATTAATTTTTCTAACTTTCTGAATTTGCAAAAAGGCATAATTCATCTGCAGCTTTTCTTCAGGATAATGTGTGTAAAACATTTTGTAAACCTTAAAATCTTATGTAAATGTCAGCTATTAATGACAAAGAAAGTTGGCTTAGGAACAAAAGAAGACTATTGACAGTATAGGAGAAATTACCTTCTACCACCCATTCCCCTAAGCCCAGCTCTCTCTGCCCTCTTCCCCTGGAGTTCGACCTCACATTGTCTCAGGGTTGTGCCCTGCCTCTTCAGCCATCTCATGTATAGGAAGTCCTGGGTCCCAGAAGTCCTTTGGTTCCAGGGAGCCCCCAGCCTTGGCTTGGATGCCATGGAGATTCTCCTTGCCATGTCTTTTCTCTGCATCTCGATACCTGGCGGTCTATCTTCTCTTGCTCAGGCCGAGCCCCCAATGGTCTGCGAGTTCGTTCTCTGCCAGGAATGGGAGATAAGTGCAAGGCAAATCTGACCTGAATTCACAGGGCTTTGTAAAAGGAATAATTATTTCTCGGAGATTCCTGAGGGCTGTGGAACGAAGATAACTGGGAATGGTCATAGAGTCACCAGAACCTGGTAAGGAGAATGAAAAATGAGGTCTGGGCCACTATAATGCACAGGGATTTCCAAATCCTTTCTGAGAAGCCTCTCTAACGTGTTTACACAGCCAGCATTGAAGGTTTAATCGCCACATAAAATAGAAGTCAAGAGCATCGGCGGTAGGGACGGAACCGAGAGCCCCGCAAAGGTGGCCTTTGCTGCACTGAGGCTGGTCCCCTCTGAGATGATGGATAGAAATGTTGCTCTTCTTAGCCAGACTCCGAGGAGCTGCTCCCACTGTGAAACTGTGTTTCTGAAGTCAGGAGGTATTTCCATCTTCCTCTGATCTGGAAGGGACAGAAAGCCCTAGAGTTCAAACTCCAACTACCTTGAAGATTGGCTAAAAGGAGTGAAGTGAGCTGGGTTTGGGCGCCAGTCCAACTGCTGAACTCTGTCTCTTTGTGTGTGTGTGTGTGTGTGTGTGTGTGTGTGTGTGTGTGTGTGTGTGTGTGTGTGTGTGTGTGATATTTAAAAAGGTACTTAACCTATCTGTGCTTCAGGCTTCTTTCCTAGGGAAAAAAAAAAAAGCATGAATGAGTTGTATTTATCTTATTGGCAGAAAGCTTAGTGTGAGTGTTTCTAAAGTGCAAAACACCAGAATTGTTAGATGAGAAAGGATTTGCATTATCTCTTTGCATTCACAGTATGCATATGACACACTTCTATATCATAAGTATTTCAAGGAAGAGACAGTATAGAATCAGTAAAACTTAGAGTCTGGAAGATCTGGGTTCAAATCCAGAATATCCAGTGATGCTGGACAAATAATTTAATTTTTCAGTTTTTCTAGTCAATTCTCTAAATGGATTTGAGATAAAAAGAACTATTACACATATAACCTCAAACTTATCTAAGATTCTAATAAATATTTCAGAAGAGATGCTGATCTTCATTATATAGGAGATAATGATAATTATAACAAGATGGCTCAACTTCATATCTAATTCATGGTTTGCTTACAAACCAAAAAGTTACAAATGAAATATCAGACCACTTAATTAAGACAGAATGGCCAGATAAATAACAAGGTGGGTGTTCAACCATAGAATTTGTTCTATCCTCCATAGTAGATACTGTGCAACCTTAAGTAAGTCACATCTTTAGGCACTTGTCTTCATCTTTAAAATGTAAGGGTTAGACATCTACATCTATGCAGATCTTTATCTCTTCATCTATTTGCACATGCTATGATAGGGTCCCACAGTGTTGGAGAAGGGAACCTTTGTTAGGAAAAAAATATCAAACTCTGAGGTAAGGACTATTGGGACCAGAGCATCACTCACATTATTTTCTGGCATATCTTTCTGCCAGCAGCCTGCTGAACCTCACTGTTCATGGATATGACTATCATAGATCCTTTCTGTTCAATCTTCTCTGCTACAATTATTATCTTTTGATACAACTTTTTTCCTTGGGATAGGAGAGAAGGCATTATCTATTTTTTTGTGAGACTATTCCTGGTCAATATGGCTTGTGGGCTAATTGACACATTTTTAACTTTTTGCTAGTCAAGTCTCACTATAAATATAGCTAATTTAAACTTATGTGCTTAAGATATTGTCAGTTCCATAGAAAAGGTTCTCAGTCTTCACCCTTAAATAGATCAGAAGTACATTTCCTTTAGCCCTTTCTGCCTATGCATCCTGCAACCAGTTTTCATTTCTCATTGAAGATGGAGAAAAATAAACATATTGGCTTTCATTGGCCCTTTTTATTTGTATCCTCATTCCAGTAGCTGGTGCTGAGAAGATGCAAATTGTCTTTAGTTTAGATAACTCAAAGTGCATTGGGGAGGAGTCAAGGAGAAGCAGATGTCTTTTGTTGTCATGTGTTTCCAATGTTCAGCTGTTAAATCCCTCTGCCCTTGCACTTTTGTATCTGTATGTTTATTATTATTTTCATCATCATTATTATTATATGTTTTATTTACTTAGTATAACTGAACTTGTTCCCTATATGATTAGTCTAAAACAATAGAAATTATTCAATAAGGATATCATTTTAAAATGACCTTCATCTATATAAAAAGAATCATAAAATCATTAAAAAAATGAAGCATTACCCAAGGGATATTTAATCTATCTTCAGAGGAAATTAGAACAGGGCATATTTCAGGAAGCTATAATGCTTTGAACTTCAGCCACTTGTTTTTTAATCAAAGAAGCTGAGGCTTTCATTCCTACCACTTTGCAGATGACAGAAATTATAGAAACACTTTATTTCCTCCTGAACCTTTATTCATGGCATTCCTTACACCTGAAAAACCATGCTATACCATGCCATCCCATTCCATGCCTTTATCTAGTCAAGTAAAACTTTCAGTACAGAGGTATTCTATGAAATTGCCTTTGAAGTTCTCTAATCATTTTATCTCTAGACACAATTTAACACAACATTTTAGACTGTTGTGGTTGCCTGACTGTAAATTTTGTCTCTCCTGGACTACAAGTTTATTGAGAGAAGAGAATAGTATTTATTAAGCGCAAGAGATAAAAAAGTCCTTTTGTCATTCTTCTTTTATGATATCATTAGCATTATATAACTACTCCCCTCTTTGATGTTAAACAATTCCAGTATAATCGATGACAGCAGTACTAGTCTTTGTGTATTTTTGGAAAGGGACTACTTTCAAATGCTTAGGTATTTTTTGAAAGGCTCTATATTTAGATTTACTGGTTATAGGACAAATGTGTATACTTCATTTTAACCTCATCTAAACATCAGTTAGAGGGTGAGGCTATATCTAATGATCTTAGGAAATCACTCATTCAACCATAACAGAACATAGTATATGGTAGGTACTTTCTAGAAATCAAAGACAAAGCATCAGAAATGTGATTAGAGAGGCGGCATAACATTGAGAATACAAAGCCAATGGAATAGAATTTACTGGATGTCAAATGAAAAAAAGAAAGTAGGGGTCACAAACATGATATCTAACAAAGCCAAAATAAAAATAGATTTGATTAAAAGAAATAGGGAAGATAATTACATCCTGATAAAAGGCAATATAGACAATTAAGAAATATCAGTATTCAACATATATACACCAAATGGTATAGCATCCAGATTTTTAAATGAAAAACTATCAGACTTAAGGAGGAAATAGATAGTAAAACTATACTAGAGGAAGACCTCAAACTTCCTCTATCAGATCTGGATAAATCAAATCAAAAAAAAAAATAAGAAAGGAATAAGAGGTGTGAATGAAATCTTAGAAAAATTAGAATTAATAGACAGATGGAGAAAAATAAATAGGGATAAAAAGTAATGTAGCTTCTTTTCAGCAACACATGGTACATTCACAAAGATTGAACATGTACTAGGGCATAAAAATATTGCAAACAAATGCAGAAAAGTAAAAATAACATATGCAACTTTTTCAGATCATAATATGATAAAAATTACAATTAGTAAGAGTTTGTGGAGAGTCAAATTAAAAATTAATTGGAAATGAAATAATCTAGTTCTCCAAAACTGGTTGGTTAAATAGCAAATCATAGAAACAACTAATGATTTCATTGAAGAAAAAGACAATGAGGGAACAAAATATAAAAATTTTGAAGATACAGCAAAAAAGAAGTACTCATGGGAAAATTTATATCCCTTAGTGTCCATATTAACAAAAAAAGAGAAAGAGAAAATTAATGAATTGGGCATGCCATTCAAAACCTAGGAAAAGAACAAATTAAAAACCCTCAGAAAAAGACCAAATTGGAAATCCTAAAATTCAAAGGAGAAATTAATAAAATTGAAAGTAAAAGAACTATTGAAATAATAAATAAGACTCAGAGCTTGTATTTTGAAGGGAAAAAAAACAAATTAAATAAAATACTGTTTAATCTATTTAAGGAAAAAAAAAAGAAGAGAACCAAATGAGCAGAATCATGGATGAAAGGGGTAATCTCACCTTGAATGAAGACAAAATTAAAGCAATTATTAAGAGCTATTTTACTCAATTGTAGAACAATATATATGGGAATCTAGGTGAAATAGAAGAATATTTTTTAAAAATTAAAATTGCCTAGATTCGCAGAAGGGAAAATAGAATATTTAATAATAATATATCAGAAAAATAAATTGAACAAGCCATCAAAGAAATCCCTAAGAAAAAATCACCAGGGACAGATGGATTCACAAGTGAATTCTTTCAAACATTTAAAGAGCAACAAATCCCCATTCTCTACAAAATGTTTAATAAAATAGGCAATGAAGGAGTCTTAAATTCTTTTTATGATACAAAGATAGTACTGATTCCCAAGCCAGGAAGAACAAAACTAGAGAAGGAAAACTATAGAATATAATACTTAACAAACATAGATGAAAAAATATTAAGTAAAATAATATGTAAAAGACTACAGCAAGTTATCACAAGGATTATTCACTATGACCAGGTAGAATTTATAGTAGGAATGCAAAGATGGTTTAATATTAGGAAAACCATCCACATAATTGACCATATCAAGAACCAGACTAATAGAAATCACATGATTATCTCAATAGATGCACAAAAATCCTTTGACAAACCACAAGACCCATTCCTATTGAAAACCCTAGAAAATATAGGAATAAAAGAGCCTTTCCTAAAAATAATAAACAGTGTTCATTTAAAACCATGAGTAAGTAGCATCTGAAATGGGGATAAGTTAGATATTTTCCCAACAAGATCAGGAGTGAAACAAGGATGCCCATTATCACCTCTTTTATTTAATATTGTACTAGAAACACTAGCAGTAGCAATTAGAAGAGAAAAAGGAATTGAAGGGATCAAAATAGGCAGTGAGGAAACTAAACTATCACTCTTTGTGAGTGGTATAATGGTATACCAAAAGAATCTGAGAAAATCAACTAAAAATCTACTGGAAATAACTAATAACTCTAGCAAAGTTATAGGGTACAAAATAAACCCACATAAATCATTAGCATTCCTATATGTTTCCAAAAATACTCAGCAGCAGGAGTAAGAAAGAGAAACTCCATTTAAAATCACTCTAGGCAAGTAAAAATACCTGGGAATCTACTTGCCAAGACAAATTCAGGAATTATATGAGCATAACTGCAAAACACTTTCTACATAATTAAAACTAGATCTAAACAATTAGAAAAACATCAATTGCCCATGGGTAGAACAAGCTAATATAATAAAAATGAAAATAATATCCAAATTAATTTATTTATTCAGTGCAAGACCTATAAAAATGACCAAAATGCATTTTTATAGAATTAGAAAAAATTATCCCATTGTTCATCTGGAAGAACAAAAGATCATGAATAACAAGAAAACAAATGAAAAAATATGTGAATGATGAAGGCCTTGAAATAGAAGTTTGAATCAATGGAATAGACTTGGAGTAAATTACAGTAGCAAGATAGTGTACAATAAATCCGAAGTTCCCAGCTTTTGGGACAAGAATCCACCATTTGACAAAAACTGCTGGGAGAATTAGAAAGAGGTATGGGAGAAATTAGGTTTAGATGAACATATATACCTATATATACCCTATACCAAAATAAATTCATAATGATTAAATGATTTAATTATAAAGAGGAAAATCATAAACAATTTAGGTGAACAAAGACTAGTATACCTGTCACATCTCTGGGAAAGGAAGGAATTTAAGACCAAGCAGGAGATAGAGAACACTATAAAATATAAAATGAATGATTTTGATTATATTAAATTTAAAGGTTTCTGCACAAACAAAACAAATACAACCAAAATTAGAAAGGAAGAAATTGGTAAAAATTTGTATAACAAAAACTTCAGTCAGAAAAAAAGTCAGAATTGACTATGTCAATTGTACAAAAAAAATCATGTCATTCCCCAACTGACAAAGGGTCAGTAAAAGGAATGATGATCTGGAGTCTTTGCATGTGAACTGAGAGAACCTCAGTGAACTGATGCAGAGTGAAATGAGTAGAACCAGGAGAACATTGTACATAGAAAGTAAAACATAATGGAATAATCCAATGTAATGAACTTTACTACAGTACCAATGCAACTAGCCAGGACTTCCCTGAAGGACTTATGGGAAAGAATACTAACCACATGGAGAAAAAGAACGGTGGGAGTAGAAATCCAAAAGAAAAACATATGACATCACTTATCACACACACACATATATGCATATATATATATATATATATATAAGGGTATGTGATTTGGGGTTAAGGATTTAAAAAATTTCTCTGCAGCAAAAATGAATAATATGGAAATAGGTATCAAGTGATATAATTTGTGTAACCCAGCAGAATTGCTTGTCAGCTCTGGGAGGTGGGATAGAAAAGAGGAGGGAAAGAAAATCAATCATGTAAATATGGAAAAATATTTAAAAATAAAAATTTAATTAAAAAAAGAGAACACAAACCAACCTTAAACTAAAAAGATTTGTGTTCAAGTCCTGCTTCTTTCACATATTGACAGTTTAAGTCTTGATATGCCACTACACTTAATATCACAGTTTTATAGAAAACTCTCAGAAAGTATAAGTAAGAGAAAAGATGACAACTAGAATTTCTAAAAGAGCTCCTGCTCCACAGGAGTTTCTTGAATCAAGGAAATACAAGTCCAGTCTCTATCTCTATCCCTATATTATATGTGGAGAACAAAATAATGACAATTGGATAAGGTTGAGTTTTAGGATGGTAGAATAAACCAATGGGATTATTTAAGAAAACTTAGAAGAGTGAATTTCCAGACTGATTTTGACAGAATGGAAGATATCTCAATTCATAACATGATTAAAAAGTCATGTTGAGTCAACTCAACTTGAGGTACCTTTAAAATTGGAGGGGAGGGAAAATATGACAACCTAAAAAAGTGAATTTCTTTTGTGAATCTCCACTTCTAATTACCTTGTGAATATTTTTTGTAAATGTATGCTCTCACTTCCTTCATAAAGAAACAACGATTTTTTTTAAATCTGGAACATGTGGCATCCAGAAGAGATAAGTGAATGGGACACCAAGATATGGTGACAATGGCAGAAGATGAAAAAGATGAGAACTTGACCATGTCAATTTCCAAAGCCCTCAAGGCTTAGGTGACTCAGTAATCCATATTTTGACATGTGAAGCAGCTAGGGAGTCCAAAGACTACAGTTATGAACTTGAATCCAACAAGTTCTGAAATCAAATCCTGCCTGTGACATTGTTAACTTTGTGACCCTAGTTTTCTCTTTTGTAAAATAGGGTCAAGAATAGCAACTCAGATAGTAATTGTAAAGATCAAATGAGAAAAAAAAGTGAAATGTTTTGAAACTATTCAAGTGCAAATAATTGTTAAATATTATTATAATTATCATTATTCAAGGACCAGGTAAAGTCTTGAAATTTTGAAAGGTAAAAATTCTCAACACAAAACTCCCTAGGTCAGCATGAGTTGATAGCTGTTAAAATAGAGATTTGAACCCCAGACTTCAATCCCCAGAAGTCCTTGGTACTTCCCAGAATTCCCTATAATCTCACCTGAGTCTCCACCTGGATGAGATCACAATTTATTATTTAAAGGGCTCTCTGCCTCTCAAGAGCTCTCTTCCTCTACTCAGATTGCAACATGTTGTAAGTAGGCTGTGAGTGGGCTAATCATGCCCTAGGCATGTGGCTTATTATTTTGTATCCTTGATTTCTAATAATCTTTAATAAACCTCATAAAATATTATACTTTTATTACAAGAGACTAATTTAATTGTTACATAGCTCATGAAAACTTCAGGCCAGCAAAACCCAGAAATAGACCCGTCAAAGATACTTCCTTCTAATTATTCACTTATGTTGTTGTTGTCTTATCGAACAGATATGTCAGTGTCATATCAACCAAAACTAAGTATTCCTGGAACCCAAGAGTGACATCACAAAGAGCAGGACTACTGTGCCTTGCCAAGGTAGGCACTCAAGCGATTACTCACTGAATAAATAAATTAATAAGATGAAAACTTATAACATGTATTTTAAAATATTGTCCTGGGGATGGAAAATGCCCAACCTTCCACAATTAACTTTGAGAGTGTGAGGGACAAATTTTAAGTTGGCCTGGATGTTATTACTTTAAATATAGCTTAGAAAAGATTCAGTCATCTGATTGATTAATTCTGAACTTAAGAGGAACTCCAAGGGCAGATGGGGGAGGCATAACCTCCTTTGAACACTAGCGTTGATTGGAACCCCATTATCCTGTAACCCATTTCCCAACCTCTTCTTGACTCAAGGCTTAAGAAAACAAACCTTCTCATGTTCCCTGACATTGCTGACCTTCTTTTCAGTCCTTGTCTTTATATCTGCTCTTGTAAAATTGTTTTTATTTGTTATTTTTCCAAAGCAAAAAATGAAAGCCAAAACACAAACCTCCCTGAGCTATACATTTTTTAAAAGATCTTAATGATAAGTCTATTGGTCAGAATAAACAAAGTAATTCTCTTTTCTTGTTTTCCTTGGAGAATATCCTGGCTTTCTCAAATGATTCTATTCAGAGTAGAATGACATTGTGTCCTGAAGCTTTTTCTTAAAACACACACACACACACACACACACACACACACACATACACAGTAGGGGGGGAACTCATTGCAATATACTAATGAGGAACAATTGGACCAACTAAAATTATTCCTCTCCCTCTAATATTCCCCATGATCCATCATGCTCCCCCTACTTAGGCAGAACGTGTTTATAATGTTAGAACAATTGATTATTATTTTTAAATTATTGCTTCTCTAATTGTCATCATCCACATATTCATCCATGACTCCTCAAATTACCCGCAAATGAGGTCTCCTTATGTAGCTGAATGTGTTAACTTGATAACTCTACTAAACACTCTCCAATAAATAAAGACAATTTGAAATGTTTGTAATGGGGTTAGTGAGAGTATCCTGAATGAAGTCTTTTTTTCCCCCTAACTAATAATATGGTTGGGGTTGTTGCTAGGCAATCTTGAGGTGGCATAGGTATATAGGCAAGAGGCTGAGATTACATTCAAAAGGAAATGTGTCAGATAATCAGAGCTGGGAAATCACAATTAAATGTTCTTTCCTCAGAAGTTGGGCTGGATGTACATCTTTTGCATCCTATTTTTCTGAAATCATAGGCGCCAACTTCTCTATAACACATCAGCACAAGACAGGAGCTAAGTCAATTGCAGATAATTCATGACGGAAAAATGGGCAAAATCACAGAAATTCAAGTGACTACAGGGCCCTTATCCCAGGAAAAACATTTACTTTATTGCAGCCTCCTGGTAGATAGTCTTCTAATTCATTTTATCCTCACCTGTATTAGATAATAGAATATATCCTTGGTATGTTTTTTAAGTCCCCTTTTCCCTTTACTAGACATTTGATTTCCTTGATGTATAGCACTGGTACCCAACTCACAGAATCTAATACCATATAAAAAAATCCCCATGCACCTCATATTGTCTTAGAAAATCACAAATTACCATTATCTATATTTTTTGTATTTTTATTTTCTAACTATTTCCCAATTACATTTTAGACTGGCTCAGGCTGCACTTTGGAGAATTGCAGGACTCTAATGTGGGTACTGAATGAGTGTTTGACCTCATTATGTTTGTACATAATTTTTGTACATCTTTCCCAATACAAAAAGCAACTTCTCTACAACCCATAGTCTTAGAGTATTGCTGAGAACACTGGGATATTAAATGCCTAAGGTCACATAATTAACATATGTATGAGAAGGAATTTGAACCCATATGTTCCTTACTTCTTTACCTCCTACATCATACATACTATTCCTCTTATAAGACAGAAACTAATTGCATATGATTTTATAATTATGGATCTTAAAAGCACAGGTTATACAGAAAATTCATGAATTGGAAGCCACCTCAGTGCTTACCCAGTCTCAAACATGTCTTCCCAAATATGTGGTCCACAGGCTTCATGCAATCCATGGCACCCCTCAGTGTGGCCCAAATTTGATTAAAATAAAAATTGGGAAATATTGAACAAAGCAAATAAAAATGCAAAAAGACATGGATAAAACTAGATTTTAAAATAAATCAATATGTGGCCCATATTGGATCTTTATTTGACTCTAATCCTCTTTATACTTGAATTTATTCTCACTGCTGTTGTCCTACCCAAATGTAAATCCCTACCATAAATATTCAATAAGTGAGCATCCAGTCTGTGATTGAAGGCCTCCAATGCAAAGGAACCCACTTCCTCTCAAAGGAAGCCATTTTCCTCACTTTTAGATACTTTAGATTCATGGTTAGGGTTTTTTCTCTCTACCTAACATCATGCCTAAATCTGCCTCTTTACTACTTGCACACACTGGCCCATGTTCCACCTTGTAGCAAAGACACAGAATAAGCTTAATTACTATTCAACTTGATAGTCTTTCAAATATTTGAACCAGATAAGTCTACTCCAGACTTGTTGGTGTTCTTCAGTTGTTTTCAGTCTTGTCCAACTCTTCGTGACCCCATTTAATATTTTCATGGCAAATATATTTGAATAGTTTGTCATTTCTTTCTCAAGTTCATTTTATAATTGAGGAAACTGAGGCAGAGTGAAATGACTTGCCCAGGGTCACAAAGCAAAGAAATATCTGAGGCTAAATTTGAATTCAGGAAAAAGAGTCTTCCTAACTCCAAGCCAGTATTAGGGGTAAATTTAGGAGTTATTGACTGAATATATTATACTAGTGGTTGCCAGGGATTAATTAAATCACAATAAAAATACTAGTCAGTCTTGGAATTTTATGGTGTTTTAATTACAATAGAGGAAAGGAATTAAGAAGAAGAGAGAGAGAAAAGGGTATAAGATTTCCCTGGCCTAGCCTAAGCCAAGGGAAGTTCAAAGAACTCAGCCATGAGGGCTCTCAGAAGATTAAAACTAGCTCAGCTTCCAGCCACGAGGTCTACTCTGAGATGAGGGGCCTCCTAAGAGGATAGTGCTTTTAGGAGATAAAGGAAAAAGGAATCAAACTAAATTACTCACCCAGGTAGCTCAGGGAAGATGCCTCACCTAACCCACGCTACGGAGCTTCTCCAGTTCCTTACAGGCAAGCATCAAACACCACCCAGCACTCCCCATACTGCCGACAGAGACCAACATCTCCGCAAGTGAGAGTGAGAGTGAGAGCCATGTCTCTGTGAGAGAGGCCTATAATAGATAATAATAATAATAAGGGTACATTCGATTGTTAATTGATAACTAATATCAGGCAGTTATCTTATTTCTTCAGTCTTTCCCTCTTCCCTCTATGTCTCCCTTCCTCCCATTTCATCTTCTCTCCCAGCCTCCCTTTTCAGCCTCTTCAGCTTCCCTCTCCCTTGTCTTCTTCTTCCTACTAAATCACTCAGGGTGAGTTTGTGGTATCTCAAATGAAAATACTTTATCTTCTTTTATCTTAAGTTAGGGTTTATTTGGGGAAGACAGGAAAAGTTGGAGAATGGAGGTAAGAGGGTTAGGGATCTCTTTATACTATAGGTTGACTTTAGGTTGGAGGAAATTGAAAGAAAATGATTGATAGGCCTGGCTTTCAGTCACTATCACCAACAGAGCAAATCAAAGAGATTATCCAAATCCAAGAGATAAATCAGCTCCTCATTCCCTGGTATATGACAACCAGCATAAGAAGGTCCAGAGTCCACCTACAGTTGACTTTTGCCTTCAACTGTTTCCCAGTAACATTCCAAATGGAACCTTGGTTTGATTGACAGGTCACCACTCAGGCACTGCTTCTTCCTTTTTCATGCTTTCCCAATTCCTCTTTCACAGACTGTAGAGAGGAAGTGATGTGAAATATATAGACCATTTTTACATCACTTCCTGTGTCTCACATGCACCAATGGTAGCTTAAGCTTGACTTAGGACAGCCCAGGGGGTCTGTCAGTTGTTTCTTATTTCTCACTTTCTAGCACATGTCTGTTAGAGTCCATTCTCCTAAACACTTAATCCTTAAGTAGGGGTGGGTGTATACATTCCTGGTTGCTAGACTAAGCAGGGTGGAATAAATCTAAAACTCACACCAGGCAATCTATACCAATAGCTTCTCACTGAATGAAATCAGGTCCTTCAGCTTCTTCTCATATGTAATGAACACAAGGCCCTTTAACATGCTGATTGTTTTGTTCTGGAGCATGTTTAGACATACTTCATGAACATGCTCTGGCTCAGTCATATCCTGCTTAAGTCAGGGTGCCCAGAACTAAGCATAATATTTCTACCTCCTTATTCCTGAAAGTCACACCCCTCAAGTCCAAAATCACATTAGCTTTTGGGCATACCCAAATACACTTTTGAATTATATTGAACTTGCAGTTTACCTAAAACTCTGGATCTTTTTCAGACTAGGTCCTGTCTTTCCTTGCCTCCCAATTTTGTATTTGCGGGTTTGATATTTTGAACCTAAATGCAAGATATTAAAATTATTCATCAAATAAGAATGCTTATTTCTAAAAAATCATACCAGATGATGCTTTAGCATGTTAAGACTCTCAGTATTCCAGCTTTGAGTTATCTGCAAATTCTGATGATTAGACCATCTATGACTTCATCCAAATCATTGATGAAAATATTTAAAAGCATAAAGGTGGAAGAGGCGGAGTCAATATGGTGGCACAAAAGCAGCAAAAGTTTAGATCTCTGAAAACCCTTCCTTACCGATCACAAACTGAAAGCTCCTAGGGAACTGAAAAATCAAACCTAACTAAAAGACAGAGCCAAGGAACCCTCCTGCTGGATTCAATCCAAAAGGTATGCCCCCAAATGCTGGAATTCAAGAATACTTGGGTTTAAGGGGAAGGCAACAGGAAAGTCTCAAGACCCCTCCCCCCACCTAGAGCTATAAGCCTCCAGGGGCAGCAGGAACCTCTGGGCAGGCAAAGGCACTTATCTGGAGGGTGTACCTTGTGGGAAGGGCTGTGCCAGGCCCAGAGCGTCAAACACAGGTGGTGGGGAAGGAGCTGGAGAGGGAGCACAGAGCTAGCAGCCTGGTAACAGAGGGAGAGACCCTCCATATTGCTCAAGCCTTCCAGGAGGTTTTGGCCTCAGAGCATATGCAGCCCAACACAGCTGAACTTAATTCCATTAAAAGCCTTCAGAGGTCAGGGAACCCCAAGCTCCAACATACCTCCCCCACAGACTGCTGGACTTTAATCCAATTTAAAGCCTCCAGAGGACAGGGAAACTCAAACACCAACACCACTCCTCCACAGACTTCTTGGAGAGATCTTCAGTCAAAGCTCCAAGAGGGGAGACTGACAGAAAATCCCAAAACCAAAAAAATGAGAGGAGAAAGAACACAGACAATTATGGGGAGTAAAGAAGGAGTATATATGAGCAAACAACAGAAAAAGAAGAAAGAAATTATAATAGACAGCTTCTATACAGGAAACAAACAAAGAGCAAACAGAACAGAGGAGGGATTATCAAATGATAAATCAGCAAACCCAGTGAATTGGATACAGGCTTTGGAAGAACTCAAAATACAATTCGAAACACAATTAGGAGAGGCTGAAGGCAATTGGATAAAAAAAAAAAAAACTTTAAAACTAAGATAAGTCATCTGGAAACAGAAAATAGTATCTTGAAAGCCAAAATCAACCAACTTGAAAATGAGGCAAAGAAGTTGAAAGATGAGGCAAAGAAGTTGAAAGATGAGGCAAAGGAGATGAGAGATGAGGTAAAGAGGATGAAAGATGAACTCCAAAGAAAATCAGAACAGAAGGAGAAGGATGACCAAAAATCCAGGGATGAAATCCAGTCTTTAAGTACTAAAATACAACAACTAGAATTAAGTGACCTCGCAAGGCAGCAGGACACTATAAAACAAAACTAAAAGAATGAAAACATTGAAGAAAATATGAAAGCATCTCATTCACAAAACAGAAGATTTAGAAAATTGTTCAAGGAGAGACAATATAAGAATCATTAGTCTACCAGAAGACCATGACAAAAGAATAATCCTGGACACAATACTACAGGAAATTATTCAAGAAAACTGCCCCCATATTCTAGAACAAGAGGGAAAAGTGGAGATTGAAAGAATCCACAGATCACCTCCTATACTTAATCCCTAACTGACAATACCCAGGAATGTTATAGACAAATTCAAGAATGATCAGACCAAATCAAAAATATTACAAGCTGCCAAGAAGAAGTCATTCAGATACCATGGAACCACAGTGAGCATAACACAGGATCTGGCTGCATCCACTCTGAAGGACCGAAAGGCATGGAATATGATATTCCAGAAAGCAAGTGAACTAGGTCTACAACCAAGAATCAACTACCCAGCAAAACTGACTATATTCTTACAGGGGAAAGTATGGCAATTCAACAAAATAGAAGAATTCCAAGAATTTGTAAAGAAAAGACTAGAGCTGAACAGAAAATTTGATGCCCAAGCACAGAACTCAAGAGAATCATCAAAAGTTAATTTTAAAAAGAGGGGGAAAAGAAAAACAAAACAAAACAAAAAAAAAACCCCTTTTTTTAAAAGAGACTCAATAAGTTAAAATGTTATGTATCCCTATAAGGAAAGAGGTCATTGGTAACTCTTAAAAACTGTTATTATCACCTGGGCAGCTAGAAGAATTACATTTAGAGGGAACAGTGAAAAACTGTATAGGAAGAAATAAGACATAAATACATATATAGATATATTTTTGCACAAATATATATATATATGTCTAAATATATATACAAGTAGAGCTAAAAAAGAGGATAATACTAGAAGAAATGGGAAAAGAAAAAAACAGGGTAAATTTACATGTCACAAAGAACCTCATGGGGGGAGGGGGGAAACATCAAAAGACTAGAAGGGTAAAGTGGTTGGAGATAGGAAATACTCAACTCTTATGTGCATTGAAATTGACTCAAAGAAGGAAGAACAATCCAATCCATTGGAGGAGAGGATACATTCATGCCCTATAGGGGATTAAAGGGTAACAAATTGACTGGTGGGGAGGGAAGCAGTACAAGGAAGGGAGAGGGTGGGGGTAGTTTTAAAAAAGACTGCAAAGAGAATAAGGGGAGAAATAAGAAGGGAGGGGGGTAGAAAGGGAAGTATAATAAGGGTGAGAACTAGGGGGGCTGATTAAAAACAAATTGGTGTAGAAGGAAATTGTGAAGGAAGAAAAGGCAGGACTAGGAGTAGAAATCAAAATTCTAGGAAATACACAGCTGGTAATCATAACTCTGAATGTGAATGGAATGAACTCACCCATAAAACACAAGTGAATACCTGAGTGGATTAGAATCCAAAACCCTGACATATGCTGTCTACAAGAAACACACATGAGGAAGGTAGATACACATAGGGTGAAAGGAAGAGGATGGAGCCAAATTTATTGGGCATCAACTGATGAAATAAAGGCAGGAGTCACAATTATGATATCTAACTAAGCCAAAGTAAAAATGAATCTAGTTAAAAGAGATCGGGAAGGTAATTACATCCTGATTAAAGGCAGTATAGACAATGAGGAAATATCAGTACTCAACATGTATGCACCAAATGGCATAGCATTCAAATTTCTAAAGGAAAAACTAGTGAAGCTCAAGGATATAATAGATAGAAATACTATACTAGTTGGAGAACTGAACCTTCCTCTATCCAAACTAGATAAATAAAACCAAAAAAATGAATAAGAAAGAGATAAGAGAAGTGAATGAAATCTTAGAAAAATTAGAGTTAGTAGATATGTGGAGAAAAATAAATAGGGACAAAATGGAATACACCTTTTTTTAGCAGCAAATTCACAGCAAGTACATTCACAAAAATTGACAATATATTAGGGCATAAATATTGCAAACAAGTGCAAAAGAGCAGAAATAATAAATGCAACCTTCTAAGATCATAATGCAATGAAAATAATAATTAGTGAGGGTACATGGAGAGGTAAATCAAAAATTAATTGGAAATTGAACAATACGATTCTCCAAAATACGTTAGTCAAAGAACAAATCATAGAAACAATTAATAATTTCATTGAAGAAAATGACAATGATGAGACATTCTTTCAAAACCTATGGGATGCAGTCAAAGCAGTACTCATGGGGACATTTATATCCTTGAATTCATATATTAACAAATTAGGGAGGGCAGAGGTTTTGGGAATTCAAATTTAAAAAAGTAGAAAGTGAACAAATTAAATATCCTCAGATGAAGACTAAATTAGAGATCCTAAAAATCAAAGGAGAAATTAATAAAATTGAAATTCAAAGAACTATTGACTTAATAAATAAGACTAGAAGCTGGTACTTTGAAAAAAGAAATAAAATAGACAAAGTACTTGTCAATCTAATTTAAAAAAGGAAAGAAGAAAACCAAATTGACAGTATCCAAGATGAATAGGGAAATCTCACCTCAAATGAAGAGGAAATTAAGGCAATCATTAAAAACTATTATGACCAATTATTTGGCAACAAATATGGCAATCTAGGTGATATGCATGAATACTTTCAAAAATATAAATTGCCTTGACTAACAGAGGAAGAAATAGATTACCTAAACAACCGAATATCAGAAATAAGAAATTGAACAAGCCATCAAAGAACTCCCTAAGAAAAAGTCCCCCAGGGCCTGATGGATTCACAAATGAATTTTATCAAACATTCAAAAAACAACTAATCCTAATATTATACAAACTATTTGACAGAATAAGCAAAGAGGGAGTTCTTCAAAATTCATTTTACATCACAAATATGGTACTGATCCCAAAACCAGGTAGGTCAATAACAAAGAAAGAAAACTATAGATCAATCTCCCTAATGAATATAGATGCAAAAATCTTAAATAGGATACTAGCAAAAAGACTCCAGCAAGTCATCACAAGGCTTATTCACTATGACCAGGTAGGATTCATACCACGAATAAAAGGAAAGTTCAATATTAGGAAAACCATCCACATAATTGACCATATTAACAAGCAAATTGACAAAAATCACATGATTATCTCCATAGATTCAGGAAAAAAGCCTTTAATAAAATACAACACCTATTCCTATTGAAAACACTAGAAAATATAGGAATAGAAGGGCTTTTCCTAAAAATAATAAACAGTATATATCTAAAACCATCAGCAAATATCAACCGCAATGGGGATGAACTAGAAGCCTTCCCAGTATGATCAGGAGTGAAACAAGGATGCCCATTATCAACTCTATTATTTAACATTGTACTAGAAACACTAGCAGTAGCAATTAGAGAAGAAAAAGAAATTGAAGGTATTAAAATTGACAATAAGGAAACCAAGCTATCACTCTTTGCAGATGATACAATGGTCTACCTAAAGAATCCTAGAGAATCAACCAAACAGTCGAAATAATCAACAACTTTTGCAATGTTTCAGGTTACAACATAAACCCACATAAATCATCAATATTTCTATATATTCCCAATGCATCTCAGTACGAACAGTTAGAATGAGAAGTTCCACTTAAAATCACTGTAGACAATATAAAATACTTGGGAATCTATCTGCGAAGAAAAACATAGAAACTATATGAACACAACGACAAAACACTCTCTACACAATTAAACATCTAAATAATTGGAAAAATATTAATAGTACATGGGTAGGACAAGCTAACATAATAAAAATGACAATCCTGCCCAAATTAATTTGCTTGTTTAATATGATACCCATTGAACTACCAAAAAACTTTTTTACTGAATTAGAAAAAAAATAACAAAGTTCATCTGGAAGAACAAAAGATCATGGATATCCAGGGAAATCATGAAAAAAAAATGCAAAGGAAGGAGGACTTGCAGTCCCAGATCTCAAACTATACTATAAAGCAGTGGTTATCAAAACAATTTGATACTGACTGAGACAGAAAGGAAGATCAGTTGAATAGACTAGGGGCAAATGACCTCAGCAAGACAGTCTATAAACCCATTATTTGATAAAAAAAAATAAATGCTGAGAAAACTGGAAGACAGTATGGGAGAGAATAGGTTTGGATCAACATCTCATACCCTACACCAAGATAAAGTCAGAATGGGTGAATAACCTGAATATAAAGAAGGAAACTATGAGCAAATTAGAAAAACACAGAATATTATTCTTGTCAGATCTTTGGGAAAGGAAATACTTTAAAACCAAGCAAGAGCTAGAAAAATTCACAAAATGTAAAATCAGTACTTTTGATTACATCAAATTAAAGTTTTCGTACAATCAAAACTATTGCATCCAAAATTAGAAGAGAAGCAACAAATTGGGAAATAATCTTCATAAGAAAAACCTCTGACAAAGGTCTAATTACTCAAATTTATGAAGAGCTAAATCAATTGTACAAAAAAATCAAGCCATTCCCCAATTGATAAATGGGAAAGGGACATGAATAGGCAATTTTCAGTCAAAGAAATCAAACTATTAATAAGCACATGAAAGTGTTCTAAATCTCTTATAATCAGAGAGATGCAAATCAAAACAACTCTGAGGTATCACTTCACACCTAGCAGATTGTTCAACATGACAGCAAAGGAAAGAAATGAATGCTGGAGGGGATGTGGCAAAGTAGGGACATTAATGCATTGCTGGTGGAGTTGTGAATTGATCCAACCATTCTGGAGGGCAATTTGGAACTATGCCCAAAGGGCGATAAAAGACTGTCTGCCCTTTGATCCGTCTATAGCACTGCTGGGTTTGTACCCCAAAGAGATTATAAGGAAAAAGACTCATACAAGAATATTCATAGCTGCACTCTTTGTGGTGGCCAAAAATTGGAAAATGAGGGAATGCCCTTCAATTGGAGAATGGCTGAACAAATTGTGGTATATGTTGGTGATGGAATACTATTGTGCTTAAAGGAATAATAAAGTGGAATAATTCTGTGGGGACTGAAACAACCTCCAGGAATTGATTCAGAGTGAGAGTGAGAGGAGCAGAACCAGGAAAACATTATACCCAGAGACTGATACACTGTGGTACAATCGAATATAATGGACTTCTCCATTAGTGGCAATGCATTGACCCTGAACAACTTGGAGGAATCCATGAGAAAAACCACTATCCACATTCAGAGGAAACACTATGGGAGTAAAAACACTGAAGAAAAACAACTGCTTGAACACATAGGTTGAAGGGATGTGGTTGGGGATGTAGACTCTAAATGAACATCCTAGTGTAAACAACAACATGGAAATAGGTTCTGATCAAGAATGCATGTAATTCCCAATGAAATTAGGAGTTGGCTACACAAAGGGTAGGTGGAGGGGAGGGAGGGAAATAATATGATCACTGTAACCAACAAATAAATAAACAAACAAATAAATAAATGCACATTGGACTGTATAAAAATAATAAAAGTGCAAAGATTGGCATAGATCCTTGATATGGTCTAGTGAAGACCTCTTGCCTCTGTTGATACTGAGCCATTAACAATTGCTCTGAAAAATTGTCAGTCCATCCAGTTCTTATCTCATCTGATTGCATTATCTAATCCAGTCTTTCCATCTTCTTTACAAAATTTCTATGAGATACCTAATTCTAAACTTTGCTAAACTCTGGTTTACTATATTCTCTGTATTTGTCTCTTCTGCTAATTTAGAAATCTTCATAGGATGTGAGGTTAGTTTGACATGACCCTTTCTTACATTCACACTAATATATTCAGAAAAATCCATTTTTTTCCCTTCTCGTTGATTTTGTTTCCGTTCATGTCATCAGAATTTCATTCTTAACTGTCTCCTATCTCTCTTGGGTAGAACTCTCTTGGATAATTTTAGTAGACAGTATGTGAATGCATTGTACTAGACTCAAATAATATGATCAGTTTGTTTTTTTTATCCTCTATCATGTATTCTTGGAGGGAGTGGTTATTCCACCTCCCTTCAAGGCTCCCATTGTCTTGATTCCAGAAACTAGTTCCTTGGTATTAATGATAATAATATCCAGAATTTAATTGCCCCTCTTTGTTTTGAAGGTTGAAATTGTCAGGAAAGCAAATCAATAATCCTTTAGGAGAGACAGTCAGACATCAACCCATAACCATCATCTTTCTCCATTCTAGTTCCTCCTTTGATATGCCTTATATCCAGATGCACTTTAATGAATCTTCTTCCAACTCCTTTACTCTTCTGTTTCAATCAAATTCTACTCACGGCTCTTAGGTGCTGCAATTTATCAAGTCCAGCATGAGTCAAGAAAATGAGTTTACATTTTGCATCAAGTACTAGCTCTGTGATGCTAGACAAGTCACCCACTTAATTTTTCATTCTCAGTTTCCTTACTTATAAAATGGGAATAATAATAGCATCTACCTTATAGGGTTGTTGTGAGGCTCAAACCAAATAAGTTAATATATTTAAAACACTGTGCCAGCTTTGAAGAATATATAAATGGTAGATATTATTTGGTGACTAGGTAACAAAATGAATAGAAAGCTGCACTTAGAATAAAGAAGACAAATTCAAATCCTAAATTAATCACTAGTTGAGTAACCCTAGGAGAATTACCTAATCTCTCCCAATCCCAGATACCTCACCTATAAAGTGGGGATATTAATAATACTTATTTTAGAAAGTTGTTGTGAGATTAAAACAACATACCATGTGTAAATTGCTTTGTGCTATTCTATTACTATTTTACTCTTGCATTTTGAATAGAATAGAGTTTTAAAGCTCAGAGGACCTTGAATAATATTAATGTAACACTGGCTGGTAGAAATAATAAAGTAAGTCTCAGAAAAGCTAAGTGATTTGCCCAAAGTTGTGCCAGTAGGTAAGGAAAGAACTGACACTAGCTAGATTCATTCTCCACTACCAACACACATCTTTATCTATGTCTGTCTGCCTGATTGTCTGTCTGCCTGTCTGTCTATCAGTTTATCTTTCTAGCTATCTATTTATCTATCCATCTGTTGATCTATTCACTTAACTATCTATCTACCCATCTATTCATTCCATTCATTCATTCATTCCATTTTTTAACTCTAGCTATTATTGTCCAGATCTCTCTGCGCAGTAGCACAGTATTGTCTTAGTGCTGAAGTAACATCTCAATCCACCAATCTTCTTGTAACCACCTGGATTGTCTATTAGTATGGGTTCATGGGGAAGAAAATGAAGTAAGGAAAAGGTCTGCAAAGATTTTCACAGCTCACATCTTCTAGATACTAATTAGAACCCACTTTCAAGGCTGCAGTAAAGAACAGACAATAAAATATGGTAAAATCATATTCCATCCATCATATATCACAATTTGTTCAACCATTCCCCAGTTGATGAACATTCCTTTAGTTTCCAATTCTTTGACACCATAAAAGAAGCAACTATAAATATGTTTTTGTATATGCAGATCCTGTCCCATCTTTTTATTTCTTTGGAATCTAAACCTAGTAGTAATATTACTGTATTAAAGGGTATTCCTTTGGGCATAATTCCAAATTGCCCTCCAGAATGGTTGGATCAGCTTACAACTCCACCTGCAATGCATTAGTGTCCCAATTTTGCTATACCTCCTCCAACATTTATCAGTTTCCTTTACTGTAATATTGACCACTCTGTGCAGTCCCAGACCTCAAACTATATTACAAAGCAGCAGTCATCAAAACAATTTGGTACTGGCTAAGAAACAGAAAGGAAGATCAGTGGAATAGACTGGGGGAAAACGACCTCAGCAAGACAGTATACGATAAACCCAAAGATCCCAGCTTTTGGGACAAAAATCCACTATTCGATAAAAACTGCTGGGAAAATTGGAAGACAGTGTGGGAGAGACTAGGAATAGATCAACACCTCACACCCTACACCAAGATAAATTCAAAATGGGTGAGTGACTTAAACATAAAGAAGGAAACCATAAGTAAATTGGGTAAACACAGAATAGTATACATGTCAGACCTTTGGGAGGGGAAAGGCTTTAAAACCAAGCAAGATATAGAAAGAATCACAAAATGTAAAATAAATAATTTTGACTACATCAAACTAAAAAGCTTTTGTACAAACAAAACCAATATAACTAAAATCAGAAGGGAAACAACAAATTGGGAAAAAATCTTCATAGAAACCTCTGACAAAGGTTTAATTACTCATATTTATAATGAGCTAAATCAATTGTACAAAAAATCAAGCCATTCTCCAATTGATAAATGGGCAAGGGAAATGGATAGGCAGTTCTCAGATAAAGAAATCAAAACTATTAACAAGCACATGAAGAAGTGTTCTACATCTCTTATAATCAGAGAGATGCAAATCAAAACAACTCTGAGGTATCACCTCACACCTAGCAGATTGGCTAACATAACAGCAAAGGAAAGTAATGAATGCTGGAGGGGATGTGGCAAAGTAGGGACATTAATTCATTGCTGGTGGAGTTGTGAACTGATCCAACCATTCTGGAGGGCAATTTGGAACTATGCCCAAAGGGCGACAAAAGAATATCTACCCTTTGACCCAGCCATAGCACTGCTGGGTCTGTACCCCAAAGAGATAATGGACACAAAGACTTGTACAAAAATATTCATAGCTGCGCTCTTTGTGGTGGCCCAAAACTGGAAAACGAGGGGATGCCCATCAATTGGGGAATGGCTGAACAAACTGTGGTATATGTTGGTGATGGAATACTATTGTGCTAAAAGGAATAATAAAGTGGAGAAGTTCCATGGAGACTGGAACAACCTCCAGGAAGTGATGCAGAGCGAGAGGAGCAGAACCAGGAGAACATTGTACACAGAGACTAATACACTGTGGTATAATCGAACGTAATGGACTTCTCCATTAGGGGCGGTGTAATGTCCCTGAACAACTTTCAGGGATCCAGGAGAAAAAAAAACACCATTCATAAGCAAAGGATAAACTATGGGAGTGGAAACACCGAGAAAAAGCAACTGCCTGAATACAGAGGTTGAGGGGACATGACAGAGGATAGACTTTAAATGAACACTCTAATGCAAATACTATCAACAAAGCAATGGGTTCAAATCAGGAAAACATCTAATGCCCAGTGGACTTACGCGTCGGCTATGGGGGGTGGGGGGGAGGAAAAGAAAATGATCTATGTCTTTAACGAATAATGCTTGGAAATGATCAAATAAAATATATTTAAAAAAAAAGAAAGAAAAAAAAAGAATTTCAGGAAAATCCTCCAAAAAAAAAAAAAATATTGACCACTCTGATAGACGTGATGTGGTACCTCAGCATTATTTTAATTTACATTTCTCTAATCAAGAGTGTTTTATAACTTTTTAATATGATTATTGATAGTTTTGAATTCTTCATCTGAAAAGTGGCTATTCATATCCTTTTACCATTTTTCAAATGGAGAATGACATCATAAGTTTGATTTAGTTCCTTATACATTTAGGAACTAAGACCTTTATCATAGAAATGTGTTTAAATTTTTTTTTCATAGTTTGTTGTTTCCCTTCTATTCTTAGTTACATTGCTTTTGTTTGTACAATCTCTTAAATTTAATATAGCCAAATTATTCATTTTACCTCTTGTATGGTTTTACTATTGTTGAACCATTATTGCATCTCTGATATAAATCCTACTTGCTAATAGGGAATGATATCTTAGCTAAATTGTTTTAGTTTAATAGTTTTTTTTTTTAAATTTAAGTCAATAATCACCAATCACTTTTTTTCTCATTTCTTTGTTTAGGTGTTAGGAGTATATTTGTCTCACAAAAGATCTCTTACAATTTAGGAATTTTTCTTAATTTTTGAAAAAAAAATAATTTGTGAACTATGAGTACTAACAATTCTTTAAAAGTTTAATAGAATTAATTTAAATTTATTATTATTAATTTAAAATTTTAATAGAATTTAATAGAATTCTCCTATGAACCCATAAAGCTCAAGAGGTTCTTCCCAATCCCCCCACCTTTTTTGGAAGTTTCTTTACAACCACAACTATTTCTTTTTTCTGAAATTCAGTTATGTAAGATCTCTATGTGGTCTTCTGAAATTTGGGCATTTTACATTTTAAGGCATTCCTCTATTTCTTTTGTGTTCTCAGTTTGTTAATATATAACTCTGTAGTATACACCCCACTTATTCTTTTTATTTCTTCTAGTTTTGATGTGTTACTTGGACCTTTCTGCATTTTTTCATCTGCATAACTTTGTTGAGCTCCAAACCACTCATTGTTGTAATGATATATATTAATTTGAAGCTATTATCCACAGCTTCAATTGACATGGTTGTAAACACCCTTCTGAGACTAAATTTTCTTTACAGCTACTTGTATCGTTTCTGTTACAACTTTAGTGCTTTATCATAAGCTCTTTTGGTCATATGCCCTCATGACTTCTTTGAGAAGCAGGACAAATTCCTACAAATGATCTTATCCTTTGGTTTCTTCTGTGTAGCAATTGTATCCTATTCAAATTTCCCTTCTGCAACTACCTGAATGGATATATACAGGGGAGGCTAGCTGGGAAATATGAACCTTTAGTGGGTGTCTTAGAGAAAATATAGATGAGGTGCTGCTCAGCAGTCCCACAAGCTTCCTTGACATCTCTGTTGCCCAAGAGAATATAATGACTTTTAAGTTAATATTTTAAGTTTTAAGAATTTGTTATTGTATACTTACGAGCCCTTAATGTTTTAATCATTTATTTTGTGAGGGAGGAAATGAATAGTTGTCTGATACCAGGACTACTTTGCACACGAAGAACTTTAATAGAAAGAACGATATTAATTTCTTTAGGGAAAATGCTAGACATGAGCCAAAGTTAAACTTTGTTGTAGAGGTTTTCCCCTAAATTCTGCTTAGAGGTAAAGGTGTATTGAGCCAAAGCATATGAGAAGAATCTGATTCCCATCATATAGGGTCAAGCTGCCCAGCATGTAAATGTGATCCAGATGAGGCCAGAGTTTGGACCCTTTTCAGGCTGTTGACACTACATGAAAATGGGTTATTTCATGTAGGAGAATTAAATGAGATTGAGTGACCAAAGAGAGCAGTTAGGAAAGAGGGTGTAAATGAGAGAATGACTTAAAAGTCTGATCTGGAGTTTTTAATCACTTCAGTAGTCTAAAGCTGATTTGACAGAATGCAACCTTTGGGGCCTCTTCTATTATGAGCCTGTCTCCAGTATACATAGAAACCCAAACTTGAATTCCTAAATGAAATGGAAGAAGGCTGCCTTATTTACTACATCTCCCCTGATTCATAATAGATAGCCTTCTCATCCAGATGAAGCATAGCATCCTACTTCATTTCATGTAAAGGTAGGAAGGTAACAAGCCAGGAAACAAGTTTTTATAGTGTCTGGGCATGGGAGTTAGTTGTTATTGTTACCCCCATTTTATAGGAATGATGAGGAAACTGGCAAATAGAGATAACCTGACTTGCCCTGAACCATGAAGCTAGTAAATGTCTGAGGCCAGATTTGAACTTATTTTTTATGATTTTTTTCCCTCTGTCCATTGCACCACCTGTTTTTTGGTAGACTAGTATCATTTAAAATATGAAATTTGGTGGAGAAGTCTGTGTTCAATTGGTATAAAGAATTTCTAGCAAGGAATGTACCTCTACCAATGAAGGTTGGAATCAGCCCTGCAACTTGTATGGTCTTACTGAGTTAGCAATGCAAAACTAAATGATATCTAGGATCACTCAGTGTCAGAAGTGGGACCAAAAAACAAGTTTTTCTGACTCCAGAGTTAACCCTTTATCCAACATACCACTCTGCCTTTTCAGAGAAGAAAACTGACTCGTATTACGTAATTGGTTTGCCAATATCACTCAGAAATTTATATGCAGGACTAGGAAGCTGATAGTCTCTGCTCTTTCTTATCCCCTCTTCTAGACTGAGCATACACTCATTATTTCACAAATATTAAAATTTTCCATTAATCTCATATACAATCCTTTCAATAGTGAATAATGTGACCTCAAACTAAAATGAATGAAAATTGGAAGAGATAAGTATGAGGGAAAAGTTGTCCTGATGTTTTGTAAAATATGCTATACATAGACACTAAATCGTGACTGACTCGTGAAATATTTTGAAATAGGTATGACTATTAAAATGACTGGGCCTAAATCAGAAGTTCCTAATCTTTTTCTATAACCTCTTAGTCTGTTGAAGGGCCTTGGGTGAACTTCTCAAACTAATATTTTAAATGTAATTTAAATATATATAAATATATATGAATTAAATATAAATTAAAATACACAGGATTACAATGGACAAACATTTTATTGAAATAAAAATGAAATATTTTTAGAAAATTATTCATAGACCATAAAGCTACTGCATGAAGCCAGATTTGAATTTGACTTCATGATTCCATAATAAATTCTCTATCCACTATGGGTTGGGAACCCCTAGAACATTAATTGAGCATTTAGAATCTTCATCATTATTAACATTTTATCATTCATGAATCTCCCTGCTTTAATAGCTTATTGTGGCCCAGAAGTGGCCTTAAGGATTCACTAGCCATGGCAGCAGGACATAATTGGTGGAAGGACCTGTCTTAGCTGGAAAAGTTTTGAGGGAGATTTGGTAATGTGTGGCATGTTTGTAATACAACAAATTTCAACCTAGCTGAATTCAAAGGCTTATCACCAAAATAAATATTTTTTTTTCATCCACCACAACTATATATGGTTTTGATCTAACTGGGTAGATGAATGGTTATTCACCAACAAATCACTTTTTCTTGATTTATAAAATTAGTAACTAAATTAGCACAATTAGCAAAGTTTTTAATTTTAGAGTGATATTATAAGACTGGATTCAATATGATTCTGAGGGAGGAAAAACATTTTTTTGAAAGTGTCATTTCTTTCTTTTTTAATTAATTAATTAATTAAGAATATTCTTCCAATGTTACATGAATCATGTTCTCTCCCTCCCCTCTTCCCTCCCCCCTCCTGCAATTCCACTGGGTTTTACATGTATCATCATTCAAAACCTATTTCCATCTCATTTATATTTGCAATAGTGTGATCTTTTAACATCAAAACCATAATCATATCCCTATCAAACCACGTGATCAATCCAATGTTTTTCTTCTGCATTTCTGCTCCCACAGTTCTTTCTCTGGATGTGGATAACTTTCTTTCTCTTCAGTTGCTCAGAATTGTGCTGGGTCAGTGCAGTGCTGCTAGTAGAGAAGTCCATTACATTCAATTGTACCACAGTGTATCCATCTCTGTGTACAATGTTCTCCTGGTTCTGCTCCTCTCACTCTGCATCAGTTCCTGGAGGTCATTCCAGTTCACATGGAATTCCTTCAGTTCATCATTCCTTTCGGCACAATAGTATCCCATCACCATCAGAAACCACAATTTCTTCAATCATCCCTGAATCAAGGGACTTTTTTTAATATCATGGTTATAAATATTTTTGTGCAAGTATTTTTTCTTATTATCTCTTTGAGGTACAAACCCAGCAGTGCTATGGCTGGATCAAAGAGCAAGCATTTGAAAAGTGTCACTTCTAGGAAGATATAAATTGGGAAGAAGCAACATGGCATCATTATACAAATAATGGATTTGGTATTCTGGGATAGGAAGCTTTGCTAACTTTCTACCTCAGTTATATTGGATGTATAGTTTAACTTCTTTGACCCTCAATCCCTTCATATTTAAAATAAGAGATTTATGTCTGGATCTTAGGATGCATGAATTTTAAAAATATTTTTATAACTACACTTCAATATAATTGGTTTCCTTTTTCATCCTGTGTGTTTTATTTTATGAACTTAAATATGAGTCTGAGAAGTAATCCATAAGACTCATGAGCCTAGTTACAGGGATCCCTAGGACAAAAATGGGTAAGTATCCTTTGATGTTTTCCAAAGTCCTTTTCTAGTTTAAATTCGATGTACTATGGAAGCAGAAAGGGAACTGAGTCGCAAGGAGCTGACGTGTCTAATCTCACCAAGGGCTTCTGCCCTTTTAATTTCTGACTTGCTGTCCTAGAAAGTTCACTGACCCAGCTAGTGCTGACATAATTAAAACAAGAGTGGAAGAAATGCTTCACTGCATCAGTGCAATGATACATTGGACTCTTGTTTCTTTCTGCTGTTAAGACAGGGATGCTTTGTGGGAAAAGAGAAGAATGTGAAAACAAGTGAAATTCACAATTAAAAAAGAAAACATTTTTAAAAGTTTAAGCAACATATCACAAATATGAGTAAGTGAATGAGCATTTATTTTTCTATTCTTAATGCTTTATTTTTTCCAATTACATATAAAAGCAATTTTTAACATTCTCTTTTAAAATTTTTGAGTTCTCATTTCTCTCTCTTTCTCCCTTCCCAAGATGGCCAAAAATTGTTATTTTTATACAAGAGCAGGCATGAAAAATGTATATCCATATTAGTATTGTTGTGAAATGAAACACAGACCCCCCCAAAAAAAACCCTAAGGGAAAAATAAAACTTTAAATCAGCTTGAATTTGTACTTCAACTCCATTTAGTGCCTTCTTTGGAGGAGGATAGCATTATTAATTGTTTTTGGTATAATCTTGGATTACTGTATTGCTGAGAATGATTAAATAATTCACTGTTGATTATCATAAAATATTGTTGTTACCATGAACAACATTCTCCTGGTTTTTCTCACTTCATTTTACACTTGTTCATGTAAATCTTTACAGGTTTCTCTGGAGCATCCTGCCCATTATTTCTTATGGCATAATTGTATTGCATCACAATCTTGTACCATAACTTGTTCAGCCATTCTCTGATTGATGGACATCCCTTCAAATTCCAATTCTTTGCCATTACAAAAAGAGATGATATAAATAATTTTTTATGGAGAGGTTCTTTTCATTTCTCTCTCTCTTCTATTTTCTTTGACATGGATATATTGTAATGATATTGCCAGATCAAATATGAAGTTTTGTTGACTTTTGGGTAAATCTTCAAGTTGTTCTCCTGAATGGCTGAATCAGTTCAAAATTCAACCAATTGGTGTCCCAATTTTTCCACATCTCCTGAGTGAGCATATATTTACCAGATAGTACTGTGCTAAATAGTGGAGATAGAAAAAAAGAAAAGAAAAGCAATCTTTAAATTCAAGAAATTTACATTATAAAAAGGAAGATAACAAATAAAGAGAAGTGCTAGCCAGAGAGAAGACTCTAAGACATTTTTATGGTATCTTGGAGGTCAAAGTAATTACCATAATAATACCAAGACATTTTAATTTTTAATGAAGATAAATATTGACAGATATAAGCAAGATTTGTATTTATAGATATAAACAAACACTCTTTGGTGCTGTCAATAATTTTTGAAAGTATAAAAGAGTCTTGAGACCAAGTTTTAGAACCAATGGTTAATGCAATTACAGCAATGGGAAGTGGAGCCACAGTAGATCGATACCCCTTTCTGGAAGCTATGTTTCAATTTTGGTTCTAAAACTGGAAGACAGGAGGCAAGGATATGTGTAGATTGTAGTGGCTTGGATAGAAGGTTGTCAGAGAATAAATTAAAGGAGGGCAGAAGTCACTTAAATATAGTAGACTACAACAAGTCACATCAATGATGGTCTTAACATTGGGAGTTCTGAGGATAAAGTTTTATCAAATTCTCTAGGACATGGCTGTCACCTAGTTCACAGGGGGCTGACAAGAAGGTAAAATGAAGCATTTCCACTGTCTATGATTCTATCCCCACTTATTTGATTTAGTATGGAGCTTTCTTCAGTTGCTTATATTAGTTTAGTCTATATTGACTCCAAAGGGCAATAAGTTCCAGAAATTTACTAATTGTAGTAGGACACATTTTTACATTTTATTTATTTAATTAACACATTTTTAATAGACATGATTTCATTGATAGAGGGAATTCATGATAAGAAATTGTCTTGACAATGTAGATAGCACTTATTTTATAACTCAGAGTTTTAGAGAGTTGTCTTAATCATCAAAAAGTTAAAGTGGGGTCACATAAGCATCAGGGCTAGAAGTGAGACTTGTAGTAGGGCTTAGAGGGTTCTAAATGCTTCAGTGCAAATAGTATAAATCAGGAAGATTTGAGCTAACATCTGGTGTCAGATAGTAAGTGTCTTACTCTGGATATATGTTTGCCTCAGTTTCCTAAACAATAAAATGAGGACAAATAATAGTATCTATATCCAAGGATTGCTGTGAAGATCAAATAGATCATATGTATAAAATTCTTATCATGGTGTTGCACATATAATTGATGCTTGATAATCCCTTATTCTCTTCCTGTCATCATTCCTGGGAGGAGATGGGTTCTCTATCCACCACAGCACCCCTTGTATTTTTCTATCCACCACCAATCACTTTTCCTTGGCTAAAAAATAATACTTTTTTGGCATTTTGGGATTTGGAGGAGATTAAATCCAATTTCATCCCATACTATCCAAAATTTCATAAGTTCAGTCATATAAACTCTCAGGTTCATTTTTTTCCAGGCCAGAGAGGTAATTGTTTTACTGTATCTTAATTCAGAAATTCTTCCACATACTTTGTTGCCCTTTTCTTTATCTTCTTCTAATTCTTTATATGTTCCTGATGGAGCATAATGCCAAGTAGGGTGGAAACTTGCTATAAGGGCAACACAATATTTTATATTGTACTTCCAATATTATTCTAGATGTCACTAGGTAGTTTGAAATAGATTTTTAGTGGATTAGCACAGTGTACTTGTGCTATCAGAAAAGTCTTCAAGGACCTCAAGATCTTCTCCTTAAGTTATAACTGATAACTCAAAGTCCATGCCTGATGGGGTGGAGGGGATGAGACAGTGGAATAAAAAAATTCTGAATTCAGAGTTAGGAGGCACGAATTCTAGACTTATCTCTTCTACTAAATTTCCTGTGGGTTCAGTCTCTTAACTTCACTTGAATATTTTCACTGATAAAAAGAAAGGGTTAGAAAAGATTAATTAATTCAATCAATCAATATTTATTAAATATGTGTTATATACTAGGCATTACATATGTGTGTGTATATATATATATATGTATTCATATGTCTGTACAATTTCTGACATGGTCTGACCTCAATGAATTTACATTCTACTGGGGGGAATGTGACATGTAATTAAGCAAGCATATACCAAGAAGTCTGATGGGGAGAAATTAAGGAGGAAAAAAGTTATTCTAGCAATATTTGGGGAAGATGAGGACACATTTAAGTGAGAGTTATGCTCAGGAAGAAATGAAGTAAAACTTCAAAGTCTTTTCTAGTTTTAAGAGTTTGTGATTTTAGCTTGTTTGTTTTTCTCTTCATTCTTTTTCTGACTTTTGCACATAGTAAAGTTCACCTGCTATTAAACCTTCTTCATATCTTGACATTTTTTTCTGTATGGAAGAGTTTATGGTCACCAATAAACCTGGAGATTTCACTGTATAATATTTTCTTCCAATAGCTTTGCAGACCTAGACACAGCCTGAACAATACCAACCATTTTGCCCTCTACATCACAGACTATGACCAAAAGATTTCCATATTTTTCATCTCTAGGACTTCTGAGGTGCTGATGTCCTATCAAGGATAGCCTCAATTGGTCCACTATCTCTGGTAAGTCTTAGCCACTCCACTCCCTACTCCATAGACTCTCTATAATTTAGACAACTGATTATCACTTCCTTCTCTCCTCCCCATCTTCAGATCAAGAAATATGATCAAATCAGCAATGCCATTGCTTTTGGATAGTTTGTAGAAACTTTCTCTCCTTTGGTTCCACTCACCATCTCTGTAACTTTTATGATCCAAGTGCTTTCCCTCTCTACCATGATCCTATAATTATTAACTCCTCCATTTTCAGAAAGTAAGCTCGTTGATGGCAGAATTTTTCTTTGCTTTTGTATATGTAAATGTTTAATTTCTTCATGTTTACTCACTTTCAAGCCAGGGTAACAAGCAATCATTAAACAGTTATTATGGTCCAGATACTGCAATAAGTTCTGGGAACACAAAGAAAGGTAGCAACGAGCTCTCCTGGAGCTCATTTCATTCATTCGTTCATTTGTCCATTCATTCATTCATTCTTTTCTCTTTAAAATTTCTGTAAAAGACTATTTACTGCTGAGTTGGTATGTGAAAATGTCAGTATATTATTCAAAGATATATGCATAAGATATTGGGTTTTTTTCCTAAAATTGATAGAATAATTGATAGCTCATTATAATAGTAATTTACATTTATATATCACTTTACAATTTTTTAAAGACCAATAAAATGAAGTAGAACGAATTACTAATGTTGGAGTCAGAGGACCTGGATGTGAATCATGACTCTGTCACTTACTAGCTGTGTGACTTTGGTGTCCTAATCTATAAAATGAAGATGATGGATGAGTTAACCTCTGAGTTTCCTTCTAGCTCTAGACTGGTGATTGATTATATGGTCTTTACTTGGAACAACATTATTTTACCACTAAGGAAACTCAAGTTCATTATGGTTAAGTAAATATTACAAGGTCATATATTTAATAGGTTTCAGAGTCAAGACTCAAACCAAAACTTTTGGCTTCAAACCAGGGCTCCTTCCACTCTCTCATGGTTCCTTGGTATCCAAAAAACTACCCCAATAGGTTCTCCTGCAAAAGGGACTTTGACCTTGTGATAAAATCGAAAGAAGATTTAATGCTTATCAGAAATCATGCATCTTAATATGGGGTCAAGGAATTGAAGACAGATATTGAATTAACATTTGGTGGGAAGAGAAGCTGTCAATAACAGAAATGGTGTGACTGCAGTTTTTCTGCTTCCTCCTGTCATAGAAGGTTTTGACAATGACAAGACCAGAATCAGTAACAACTGCTCTACACAAAGGAATTAACTCTTTGGCAACTATCAAATATCTACCCCCAAATACCTAAAGGGTAAGCTAGAGGCAAGATTAAGCCTTCCTTGGATTCATATTAAAAAAGACAGTATAGGCAAAGGATCATTGGAAGTCATAGTTTTGCAAAACTGAACATTATGCAATTATAATTCAACAGGCTTGGCCCAAAATAAAGGATGAGAAAATTGCACTATTTCCCTTCCTTGCAGGGGATGAAGAGTAGAAGACTCTGGGTTTGGAATATTGTCAGACTGATAGGTTATTTGACTTCATTTGATCTTTTAGCTTTTAAATATTTAAATGTTTTTAATTAATAAAAATCAATGTTAATTCCCTCGCATCCCCTGCCCCTTGGAAGGAGGGCAGAGGAGATCAAAATTTATAAAAATATACATAGTCAAGAAAAAATCTTGAATTGATTGCATATGTTTGTATGTATTTATATATGCACATATGTTTGCATATTTATACACATAGCTATATGTATTTGTGGATAAATGTATGTCCTTTTCTGATTCTGCAGCATGATTCTGTCACCCCTCTGTCAAGAGGTGGAGAGCATTCTGTATCACTGTTCTTCTGGAATCAGGAATATTTGTTTCATTGATCATAGTTTTTAAGAATTTCAATATTTTTATCTTTTCAGTGTTCAAATGTTTGCATTTTTCTCCTGATTCAGCTTGCTTTACTTCAGATCATCCAAGTTTTTCTAGGCTTCTCTGAAAGCATTTCCCTTTATAATTTTTAAAGCATACTAGTAATTCTGTAATATTCTTCTACCACCATTTGTTCGGCCATTCCTCACCGTAGTTCCTGGAAAAAAAATCCTGAGACTCAATATTTTCTAAAAATGAGTTCTTTCTCTCTCTATTTTTTTTTCTCTCTTTGGAATAAAGACATAGTAGTGGTATCACATCACCATGACATATCCATAGGTTATTCAACTTTTGATCTTAGGTCCAAATTGCCTCCTAGAATAGTTGAACCATTTCTGAGATCCATATTGATTAATTTTAACAAATTTTTTTCTCTTTCATTTTTCTTCTTTATTGTAAGGCATTGCTCATTGAGGAGGGAAGGAGAAAGCATATACTCAAAAATGAAACTAATCATAAAATAAAGTATAACAACAAAATTAACATTTTAAAAGGAACTCATGGTTTTGCTATAGTAAATGTTATGCTTAATAATTATATTAATATGGCTCATCCATAGTCTGCAGCCTCATTTTTTCTCTTAATGAAAATGCTTTTTTCTCTTTGTTTTCTTTCTTATTATGAATCAATGAAGGATTTGGAAATGAGAAAAATCCACATTTATGTAATGCTTTCCATTTACAAGCTGTCTGCATATGCCAACTTGTCTGATCTTTATGACTCAGAGAGGCAGTATGAGCAATTCTACTCCCATTTTACAAATGAAGAAAATGAGGCCAGGAGAGACTAAGTGAAAAGTCATGAAGAAAGGATCAAAGATGAGTTCTAGATCATTCTTCTAATGTGGGCTAACAGTTGAATTATAATTTTCTTTTTTATAATAATATTTTATTTTAAAATATTTTATTTCCCCCCCAAATACTTGTAAGCTGGAAAACTGCAGTCACACCATTTCTGTTCATCTAAAAAAATGAGTTTCAGATTCTTTTCTACCCTGCCTCCCTCGCTCCCTCCTCCTCAAGATGGTGAGCAACCTGATGTAGATTTCACCTATGCAATCATGTAAACCATATTTTCATATTAGTTATTTTGTACAAGTAAAGTCAAACAACAAAAAAGTGAAGAAGCAGAAATTGCACCTGGTGTGTTTTGCTCTCTGTTATTACTTCATCAGTTCTTTTTCTGGAAGTAAACGGCATATTTTTTCATGAGTCTCTGGGACTGTTTTGGATCACTATATTGCTGACAATAACTAGAACATTCACAGTTGTTCCTCAAGTAAGTATTGCTGTAACTGTAGACAATGTTCTTCTGGTTCTGCTCACTTCACTTTGCTTCAGTTCATGTAAGTCTTTTCAAGTTCTGAAATCTTCCTCTTCATCATTTGTTACTATTATATAGTTACCTTATATAATTTATTATCATCCTATATAGTTACTATTATATTATATCATATTATATACTTGCTTTTATATACTTATTATAACAGAATTAATATTCTCTAAAGCATGGGGAGATTGGGGTTTGTATTGTGGAGTGGATATCCATATTGGTGAAACCATGGATCATTGGAAGTGCTGAAAATGACAGACATAGAAAGCTGCCCGATTATAAATAACTGTAGTTACATTCATTTGATCCATATGATGCCACGAGGGAGACAGTGTATTTATTATCCTATCCAGAAAAATGGAACCAACAACTAAACCCAAGTCTCATAGAAGTTAAATGATACTAAATTTGTAGTGCTTGGAAGAAGAGGTGGTCTTGGTTCCCTAGACTGTCCTCACTAATAGTAGTGCATCTTCACATTGTCAGTGCATGCCTTTCACTCCCAGGTGCCAGAAGGAGAACTGATGTCTTGTGTAACCTATTGTTTCAGTGTTACTGGACAGCCAGGGTTTAAGGGTATTCTTGTTGACACTAGTAAGGAGGAAAGGGAAGATGCTCTTCCACCTTGTGCTATTTGCCTCCATATATGTGTACCAAAAGAAAACAACAAACTTTTCCCTTAGAGTGGATATGGCTTTCCATTGTATTTGGGGTGCTTCCTTTCAGACACTGGATCTTGTTTCATTATACACACACATACACATGCACACATGCACAAACATACACACAATCTCCTTGTCCTGGAGTTTATATGAGACAATAAGATCAAATGAAGTATTTTTAATGCCTAGTGCAGTAGCTGACACATAGCAGATTCATTATGTCCTTGTCCCTCTCCTTCAATAAAGTAATGTTCCAAGAGTTCCACAAGAAAAAAAATAGATAAGTAGAAGATGGTCTTTGAAGAACTACTTCTGCTTTTACACTCCTAATTTATAATTTGACATTATGAAGATTGATGTTAATAGCAGATGTACCAAAGTTGGGTATTCCTTTTAGCTCCAGCTGATAATGACCTTTTCCCTGGGATTTCACATAGCAATTTTCTTTCTGTGGGATCATAGATTTAGAGCTGAGAGAGTCGTTCGATTTAATCCAACCTCTTCATTTTACAGATAAAGAAATAGCAAATGTGAATGAGGTAGGATTTGAATGCAGGTACCCTAACTACATAATCCAAGCAAGCATATTATAGTCAAGAAGCATTCATTTAGTTATTATTATATTTTGGTCACTTTATTAGCCCTTGACTCTACAATGAACTTAGATGTTATAATCATTATCTGAGTACATATATTCTAGTCTATAATCTCTCTGAGGGAAAGGTAGAAACTAACTCATCTAATCCTGTAACTCCTTTAATGCCTTTAAATGTTATAAACAGCAGATGTTTAACAAAGACTTGTGAAATGAATAATTGTTTAATTCAGTCTAGCATAGTTGAGAACTCTATATGTATGAGACAGTGGGCTAGAAGCTGGGGAATATACAAAAGTGAATCAGGTATGTTTTCTAACCATCAGAAACTTATCACCAAAAGAGATATAAAGCCTGTAAACCCAAAACAATAATGTGTTGTCAAGAATAATATGTTAAACAATTAAAGATATGCTAGACATTATACTTGGAGCAGGGGCTAAAAAAAGCAAAAAGCAACTCCTACTCAAGGAGCTCACAGTCCAATGGGGGAGACAAAATTCAAATTACTGTATGTGAACAAATTATATACAAAATATAACACAAATAATTACAGAAGTGAGGTATTAGCATTAAAATAGATCAGGGAAGACTTCTTGAAGAAGGTGGAGTTTTAAAAAGCTTCTTGTAAAATTATGATAGAAGGTGTACAGATTATGATAGAAAAGGCACAAAGTTTGATGAGATCAAAGAAGGAATTCTGACTTCTGAATCAAGGCATCTGAAATGGTTTCCCCTAGAAGGTAGAATTTGAGATAGATCTCCAAGGATGGGAAAGATCTTTGCACAGTAAGAATTTGGATTATGGAGGGGAGAAAAGGAGAAAAATACTTCCAGTTCTTAGCAATGTGCCTATCATATATTAATCCACTTTTAGAAAATGCATGTTGACTTAAGGGAAAAGTCTGGGAGAGGGAATAAGAGGAGGAGGGGCAGGGAGAGAGGAAGGGGGGAACCATAATAAGAGTGGAAACACAAATCCTTTGTGTGGCTGAAGCCCAAGGCAAAGGATGCTAGAGACTCATTGAGCTTTGGAGGCAGGTGCACAAGCAGACTGGGAAACCTGCCACCCTCCCCAGCAGTTCTGTCTCATCAGCTCTGTTATTAAGCAGGCAGGGCAGGGATGACTACCCAGGTACAGTGAAATTGATTGCCTAGATGACTTCTGGATAGATTTTAAACTTCCCAGGTCCAAAAGTACAAGCTATCTTATATTTTAAAGGGGACAGAGTGACCGCAATTTTATTCACTTGCTGTCACTTCAGACTCAGGTTGCAGGGCAGCAGTGGCTTCTAGAATAACACCCTGATAAAATGACATATTTTACAAAAATAAAAAATAATCTGCTTTCAATATGTGAAAAAGAAAGGGAGTCCAATTGGTGGGTGGATGGGGGAAGGTTGGGAGGAAAACCCAGGGTAAAGAACAGATAGAAGGAAGAGACACAGATACCCAGGGGAAAAGAGAGCTGTAACCGGAAAAGGTGAAAGACATTTATAGTGAGACAAGAAAGAGGAAAGAGAATTGGGAAAGGGGGAGATAGAAGAAATATAGAGAAATAAATACACAGAAAAACAGGAGAGGAAGAAAGGGGAGAGAGAGACAGGAGAAAAAATACAGAGATAAGCAAAAAGGAGGGAGTGAGAGAGAGAAAGACAGAGAGAGGGAAAGACAGAGAGACAGAGAGACAGAGAGAGGGAGAGAGAGGAGAGACAGAGAGACAGAGAGAGAGAGAGGAAAGGAGAGGGAGGGAGGAGGGGGAAGAAAATCGACAGTGACAGAAATAGGAAAGAAAAGGAAAGAGAAGCAAGGAAAAAATAGAATTGAGGAAAGAGAGAAGAGAGGGAGCAAAGAGACAGAGATAGAGGATAGGAATAAAGTCAGAGACAAAAATTGCAAGTGAATGGATGGACAGGGTAGTTGCTACTTGCATAACATTTGAATCCCAGACTAATTTTTTTCTTTTTTTTTTTTCTTGGTAGTGTTAACAAGTACTCCAGAGGGACTGTTATATTATATCATAGTCTTGTCCCTTAGGGACTCAGGTTTTAATTATTCATAACTTAAAGCCCTTGAGTCACACAACGGCAGCCAGCACACACGACAATTAATAAACAGCCGAAAGCCTATGTCTGTCTCCGTCTCCTGAGCTTCGCCCCTCAGGCCTGTGGCTGAGGGACAAGAATAGACACAACCCTGCCCAGGGAAGCAGTTTTACAATCATACCCCCAATCTCAAGAGCGTGTTTCCTCCCCCTCTGCCTCCCCTCATCTTGAGATAAGCTGTCCCTCTGCTCCACGATCCCCATCCAATCCCGCAGGTGGATGTGTGGAGAATTACTGCCTCCTTCCCATCAGTACTCTTCTGACATCTGCCGCGTTCTCTGCACTCTCATTTGCCTCTGTGCCTGACGCTCATCAATACTGATGTGGAAGCAGAGAACACAAAGGTCGGGGGCCGGAAACCAGCAAAATAAAATCCCCATCTCATCACATCCTGTCTTGTGCAAGATTCGGGGAAAGTGGGGGGAGGGCAGGAGCTGCAATGAGACATTTTTATCTTATCTTCTTTTGACATACACTACACCTGCGTAATGTCATCCACCTAGAAATGAAAAAAAAAATGCCCCAGCTCTTTTCCCCTCTCTCTCAGTCCCTTTGAAGCTATTGCCTTCAATGATTTCTAGTTTATAAGTTCACATTGGCTGGAAATTGGAATAAACCCAAATCTCTCCAAAATAAGGCACAAAAATCCAAATGCATTTTTCCAGCCCTCCTGTTTTCTCTACTCAGAGAGGGTAGCCTCTTCAAATTCACGCTTGCCTTTTGACAGCTTTGCAGTGATCTGTTATAGCAGTAAATAGTGCCTAGCACGTGAAATCCACTGATTCAACAATGCAATATTCATTCCGTCACCAACATAAATAAACATAAAATATTTCCTTGAACATTTTGGCTCACTTACTGCCTGGCTGCCTCGCAAGCAAATTTTCCCATCCTTCCATTAGAAAACTTTTATTTGCTTTCCACTAGACTACAAATCACTTCTCTGGATCTTACTCTGATTGGGCCACCCAAGCTTCAATAATATATAGAGGCATTGCCTGAGAGAACATTTGGCAAATAGTAAATATCACATAACAAAGATGGTGAGAGCAGTGCTTGGTGACTGCAATCTCTGCCTTTCATTAATTCAGAGATCATTTTACAAAATTTCATCATTATGATCTTTACAGGTTGTCACCTTGCTGGTCTCCCTAAATTATTGCTCAGCCCTAGGGTTCCTTGGTGGTAAGGTGAACCACAGCTGACTGCTTCTCACTTTATAGACTTCAAAAGTATGGCTCAACTGCTCCCTAATTCCAGAAATTCCCTCAGCACCCAAGATGTTCTCACGCTATATTATCCATCTCATGCTTTATCATTTTAGACTAATGATCTCCCAGACCTTCTCTCTTCTCTCATTCGGGAGATCTTCTTTGAACTTCCATTTTGTTGCAAAGTCCAGGCTCACCAAACTTTATTAACTTCCCATCTCTGCTCCTGACTTTTTGGACATCAAAACCATAATTCTTCACTAGATACCTTCACCCACACTCACACCCAAACTTTGCAGATCCCTTTTGTATACAATCTTCCTCCATTACAATGCAAGTTTTAAGAGGGCAAAGATTGTCTTTCATTTTGCTTGTGTTTTTATCTTCTGTGTCTGGAACATACTAATGCTTAAAATTGTTTTCTTCCTCCCTCCCTTCCTTCCTTCCTCCCTCCCTTCCTCCCTTCCTTCCTTCCTTCCTCCCTTCCTTCCTTCCTTCCTCCCTCCCTTCCTCCCTTCCTTCCTTCCTTCCTTCCTTCCTTCCTTCCTTCCTTCCTTCCTTCCTTCCTTCCTTCCTTCCTTCCTTCCTCCCTCCCTCCCTTCCTTCCTTCCTTCCTTCCTTCCTTCCTTCCTTCCTTCCTTCCTTCCTTCCTTCCTTCCTTCCTTCCTTCCTTCCTTCCTTCCTTCCTTCCTTCCTTCCTCCCTCCCTCCCTCCCTCCCTCCCTTCCTTCCTTCCTTCCTTCCTTCCTTCCTTCCTTCCTTCCTTCCTTCCTTCCTTCCTTCCTTCCTTCCTTCCTTCCTTCCACTGGAACTTCAGGATAATCAGAAAATTTAAAAATGAAAAGTCTTACAAAGATTGTAGCTTCAGGAGATTCAAGGTAAGCCAAGACCAGAAAACCAAATATTCTCCCTAGTTTGGGGGAATCTCTATAGCTGTAGGTAGCTTCAATGTGGGAGTATGTGTATATTCTAGTCACTCTGCATTTATAGGCTATTATTATTCTCCTATGTTTAAGAAGTTCTTAATCTTCTACTTCATTCTATTTTTGAGATGTGGGAAGTAAATGGGAATTTATAATCTGACTCAGGAACCTCTGGGGTTCCAGCCTTCCAAAATCTCAAGGACAGAACAGGTAATAGCTACCTTCCCAGTCACAGAGGCACTGACATTTTTTATTGATGTAATTAACAGCAATCCACAAGATAGTATCTTTTTTGGATTTAAATATGTAAGATTCTAATCACAGTTGAAATTCCCCATGGCTAAGTTTCAAGTATAAAACAACAAAAATGAGGCAATTGGAAATACTTGTTTGTACCTACTAAAAATTTGGTCTAATGGTTCAGACTTCCTCACCATTAATACCACCATCATCTAATGTACATTTACTAGCCTACTCTATTTTTTTATGCCATAGAGAGAAAATTTATTAAATTTCAAGGTTATACTTTGGCTCACATAACAAATGAAAATCATAGAATATTAAGTCTATATAGAATTGAAAATGAATATTACTCAGAAGTAACAGAGAGACACATGATGGGTGTGAAAGCAAGATGTAATATATTTCTTTATTTTTATTATTTTTATTTTATTTAATTAGTCAATTTGGAACATTTTTCTTTGGTTACAAGAATCATATTCCTTTCCTCCCCTCCCTGCACCCCCTCCCATAGACAACGCATAATTCCACTGGATATTACAAGTGTCTTTGATCAAAACCTATTTTCATGCTGTTGATGTTTGCACTAGGGTGATCATTTAGAGTCTACATCCCCAATCATATCCCCTTGACCCATGTAATCAAGCAGTTGTTTTCCTTCCATGTTTCTACTCCCACAGTTTTTCCTCTGAATGTGAATAATGTTCTTTCTAGTAAATCCCTCTGAGTTGTTCAGGATCACTGTATTGCCACTAATGGAGAAGTTCATTACATTCGATTGTACCCCAGTGTATCAGTCTCTGTGTACAGTGTTTTCCTGGTTCTGCTCCTCTCACTCTGCATCAATTCCTAGATGTCATTCCTGTTCCCATGGAATTCCGTCAGTTTATTATTCCTTTGAGCACAATAGTATTCCATCACCAACATATACCACAATTTGTCCAGCCATTCCCCAATTGAAGAGCATCCTCTCAGTTTCCAAATTTTTGCCACCACAAAGAGCCCAGCTATGAATGTTTTTGTACATGTATTTCCCTTATTATCTCTTTGGGGTACAAACCCATCAGTGGTATGGCTAGATCAAAGGGCAGACAGTCTTTTGTCGCCCTTTGGGCATAGTTCCAAATTGCCCTCCAGAATGGTTGGATCAGTTCACAACTCCACCAGCAATGCACTAATGTTCCAACTTTGCCACATCCCCTCCAGCATTCATTACTTTCCTTTGCTGTCATATTAACCAATCTGTTAGGTGTGAGGTGATACCTCAGAGTTGTTTTGATTTGCATCTCTCTGATTATAAGAGATTTATAACACTTTTTCATGTGCTTATTCATAGTTTTGATTTCTTTATCTGAAAATTGCCTATTCAGGTCCCTTGCCCATTTATCAATTGGGATATGGCTTGAGTTTTACAATTGATAAATTTGAGTAATTATATAAATTTGAGTAATTAGATCCAGAGTTTTTTGTTATAAAGATTGTTTCCCAATTTGTTGCTTCCCTTCTAATTTTGGTTGCATTGGTTTTGTTTGTACAAAACCTTTTTAACTTAATGTCATCAAAATTACTTATTTTATATTTTGTAATTTTTTCTAACTCTTTCCTAGTCTTAAAATCTTTCCTTTCCCAAAGATCTGACATGTATACTATTCTGTTCACCTAATTTAATTATAGTTTCCTTTTTTTATATCCAAGTCATTCACCCATTCTGAGTTTATCTTGGTGTAGGGTGTGAGATGTTGATCCAAACCTAATCTCTCCCACACTGTCTTCCAATTTTCCCAGCAGTTTTAATCAAGTAGTTGAACTTTGTCCCAAAAGCTGGAATCTTTTGGTTTATCATAGACTGTCATGCTGAGGTCACATATGCCAAGTCTATTCCACTGATCCTCTTTTCTGTCTCTTAGTCAGTACCATATTGTTTTGATGACCACTGCTTTATAGTATACTTTGAGATCTGGTACTTCTAGGCTGCTTTCCTGCCCATTTTTTTTTCCTTATTTCCCTGGATATCCTGGATCTTTTGTTCTTCCAGATGAACTTTGTTATTTTTTTTCTAATTCAGTAAAAAAAAAAAAGCTTTTTGTTAGTTTGATGGGTAATAAATAAATAAGTTTGGGTAGGATTGTCATTTTTATTATCCTACCCATGAACAATTAATGCTTTTCCAATTGCTCAGATATAGTTTTAGTTGGGTGGAAAGTGTTTTGTAGTTGTGTTCATGTAGTTCCTATATTTGTCTTGGCAGATAGATTCCTAAGTATTTTATATTGTCTAGTGTGATTTTAAATGGAATTTCCCTTGCTGCTGAGATGTTTTGGAAATATATAGAAATGTTGGCAACTTATGTGGGTTTATTTTCTATCCTGCAACTTTGTTAAATTTGTTGATTATGATGCATTTCTTTAGAATCATATACCACAACTTGGTCAGTCATTTTCCAAATTTATGGAAAGCCCTTCAGTCTCCAATTTTTTGCCCCCACAAAAAGAGCTGCTATAAATATTTTTGTACAAGTAGATTCTTTCCCTCTGTCTTTAATCTCTTTGGATTACATACCTAGTACTATTTTACCATAATAAATAACAAACAAAATGATCACAAAGAACCTGGAAGTGATGCAAAGTAAAGTGAGCAGAACCAGAAGATATTGTACACAGTAACAGCAGTAATATATGACAATCAACTTTGAATAACAATTATTATCAGTACTTCATGCATCCAAGTCAACTCCATAGGATTCATATCAAAAGGCAATCTGCTGCCATAGAAGGAATGGATGGTTATGAATACATATTGAAACATGACATTCTTCACTTTATTTCCTCCATGAGTTTTTCTCTGATGCAAGCGATAGGTGTCTTCTTCCACAAAAGAATGAACATGGTATAATGTATTTCATGATAGTATATGTACAACTATCCTATTAGCTGGCACCTTGGGGAAGAGGGAAGTTTTGGAGGAAGGGAGAAAACATGGATCTCAAAATGACAGAGATAGTTATTAAAATTGTACCTACACATAAACTAGAAAAATATAAAAAATAAAACATGAAATAATGTGATGCATTTTAAGCAAGGAATTATGACAGAAGGGGAGTAAAAGATGTATGGCCCCAAAGATGTGTGGGTGACATGCTAACAATCAATGATAGTATCTTTATGATAACAAGAGAAAGAAAAAAGGACTCCAGCAGGTGGAATGGGCCACTTGTGAATTTTTAGTAGGAAATGGACCAGAATCCCACAGGATGGCAGATCAAAATAGGTTGTTATGAGTATTATTGGAAAGAATATTTGCACTGCCTGATATCACAGATGTCCTTGAGTTTATGATTGCTCAGGCTCTAAAAATATGAAAAACAATAATACATGTGTGTGAATAGTACTGTTTGTATACCATTAGCCATTTCTCTAATAATTATAGCAGCATAATTATTTCTTTGAAATCATATGTTTGTTTTAGAATAATAAATCATATTATCATATCAGAATTAGTCTATAATTTTTTAACTTTTTAATAAGGGTATGTTTCTGAATTTGAAGGAATATATTTAAAGATACAAAGAATTCATATCTTATTAATTAATTCACTCAAAAACACTTCATAATTGCTTACAATGTAAAGGCAATACATATTCAGGTAAGACCTAAGAAAAATATACAAATTTTACCTCCTTTCCTCCCCAAAAAACAGTAATTTCCTTTCTTTTGTCATCATCAAATCACACACACACATATATACCCACAGAAAGAGAGAAGATTCACAACCCAAACCTTTCTGAGAAATTATGTACCACCCAGTTACTGAAATCTTTGATAGTCTTCAATTTCCATTTATGAGGACACTATACCTCTTTTTCCCCAAGTCTAACTATGGACCTCAAATGAGAACCTTGTCAGTTTGAGCTTACACTCAGGATTGTTTTTGTTGTGGGAGCAATATTGATATGCTCTGCTCTGACAATTGTTTGGTTTTCCTTTTATTTAGGAAAATGCCATATTAAAAAGTAAATAAACTCTAAGTAAAATGGAGTGAGTAAGGAAATATGTCTTTGAATCAAGTTTATTGGGAAAATGTGCCATTCAAAACTGTAAGATGAATATGTAGACAGTGCTTCCTGAGAAAGAAAATATTATTATATAGACAATTTTACAGATAGACCTTGACAAGGGAAGACTATAAGAAGACCTGCATTTTCCCAAAATAGATATAATAGTGATATATTTAGTTTGAGAGAAGTTACTGTAGGAGAAAAACAGTTTTAAATTAAAGTTGTTAGTGACAGTACTAAGGAATTAGAAGTAAGTCTGAATTTTACTGGTAGCTTTTGAATTGAAATGGGGAAATAATATACCATCTTCTAGGAAAGTATGTCTTAAGGTTAATACTTTCTAAAATATGTAGTAGATGATGTCAAAAAGGGAACAAGACAAACATAGGTCAAAGACCCCTCTTAACTCTATAGGACCATAGATGTTGATCCAAAATGTCCCCTGGAATCATCTAGGAAATGCTTCCATCCCATTTTACATATGAGAATATTGAGAACCATGGCGTTTTATTGGTTTTACTGAAGTTACAGAGGTCTTTTCTGACACCAGTAGGGGGAAAATGTGGTCTTTCTCAATAAAATTTGTTTTCAAGGATAGTAGCTACATTAATTTAAAATTTTTATTCCTCACTACCTAACAAAATGGCTAATAAAATATGGGTAATTAATAAACAATTATTGATTGATTCTTTTTTGGTAATGAGTGGATGAGAGACTCTGACCACAAATTGAAGTCTGAAACCATATTACTTGGATAAAGACATTCAATTTTTATATACCCCAAAATACCCCAGACATTTAAAACTTCTTCTTTGGTTATGTTGTTGAGTACTTATTTTTCAGTGTTCTTAAGTTTTATTTAGAAAATCAGAAAATTTAAGAAATATCCACAAGTTGGAGTGAGGTTAATATTGGATTGTTAAAAGACCCAATTGGAATCACCATTCTAACTCTGCCTATCTTTACCCTATCCCCTCCCCAATTTAAGTTACATTGCTTTTTTTATTCTTAAAAAGTATTGGAATTATCATTGAGATTTAATTTATTTAGGAAACTAAGTCTTATGCCATTGACATAGATTCCTAGGCATTTGGATACCAAATGACCATGACAGTATAGAATAGAACCCCTCCATTATATTATTGACAGTAGACCAACAATATAAACCAGACTAGGAAGATATTTTCAACTGAATAAATGGTTTATCCTAGATGGATTTCCCTTTCATGTTCTGAATTCCCTTCTCTCAGTCTGGCTAATTAACCTTCATTTTGTTAACTGTTAGATCAATTGTAAATGTCTAGTTTCATTTCAATTTTAAACCTAAAGTACAAGAGGACTCAACTATTCCACTATACAGCCCTTCCTCTATGTTTGGCCTAACTGGAGTCTAGTGAAATTTGTGTCTCTGACTGGATATTGTTAAACCCTTATCTTGATAGCCAATTCCAAAAAGGAAAGAAAAGAAGAAAGGAAGAGAAAAAAAAAGGAAAGGAAAGGAAAGCTAAGTGAAGGTCCAACATCTCATCCTATTTGGGCCCAATAACCCAATGACCTTTGAGGTCTTTCTGTTGGACTAAAATGATTCTCTTTTGTTTTAAATTAGCAACATTTAACACAGTGTCTGGCCCATAATGATTGCGTAATAAATGCTTGTTAATTGATTTGGTTAATTAAAGATGTGGCTTGATTTCTGTGGTAAGTGATGTAATATATTTAAAAGTTTTAAAAAAAGCAAACAACTGATGGAATTGTGATCTGGATGGAGACACAAATAATTATACTCCTTTCAAAGAGTAATCTTAGTTTGAAGGAGCATGACATTCTTCTTCAAAGTGAGCTATGCATCCTCTAAATGATCCTCCAGGAAAGTCATAGTGGTGAGGTCACTAGGACCCAGATCTAGTCTATTATGGAAAAGAAATAACATTTCTGATTGGATTAAATCATACTCAAATGGAGTCTACACTACCAAAAATATCTTTCTTTTTCTAATTTAATTCTAATAATTTCTTCTTCTAATGGAATAATTCTACCAGGTTCCCCCAAGTGCCAAACAATGTTCTTTTGTTAGTGTAGTTGAGCCCTAGGGAGAGGCAATCTACCTGGATTATTGAAGGCTCAGCCCATTGTATCCAGAGCAATTTCCCTCCAGTAATGTAATACTCTTACTGATTGGGACAACAGGGGATATGTTGTGCATTTGAAGTATTCAGAGCTCTAGAAATTATAGTTTACTCTCAGGTTAGGAAATAGCAAAAGGTTAGCCAAAGGTCTCCCATTTCTATTAATTCAAGAGACACCATCCAGGACATTACAAATTGATCTCATTTCTCACCTGGCTATGTTACTTTGGAAGTTCTCTGACTGTTTTCATCAAGCCCTAGGAAGCTCATTATGAAGAAAAATCTCATTACCTTATAAGATTGTCATTACCATCCTCTATTACATTTTTTGGAGGGAGAAGCCATGAACTCCCAAAATTTCATATAAGGAGGGACTTCAGTTAAGAAAATTTCATTTTTCACCTGGCTATATTACTTTGGGACTTTTCTACCATGGCCCCAAGACAATTATTTCTTCAGACTCATTCACTGCACCCCATCCCCAGTTTTCAAATTGTCTTCCCCATTAGGTGGTAAGCTCCTTGAGGGCAAGGACAGTATTTTGGGGGGTATTTATATCACCAGATCTTAGCAAAGTACTTGGCACATAGAAGGTGGTTTAATAAATGTTATTGACTGACTCCAGATGTAACGACTTTTCGTGCCACTTGACCCAGGCTTCCAACGCCGAGAGAGTGGGACTGTCTCTGTGCATCGACTTTTCCACTTAAATCTTCATGCACAAGAGTCTTTGTGCACAAAAACACACAAAGACAATCGTCATCCTCTGTTACCGAGAGACTACTACTATACTATACTATTGACTGACTATATGATAAATGATTTAACTATATGAATGAGCAATATTGGGAAAAGATTTTTTTAAAAATCTAGTTATTTCTGTGAGGGCATATCCCTAGAGCTTAGTTATATGCTACCATAATATAATAGTTCTTCATGAACCACCCTCTTTAGCTGAAAACTAATGGGAAAAACCTGGCAGATGCTTAGACTAAGAACATTCAAAAGAAGTGTCTTTATGATTAAGGGCATACAAATAGTAGCCATTGGGAATGTGATATGGGTTAATAATGAAGGATCCCAAAATGAGGGATGTCTGACCAAGGATTACATTCAAACAATTATTTCCCATTGCACAGTGCTGGGTATAACAGCCTCTGTTCATATCCTTTGTGGGATCCATTCTTAGGAGAATCATCCATCTCTGATCATTCCTGGAGAGTTTATTGTATTAGCCTGTTCCTACTTTTTCAAGATTAGAAGTACATCCATATGGACATTGATAGTAATTTTGTCAATTGATTCACATGTCCCAGACACCAAACATTGACCACCTTCACTACTGAAGGACTTAAATAGAATGAAATATACTAAATATTTCCCCATGGGGGTTATGTATAATGAGGCTAGTGATGGGAGGGAAAATTCTCAGGAAAAAGATACCCAAGAAGAGAGAAACTATTCTTCTTGTGTGGACAGATGTAGAAAGTCATCTTCCTATATTCTCTATTCATGCTATTCATAACCATGTGGAAATTTTCTGCAGCCCCTTTGTCTTGATTTCAAGTCTAGACTTATAGTTCCATATGCATGGAATCGGTTAGAAAGGTGAGTGTGTATGAAGTAAGGAAGATACAGAGAGGGTCTTATATTTCATCGTAGAGGTAATATTACTTCCCAACCAGGATTTTAGACAATAATCTTGAAGATATAAAGTTTGAGGCTTCAAGAAACAATAATATCTTGCCTAGAACATCTGACTGAATGTCAACATAGTGTCATGTGAATGTTCCATATATTAGATAATTTCTTCCCTTAGTTTTGACTCTATAGTTTAACCATTAAACTTCTTATTTCTATAATATTTTGTAATTGTTTCTGTATAATTGTGTAAGACTTGGTAAGAAAACCCAGATATTTTTCATCTCATGTAGTTATTTTTAATGGATTTTTTTGGTTAATCTTTTCCTGATGGATATAGATAGTAATGAGAGAAAGGATAATGATTTGGGGGGATTTATTTTTATATCCTATTACTTTACTCACTTTATTAATTAAATTAACACTTGCACCTCTAACCCTCTCTTTATTATTATCACATCATCTAAAAAGTTATTTTATTTCTTCATTACTTGTATTACTTCAATTTCTTTTTCTGTAACTAGTATTTCTAGAAATATGTCAATAATTGTGATGCTAATGGATATTCTTACCTAATCATTGATCATATTAGAAAGAAACCTTTAGAAGTTTCTAGTGAAAGATCTTTTGTAATAAGTGCTACTTACCATATTACACAAAGTTCCATTTATTACTACATTTCAAATACTTTTATATAAATGAGTGCATATTTTTTCAAATGATTTTTGTTCATTTATTGGTATCACTTGAATCAATAGATGTTTGCCAACTTGTTATTAACATGGACCTGCTATTCATATCATTCTTGTAATTGTCAAATATAATGACTTCTGCTTATTCAGTCATCCTCTGTGACCTCTCTGAAACTTCTAATATTGGTTGGTCATGCCTTCCTCTAATACGCTCTCCTTCATTAGCTTTCATAATATTTTGTCTTTCTACTTGTCTGATCACCCTCTCAGTCTCTTGTAGGATTCATCCATGCCCCTGTAGATTGAGTGTCATCTATGACTATGATTTAGTTCTTACTCTTTTTTTTTCTTAGCCTCCCTCTCTCCACATTTCCTTACCTAATTTAGGCACCTCCACCTGAATTCTAATTCACTTTTTTCAATGGCACAATGGACATTTCATCTTTATTCATATGACAAGAATTATGTGACCTACATGAGCTGGAAAACATTTAAAATAAGTCAGAATTCAGTCTGTCTAAGACTGAAGGAATATCATAGGTTCTAATCATCTGAATGGTACCATTAGGAATTGGCACAACTTCCAAGACTTTGCATAGATAGAAATTCATGACCTCCAGAAGCTCCTTACCTGAAGGAGTCTTCTCCCTATTCCAATCCCAGTCCCAACCCTAAGCTTTAGAGCTTTTGCTTCAAATTGTGTTAGCCACTAAAAATAGCTAAGATCTGGAAGATTCTTGTGCCCCTGCTACTTCACATACTGGAGGGATCAGAGAGAGATAGTGACAGGTCCCAGTAGAGACTTTTGCAATAATGGTAATTAAATGGAGAGAAGGGAATTCAATGAATTACAAAAATTTTAGACTATCTCCACAATCTAACAACCATTGGCAACAGGGAGCACATACTCTTGGCATGAATGTTTGGAACTCTGAATTCACTTTTTCATAGGACCATATTGGAGCAATTCTATAATAATTCTGTAGAGATATACCTATTATATGTTACCCAATAATGTGCTATACTTCTAGAATACAAAGGGTTAAAAAGTTTAATATGCTCTTTTAATAGAAGTTGTCTTCAAGAAAAGGATGTAAATAGAATACATAGCAGGTATATTGTTTATGAAGTTCTTTTTTTAATAAAGGAAGAAATTATTTGTGCAATTATTATTTATTATGTGCAAAGAACACATTCTATTTCCTGGAGATACAAATAGAAAAGAAGTGTATTCCCTACTCTCAAGGTATCACTATTAAACTGTTTTAATGGTGATGGAAACACAAAGGAGATTTTTGCTACAACTTGCACAAAAAGGACCTATAGGTTCATTGGGTTCAATGGCAAAAATAATAATAATAATAATAAAACTAGTAGTGCCTCTACATTAGTGTTAGTTTCATTTAAAAAACCTTCTCAGTTTCTGATGTTACACCATTTGATAATCCCCAAAACTTGGTTGGCAAAAATCTTTTTTCCCAGGTCTTCAGAAGTTATGGCTGCTGAGGAGGCAGAGGCTGCAGTACTTGCAGAAATAGTGGACAGCTCGCAATTCCATAGGGCTATGGATTGGACTAGATGGTCAATTAGGTCCCTTCCAATTATGCAACTTTGTGACAAAACATGGGAGAAACCTACCAGTTTTAATGAATTTGAATGACCCATCATGTGGAAGAAGGCTTTTTTCTGATTCTAGAAGCAATAAGGAGTTATTGTACTTTATTTAGTAGGGGGCTAGAAGGAGATCTCACCTGAAACTAAGATATCGACAACACTTCCCAGGAATTACAGAATATAGTACTTGTTGTTTTATTGTTTTCTCCATTTGGGAAGCTTTTTTAATTGCTGAACCCTGGAAGAACAACACATGTCCCCACCAATACTTATTTTTCTTCTAATTCTACCATCATTAGAATATATTTCTTAGCATTCTATTAGATTTTTAATGGGTCAAGTAGGTGGCACAGTGGATAGAGTGCCAAGCCTAGATCTCAAATACAGTCCCAGCTACTTACTAGCCAGATGATCCGGTGCAAGTCACTTAACTTTATTTGCCTCCATTTCCTCATCTGTAAAATAGGCTAGAGAAGGAAAAGGCAAATCACACCAGGATCTTTGTGATGAAAATCTCCAATAGGATCATGCAGAATCAGACATAATTGAAGTGATTGAATAAAGAATGTAATGTCTTTATGTGAATATTCTTCACTAAATTATAATAATAACAGATGACATTTATATAGTATTTTGAAATTTGAAAAGCTCTTTGAATACATTAACTCATTTGAGCCTTGAATTAACCTTCTGTGGAGGTGGTACTGTTATTCCAATTTATAGGTGACTAATCTGAAGTTTAGAGAGGTTGAGCATCTCCATGAGAGACACAGCTAGAGTCTGAGTTGGGACTCACATATTCCTGACTCCAAGGCCAGCACTATCTCTTATGCCTCATAACCACAGAACATAGAGCTGTAAAGGGTTTCATAGTCCATCTAATTCAGCCTATGCATGAGCACAAATCTTGTGTATAATATACCTAAGTAAATCTGTATGCATGGTTCCTCCAAATTTTAATTGAAGATTACTTACCAGAGAACATAACATCCACTGATTCCTGAGGCAGTCAATACATAACACTTTTGATTAGATTTAACTTTGAGTAAGTTTTTTCTTTCCCTCAAGTCAGAAACTGCCTCTTTATAACCTCCACCCATTGCTTCTGGTTATACCCTCTGGAGCCAAGTAAAACAAGTCCAATCCCTCTTTCATGTCTGTCCTTCAGGTAATCATCCCCTTCTCTTAAGTTTTCTTTTCTCTTGATCTTCAGGACTATTCAGTATTCAAGCTGTCTTCCACTATACACTATTTTATTTAAGGCTGCCCTCCTTAAAGCAAGAAATAAAGAAAAGGTTTTCCTGACTTCTTTTGATTATTTCTACCAGTAATTTCCTTATATAGTATGAAATCTTCCCTGATAACAAATAAAATCAGTTAAGCCACTTATCAATGTCTTTCATAAAATGCTTTGCTAAAATCCTTGTGTCAGATCTAGGATGACAAGGATAAAATGTGACACAGCTATCATACCTCCCTCACTATTGAAGCCTTAAATTACATTAGCTTATTTAATTGCTTATATATTTTTGAATTTGATTAAACTTGAAATTCACAAAAACTCAAGATTTGTTTTCAAACAAATTGCTATTTGGCTCTGCCTCCACTCTCTTGCACTCCACTCAAGTGTAATATTTGATATTTAAATTCTCTCTTTTTAGATTCAAACCAGTATTCTAGTCTAAAGAAGACTTTTTGGATCTTGACCAATGGATCTGTCTCCCCAAAGGAGCAGTGGCCAAAGCCTTAGCAAGAAACTATCTTTATAAAATTACAAGTACATCTTTTCTTTTCTGCAATACCCTATTTCACTTTCTGGTTATGTACTTATGCATACTGATTTTCTCCAGGTTATTTGTATTAACTGTAGATTTTTCTGCACTTTAGTCCTCCCCTCTTCACAAAAAGCCCCAGTTTCTCATTCCATTCATGACAATATTAGCACTGTTTCTAGGTAGGTGATCTGTACAAGTCATTTAATCTTATTTGTCTCCATTTCCTGTAAAATAAGCTAGAGAAGGAAAGGGCAAATCACTCCAATATCTTTGCCAAGAAAATCTCAAATAGGGTCATCATGCACAACATCCCCAATAGATGACATTAGTTTTTGAGTTTCTTGAGGGCAGGGACTGTCTTTGGCCTTTATTTGAATTTCCAGTACTTACCACAGTGCCTGACATAGAGGAGGCATTTATGCAATAAATGTTGATTGACTTATTGGCTTGTGTCTTTTTTGAGAAACTGTTACTCATTATAAAGGTTTTTTACTGTCATACTGATCTGCAAGACTACCAGACAATGGTCTGAGAGATGTGAAATTGATTTACCTAGATTAGACTCACCACCTAATGTCCAGGAGAGGTGTGTGAAAAAACAACATAAGAATTATTTTTATTTACATATTTAGGATAAACATCCCATTCATACATTTGTCAAGTTGTCATTGTATGTCTTCATCCCATGTTGTTGAAGAGTTACCAATTGCTCTATTTCCCCCATAATTCTCTCACATAGATCCACCTATTGGTAATCCAAGTGAACTAGGCCAGCCTAATATCTGTCTGTTTCAGTTTAGTCAAAAATAAAAAGAGAGGATAATTAACATCTACCTTCTGGCATCATTATCCAGTGAGATAATATATGTAAAACACTTGACCAAGGACTTGGCAAATTGTTAGATGCTTAGTAAATGTTTATATCCTTCCTTCCTACAGGGCCACTTTCTTATTCTTTTCTAAAATTATCACATATAAATGAGGAGCTGAGACCTAATATTTATTCTACTAAAATTTCCTATGCTGATGATCTGCAATTGTCTTTTTTTTTAGAATGTTGGGAGGATGAGATAGACCCAAAACCCAACCCAGCTGGATGTTGCTTTTCCACTTAGCTGCCCTGGACATCTTGGAAATCCTTGTTATATGCAAAATAATGCTACATCCCAAAACAGAGAAGAACAAAAAGGAGTTACTACTCACTAAAGCTAATCTTACTGTGCATGCCTTCTTGCCTTCTTTTTTTGCTCTAGCTCTGACTCTAGAACTCTTCCCTACCTGTCTATTGACATTCTTACACTCAGTATTTACAAAACGGAATTCATTATCTGTTCCTTAAAGCCTTCTTCTCCTCCAAATTTTCCTATTTCTAGCAAAAGCACTACTGTTCCTCTAGTCACCCACATTTGAAATTTAGGAGCTACTTTTGATCCCTCACACTTTCTTACTCTTCTTATTCATTAAGAAGCAAAGTTTTATTAATTCTTCCTTCAAACCATCACATCTGTCCTCTTCTTTTCATTCACAAGGCCACTACCCTAGTTGAGACTAATTGGTGCATTTATTGAAGGTCCCTTTGTGCAGTCTTTGTGCTCCTGAGGATAATAGCAGTGAACTGCTTCCTTGCTCAGGGCCACAAAAAATACTGAAGTATAGGAAAGCAGCAAAAGCAGATTAGTCCATAATGATTCTCAATTATATCTCTCTAGCTAGGAGCTCTCTTCCAAGCTTCAGACTTATATCTCCAACTGTCTATAGGATATCACAGAATAGGAGCCCCACTGGCACCTCCTCCTCAACATGTCCAAATCTGAGCTTATTATCTCTCCCCCATAACTTGCTCCTCCTTCTCTGTTCACTGTTTCTGTCAGTGGCACCACTGCTCACCCTGTGTTACATGAGTGAATTTGTGGCATTGTCATTCACTTTTCCTTGTCTCTCACTTTTAATCTTCAGGCAGTCACCAGCTCCTGTCAATTCTACCTCTGAAACATCTCTTACATCTGTTGCCTCCTTTCTATTCTCAGTGCCACCACTCTAGCAAAGACTCTCGTTATTAACTCTGGTTTATTGCTATAACCTCAACATAGGTCTTCCCATCTTGACTAGATACTTATTGGCATGAGAGTTCTCCATTTCCAGTCCTATTCAGACCCACTGAGTTAAATTCAATTCTATTCATATCATACTAGAACCTATAAGCCTTTCTCATATCCACTTTCCTCTCCCAATTGCTTCCCTTCCCTTCCCTTGCCTTCTCATTACATCCCTTTCCTTATCTTTCCTTCCTTTCCTTTTTCCTGCCTTCCCTTCCCCTGCCTTCTCTTCCTTTCCCTTCCCTTAACTTGCCTTCCCTTCCTTTCCCTTCCCTACCCTTCTGTTCCCTTCCTTTCTCTTCCATCCCCTTGCCTTCCCTTTCTTTGCCTTCCCTTCCTTCCCTTCCTTTCTCTTCCCTTCCCTTGCCTTTCCCTCACTTGCCTTCCCTTCCTTTCCCTTTTCTCTGATGATTATAACTAAGCTCAAAAGCAAAATGAATTTACAAGGTCAGGTTAGGCTTCATTGTGGAAACAGTATTTGATCTGAACTTCAAAGAATGAGGAGGAATTGAGGACAAAGAAGAAAAGGGAACACATTTCAGACTTGGGGAGCAGTGTGAGAAAAAGGAATACATTCAGAAATGTAAAGGACATTTTTGCTGGAATATTCACAATCCTTAGATGGAATTTAGTTGAATTGGAGAGCTAAGAGTGCATGATGGAGGCTAATATGAGGTAAAACGGGGTAGGGGTTGTGTTGCCAGAGAATAGTGGCCTTTCAATGGCAGTCTAAGAATTTGAACTTTATTTTATAGTCAATTGAGAGCCAGTGAAGGTTTTTGAGCATAGGAATAGCATGATCAAATCACTGCATAGGGAGGATGATTCTCACACAGCTGTGATCATAGTACTCCCCTATCCAAGACACTTTCTGTAATGTCTCAAATCTCTTTTTAAAACTTGCATATTTAATTTAATTCAACAAAAGCTCTGTTAAATGCCTGTCTACTATATACCAGGTACTATGCTAAGCAATGGAGATACAGGTAAGAAAAGAAAGGTTTCCATATTCTCAAGGAACTTACATTCTAATGGGGGAAGACAACACAAAATTGAAGCTTGGAAAGGGAAAATTGGGGGGGCAGGGTAGAAAATCAGGAGCTACTTGGAGAAGAGTGTTTTATTGTGTGGAGTGCAAACTAAGCAAAGCTGCAAAAGGATAGTGGAGAGTGAACTGCACAGGCCAGATTCTGACCTTTATGAAAGACAGTTTGGGGAGAAATTGAGTGTTCTGCCATCTAGCCCTCTAATCAGAGGGGAGGCTGAGGGATTTGGGAAGGCTGAGTATCAAAGGCTAAGTTCAACTGCATGATGAGGAAATTAAAAGTGATGAGCCTATCCTGGGTTGGTCATCTTATTCTATAGAGTCAAAACCAAGCAGAATTGCTGCTGGAAATTAGAGAGTCAGTTCCTATTTTTATTTGCTCATTTGTCTATATATTATTACATGTCTTTAGAATGCAAACTCTTTGAGAGAAGGAAGGTATGGGGTAATGCTTATTTTACATTAAGTCACAGGAAATGAGTTTGGATCCTGAATCTATAACTTGCTCTTTTTTTTTTATCTTGAAAAAGTTGCTTTATTTCTGTGGACCTCCATTTCCTCATTTGTAAAGGGAAAAAGCAAAGGGAAGGAAGGGAAGGGAAAAAAAGGAAAGAGATTTAAGATATGGCAGAAAATGTTAAAAGTTGTAATGATCAGAAAAGACCTCATATAGGAAGCTTACTTGAAATTGATTGGAACTGGGGATTCTAAGAGGTGGCAGTAAAGAGGGAGAGAGTTTTTATGTTTTTATGTTTCCAATGTCTGGAAGCAAGAGATGGAATGCTATATAGAAGGAACAACAAATAGGTCAGTGTCAGTAGAATGTGTAAAGAAATGAATAAAAAATAAAGATATACAATGAAATCATTAACCTGTATGTCTTCACTTTTCATTCATTTATCAGTTCCTTAAAATCCAGATTTATCCTTACCATCATAATTAATCATTCTCTCTAAGTTCATGAATACTTTCTTAATTTTCAAGTACAATGGCCTTTTTCTCAGTCCTTATTTTCCTGAGGTCTCTTTGATGTCTGAAAAGGTTAATGATGTCCCATACACTCTGGGTTTTGTGATACTGTTTTCTCATGCTTCTGGAGAAGGACCTACCCAAGTGTGAGTATTTCTCAAGGTTCTGTCTTGGCCCCCTGGTCTAGAGGCAATAGAGAAACAGAGGGGATCACTGATAATGGAGATAATATGATTTGACCTGAAAAAAAATTAGAAGTAGTGTGATGTGGAGAAGGGAAGGACTTGAAGGAGAAAGATTATATAGAAAATGAAGGTCTTAACAAAGGTCAACTTAATAAAGGTAGTGGACAATTGAATGTATAATCTATTCTATTCCTATTTGTTATAGCTAGAAATATCTAATTTTTCTAAAACTCTATTCAGACTCCAAACATCTTTATTTTTTTTTAAACCCTTACCTTTCTTTTTGGAGTCAATACTGTGTATTGGCTCCAAGGCAGAAGAGTGGTAAGGGCTAGGCAATGGGAGTCAAGTGACTTGCCCAGGGTCACACAGCTGGGAAGTATCTGAGGTCAAATTTGAACCCAGGACCTCCCATCTCTGGGCCTGGCTCTCAATCCACTGGGCTACCCAGCTGCCCCCTCCAAACATCTTTATTTTAAGTTTTATTTGTCTATCTCTGGAAAAGATATATTAAGGTTTCACACTTTTATTATTATATTGTTTCTCTTATAACTCATGTAGTTTTCCCTTAATTATTTAGGTTGATTTTTTTGCCATTCAATGCTTATATAGTATTTATTGAAATCACAAAGTGATATCCCTACTTATTTATTTTAATTTAATTTATTTTTACATTTTTTAAAAATCTGAGATCATGATAGCTATCATTCCTTTTATGAATTTAACTGAAGCATAATGTATTTTGTTCTGGTAATTCATTTTAATTATTATATTTGTATTCTAGCTTATTAATGACTTTTCAACTAATATCTCTTCTATACCAGTTAGAAAAAAGAAGAAAAAAAACACTTTTAACAAATATGGGTAGTCAAACAAATAAAATGAACATATTCTCCACATTTTAAAAATTTGTCTTATTCAGTTCAAATCTGGCCTAGCAGTGTGACCCTGGGAAAGTAATTTAACCCCAATTTCCTGGCCTTTACTGCTTTTCTGCCTTGAAAACAATTCTTATTATTCATTCTAAGACAGAAGGTAAGGGTTTAAAAAAGTGTTTAATTCTGTATATTTACTCAATCACCTCTCTTTTAGAGTTGGTGGCATTATGTTCACTAGTCCTTCAATAAACATTTCTTTGAGCAAAGTTCTTAAATCTTAAAACTATTTACTTTTGCAATGTTGTTATTATAACCCAAGTTGTTTTCTTTGTTCCACTACCTTTACTTTTCAACAGTATATTTGTCTTCTGTGAATCTTAAAACTGCTCAGACTGTACCTTAGAAGATTTGGTTAAGTTTTCCCCCTATTGTAACAATGGAGGTACTTGATCAGTAATGTATTTGAGAACTTTTAAAATTACTCCACCCTACTCAGACAGTGTCTTAGGGGAAGATAAAGTTGCAAACTCCTGAATGAACAATGAAAAGTCCCTAACTCATACTTATAGTAAAGCTAGAACCTTAAGCTAGGTCTATTTTTAGTTCTAATACAAAAGGGTGCTAAGTACCTATAAAGGTTAAATTAATCACTAAAAGGTCAAGCAACTTACACAAGGTAAGCTTAACAAAAGAGGTGTGAAGTATTCAGGGGATTTAATCTAACCAGAGAAGGTGAGAACAAAAGAAGATGAGAACTAAGAATTGGCAGTCCTGGGAAAAAGGGTCTACTGTAATTGGTAGACATGAAAATTTAGGGGAGGTGACATAAGAGAAAATTTCTTTAAAAGGAGAAGGCAGTTCAGGTAATTCAGTTTTTGGATTGGAAATCAGTTGGTTGGAGTTAGTTGGAATTTGTAGTTAGGAGGACTGGAGCCTGCTTGAAGATAATCTTGTGGTGAGTGATAAAGACTGTCTGGCTCTCCCTTAGGCTCAAGCCTAGGCCATTTTGGCCTAGGCCCTTTCTACTGCTTGGCTATTCTCTCTCTTCTACTGCTTGGCTATTCTCTCTCTCTCTCTCTCTCTCTCTCTCTCTCTCTCTCTCTCTCTCTCTCTCTCTCTCTCTCTCTCTCTCTCTCTCTCTCTTTCTCTCTCTCTCTCTCTCTCTCTCCTTCCCTTAATTCCTTCTTCATATTAATTAAAATCTTCATAAATCCCAGCTGACTTGGGTATTTTTCATATTTGGGAATTTCCCATGGTGGCCACTTATTTAGATTTTAAGTCAAAACACTAAAATTATCTTTACAGTTTAGCCAAAACCTTTACAGTGTTTGGCATTTACAGTGTTTTAACATTCACACTTCCAAGATTTCCCTGAAAATATCTACTGCATAATTTTTTAAAACATAAAACTATCTCATGACATTCACTTATCAAAATTTCTCCACACCATTCTCTAATTGTTAGGTAACCATTTAGCCTTTATTTCTTTGGCACCATGGAAAGAAATGCTATAAATATTTTGTACCTGTAAGACATTTTTCTGTACATTTGATCTCATTGACAGTATCAGCCAACTAATATAGAGTTTAGTGGTTTTGGTGCATAGTTCTAAATGGCTTTCCAGAGGGGCCACATTATAGAATCAATAATGTTGTATCAATATGACTATATGACATGTAGTTCCACCATCATTTATTTTCTTTTTTGTCAACTTTGAAAATTTGAGTGTGAACTAGAAACTAAGAGTTATTTTAATTTGAATTTCCCTAAAAATTGGTCACTAGGAACACTATTTTTTCCATATAAGTATAGATAATTTTTATTCCCTCCTCCAATAAGTGCTGGTTCATATATATTTAAATCAATTTCTTATATAGCTTTAATATAATACTTTCATCAGAACACATTGCAAAGATATTTGACAAGTTCCTATTTCATGATTAGTCTTAGATGTATTTGGTTTGGTTTATGCAAAAATTTTTAATTATATGTAATCTACATTGTTTATTTTATCTTCTGTAATGTTCTCTTCCCCTTATTTGGTTGTGAATTCTTCCCATATCAATAGATTTAAAAGATCATTTCTTCATTGACCATCTATTTGGTACATTCCCTTTTATTATATGGTATATATATATATATATACATATATATATATATGTATATATATATATATATGATTTTATGCATTTGGAGCTTATTTAGTAAAAGATGAATTATTGCTTTAAACCTAACTTCTGACAGTTTGTTCTACAGTTCTCCCTCCCAATTAAAAAAATATTTTGAAATAATTCATTCCCATTAAGTTTAGGCTTATCAAATATGATACTGCTATGTTTGATGATTTAATCAACTATTCTGTTGTATTTTATTATTTGACCACCAAATTATCTTGATTACTGATTTGTCATGGATTTTGAGATCTATTATTTCTAAGAACCTTTCCACTTCTCCCCTTTTTAATATTCTTAACCTTTTGTTATTCAAGATAAGTTTTATGTTTTTCCAATTGGATAAAATAATCCTTTGGTGACATAAATTTTATGACCTTGAATAAGCAAGAAAAATTAGGTAACATTATCGTTTTTATTACATTAATTCAACAACTAAAAATCCTACCAAAGAAGGCAGACCTATGTGGTCCATCTCTTTGTGTAAAAGAAAAAATGTTTATACTTGTATTAATATAGTGTCTGTTTGCATCTTGGTAGGTGGGTTCCCAAATATAACATAAAATCTAATTATTTTGACTGGGATTTCCCTTTCCAGCTCTTCCGGATACAATTTGTTGCTTACATACAATGATGCTGATGGTTTAAGTTAATTTTTTTCTAGTACTTTGAAATTTAGCTGTAGATGTTTCCAATAATTTTTAGTTTCCTCAAGATATTTCTAAAAACACCATCATATCATTTGTGAAAAGTGATCATTTTGATTCTTCTTTGGCCATGTTCATCCTCCAATTGCTTTTTCTTATCTTATGGCTATAGCTAGCATTCATAGGCCAATGATAGACAGTACTGGGGACAGTAGACACCCTTGCTTTCTGAAAAGGATTCTAGTTTATCTCCGTTTTCATATAATTCTGTCTCTTGGTTTGAAATATACAGCTTATTGTGTTTAGCAAAGCTTCATTTATTCCTATGTTTTATAAGAGAAATATGTGATGCATTTTGTCAACTTTTAAGTATATAGATAAAAAGATTTTTTATTTTTCCTATAATTAATATATGTTTATACTAACAATGAAGTCTAACAATCCTGAAAAAATCCAAACTCTTCATAATGTATAAATTTGTGATATGTAACTTCTTTATGATGTTTTTTTTTCTTTACATTAATGCTCTTAATGGAATTGTCCTTTCTGTGTTTTGACTCTCCTTAGTTTAGATTTTGAGACTATATTTTTTTACCAAAGAAGATATTTGGTATGATTTGGTATGAGCTCTTTTCTTCTGGTTTTTGTAAATAATTTGTGTGATATTTAAACTAATTGTTTTTAAAATTATTGGGGTGGGGAGCAGCTGGGCAGCTCAGTGGATTGAGAGCCAGTCCTAGGAATGGGAGGTCCTAGGTTCAAATCTGACCTCAGACACTTCCCAGCTGTCCCTGGGTAAGTCATTTAACCTCCATTGCCTAGTCCTTACCACTCTTCTGCTTTGGAATCAATACACAGTATGGAATCCAAGATGAAAGGTAAGGGTTTATATAAAAAATCATAAAATAAATAAAATAAAATGATTGATAGAACCATTTATAGATTTGCCCTCTATCCTCCAGTAACAGTTCATTTGTCACTTGTTTAATATTTTTTTTCTGAGATTGGATTATTTACATTCTCTACTCTTTGTTCTGATAAGCTAAATATTTTTTATATATTCACCCATCTCTTCTAATTCATATGCTTTATTGGAATATCACTGGGAAAATAGTTTCTAATAACACTTTTATTTTTTTTGAATGCCTCATTTTTATTTTTGAAAGTTCTGTTTTGCTATTCTTTGAAAATCAAATTAGGCAACTATGTTTTATTTTTGAAGTTTAGTTTCATTTGTCAAATCTCTTTTTAAACTTAGTATTAAAATCATTTGATTTTAGCACTTTTATTTTGGTATTTACTTAGAGACATTTTAATTTGTTGGTTTTATATATTTGTATTTATAAATATTTATATATTTATGTTCCCAATTTGTTTACCTGTTCTTTATCTCTCTAATGATGGATATTTTTTTTACATTCCTGCACATTGTTACTGTTTAATAAATATTCCTTCTATAAATGAATTCATGAATACATTTATTTGAAATAGAAATTTTATGAACTGGGTAGAAATGTTTCTTAGCTGTGGTATTTCTTTTTTTTTATTTTTTTAATATTTTATTTGATCATTTCCAAGCATTATTCATTAAAGACAAAGATCATTTTCTTTTCCTCCCCCTCCCAACCCCCATAGCTGACACGAGATTCCATTGGGTATCACATGTGTTCTTGATTTGAACCCATTGTTATATTGTTAGTATTTGCATTAGAGTGTTCATTTAGAGTCTCTCCTCTGTCACATCCACTCAACCACTGTTGTCAGGCATCTGCTTTTCCTTGGTGTTTCTACTCCCACAGTTTGTTCTCTGCTTATGAATAGTGTTTTTTCTCCTAGATCCCTGCAGATTGTTCAGGGACATTACACCGCCACTAATAGAGAAGTCCATTACGTTTGATTATACCACAGTGTATTAGTCTCTGTGTACAATGTTCTCCTGGTTCTGCTCCTCTCGCTCTACATCACTTCCTGGAGGTCTTTCCAGTCTCCATGGAATTCCTCCACTTTATTATTCCTTTTTGCACAATAGTATTCCATCACCAACATATACCATAATTTGTTGAGCAATTCCCCAATTGAAGGGCATCCCCTTGTTTTCCAGTTTTTGGCCACCACAAAGAGCTCAGCTATGAATATTTTTGTACAAGTCTTTTTGTCCATTATCTCTTTGGGGTACAGACCCAGCAGTGCTATGGCTGGATCAAAGGGTAGACATTCTTTTATCGCCCTTTGGGCATACTTCCAAATTGCCCTCCAGAATGGTTGGATCAGTTCACAACTCCACCAGCAATGAATTAATGTCCCTACTTTGCCACATCCCCTCCAGCATTCATTACTTTCCTTTGCTATCATCTTAGCCAATCTGCTAGGTGTGAGGTGATATCTCAGAGATGTTTTTATTTGCATCTCTCTGATTGTAAGAGATTTAGAACACTTCTTCATGTGCTTATTAATAGTTTTTATTTCTTTATCTGAAAACTGCCTATCCATGTCCATAGCCCATTTATCAATTGGAGAATGGCTTGGATTTTTGTACAATTGATTTAGCTCTTCATAAATTTGAGTAATTAGACCTTTGTCAGAGGTTTTTCTTATGAAGATTGTTTCCCAATTTGTTGTGGAACTTGCAAATTCTTGTGTGACCCTGATTGGCATTCCTTTATAACTAAATTGTCTTTTTCTGGATTCCTGTAGGATTTTTTTGTTTGTTTGTTTGAAAGCTTTGGAATTTGGCAATTACATTCCTGGGAGTTGTCTTTTGGGGATTTAGTGTAGAGGGTATTCTGTGAACTCTGTCAGTGGCTGTATTGCCCCCTTGTTCTAGAATCTCTTGGTAATTTTCTGTGATTATATCTTGTATTACAATGTCGAGTTTTTATTTATTTCTGGCTTTTCTGAAAGTCCAATTATTCTTAAATTATCTCTTCTTCCTCTATTTTCCAAGTCTGTCACCTTGTCAGTGAGATATTTTATGTTCTCTTCTAATTTCTTGGTCTTTTGGCTTTGCTTCATTAATTCTTGCTCATTGTCTTTGAGTTGCCTAATTCTGACTTTTAAAGCCTGGTTTTCCTTTTCAGTTTGGTCAAACTGGTTTTGTAGATGTGTGAATTTCTTTTGCATTATTCCCCACTTTTCCTCCCAGAAGGCTTCCATCATTTTTATCCTTTCTGATTCAGATTCTTCATGGGTTTGTGGAGAGTTTCCTTTTCCTTTGGAAGGTTTCAGAGCATTTGCTTGTGTTTCCTCTTCTATCTCCTCTGTATTTTGTATTTTTGCTCCATAAAATGTGTCCAAAGTCACCCCCTTCTTCTTGTTTTTCGTGGAATTTTGGGGCTTTTGTGCTTCTGTGGAGTTTGCCATTTCTATTTGAGTGGGGAGGACTAGCTTTTCTTATCTCTGTCTGGTGTTCAGAGATTTTAGCCCTAGGCAGATTGTCCATTCTATGCAGTTGTTGTTCTGTCTTCCTGGGGAAGCCAGGAATTGCTGGTGTTTCTGTGTTACTGCCCTCCTCAGTTCCCTCCCGATGCTTCTCCGTTGCCTTACTTCCATGCTCTGAGCCTGGGTTGGCCCTTTCCACGGGGTGTTTGTTTCTGTGCCTTAGTGGGCCAGGAAAGCCAGCACTCTGAGGGGGGAGGGGCCGTGGCTTCCCAGAGCACTGAGGGCTCCTGATAAGATTAACTTTCTCTGGGTTGAACTGAGTATGTTTTGAAGCAGGGACCTTCCATGAGACTCGGATGGAAGGATCCAGCAAGGGGGTTACAGGCTCCCCCCCCTTCTCTCTCTGTTTCCCTGCTGTCTGTGTGCCCCCATGACTGGGACAGGTTGTTTTCAGGGAGCGGCCTTCAGAATAGCTGGCCCTGAGTCTCTGAGGTTCCCTCTGCTGCCTCAGACTCAGAGCTCTTTGTTGGGGGGATGGGTCCTGGGACCTTCCTTCTGCCTACCCCTTAGGTCCGAGTGATCTTGGGTTCTGGCCTTTGGGGGGGCCATACCTTTCGATCCAGGTCCAGGTCCAGGAGGAGGACTCCCGGCGTCTATGCTGTTGTTTGTTTTGAATTTCAGTGCCTTAAGAGCATATAGTTTGAGTCCTGTAGGGAAGGGTTTCCAGAGATCTGAACTTTAGCTTTCTCTAATCCAGCATCTTGACTGGAAGTAATGATGGATATTTTAAAGGATGCATCTTTTGTTTTATTTATTTCTTCTAAATGTGTGTCTTTGTTGATATTGGCATCCTAAAAGCTCATTATTATTAAAATATTTTTCTTTATTCATTTCTTCCAGTCTAACTTCTCAGATTGGGACTTTGTATAAAGGCAGGGCTCTACATACTTCTTGAAGAAATGTCAAGGCCTTGTTTGACCTTGATTTGTATTCTCTGTGGTCTTGGGCTACTTGCTTGAGTATTGAGTGTTATATTTGGGACAACTAGGGCTAGAGAGCTTTGAAATTTTAGTGGCATGATGTAGAACAGAATCCATTCAATGCCTAATTGGATTCTTTAGGCTTCAGACTTTCTTTGGGTATAGGAAAACACAAGTTCAGACTTGCTCCTGTTCAGAGTCAAATGTGAGTTTCTGGTACCAATCTCTGTCAAATGACAGATTCAGAGCAACTGAGTTATTGATCAATTTCTGCTTTAGGTCCACTGACCAAATCTTTGATGCAGCTGAGCAACATTCATTTACTGTCTGCCCAAACCTCATCTAAACCTGGATAGGGTTAGTATGGCTACACTGATGTCACACTCCTCTTCAGTCATTTAACAGGCATGTTTTCAGAATATATCAGGTGCCGGACTTTGTACAAAGTATTTGGCTACAAAGAAAGCCAAAAGCAGGGGTTCTGCCCTCAAGGACATTCAAATGGAACTTGTTCCATAATACTTTTCCCAATTACTTGACAGTGGGCTGAATTCATTGACATGGACTTGAAAAATGATGCACTGTGGTTTTTCCTGACTGTTTGAGACTGCCTTGAGAATCCATGAGGAAAGCAGAGAAACAGAAATCTATCAGTGATCACTCACTTGTGACAAAGTCACAATTTCCTTTGAATTTTAAAATGTGTCTATATTTGTGAACTTCCTCTACCACTACTGTTCAGCATTTTCCCCGCAACTTATGGTCTTAAGATATGTTGCCTAAAGCAACAAGAATTTAATTTGCACACCCAGGGTCATACAGACATAAATGTCAGAGGCTGGACATGGGACTATATCTTCTTGATTTTGAGGCAAGCTCTCTGCCATAGCGTTTCTTGATATGATGAAAATTTTAATGAAATTCTCTTGGTTTTCTTCATCCTTGTGTGAAAGAAATAATGTGGTAGTGGTGACTAATTTACAGGTTGTTTTTCTAGATTAGCAAGCAAATATTGTATAAGATGGTGACTAGCAGTTCCTTGAACTGGGAATCAATTTTATACATAATTTTTGGAAAATATTTCCTGCTATATTAGGCAGGTCTCTCAAAGGAAAAACTATATCTTATATTGTGTATCCATCCCAGTGCCTAATCCAGGGCTTCAGGCCAAATAATTAGTAAAAACAAAACAAACAAACAAAAAAAAAACTCCTTATTTAATAAGTGCCTTTAAATTACCCTGGCATTCTAAGCCAGTGTAGACTAAGAGATACACCAGTGCAAATGTTTGAAACCCAACCTCCATGGGATATTCTGGAATGAGTTCCCTGATAATTTCAATCATTAACAGACACTCACTTAGCCTTTAAGTAATGGATTTGGATGAAATTTGCCAAAATATATTTTGGGCAACAGTGAAATCAATTAAACTAGTTCATAGTACAGATGAAGCCCAATACATGAGAAATTTCAGACTCAAAAATTAAAAAACACACAATGTAGCAAAGAAAATTAATTTAAATAGAAAGACAACTACAGTATAGAAAATGTTACCATATCTGTCCCACCTCTATCTCTGACATTTTGAATAAAGAAAGTTATAAAACTGGCATGTGCATTGTATCCCTAGAAACTCAGGCAAACTATTATCAGGGAAATGCCTTTGCTCCCTTAGACCATCTGACTCCCAACACAAAACATCTGCCCCAGAGAGGATTATCCTCCTTTGATTGTCCAATTGATTTGAGATGGATAGAGACACACCTGATCCATCTGTCCTCCAAATCCCAAGAACCACCCCAATGCCTTTGGGCAAACCTCCTCCCTAACCCCTTGCCCCAGAGTCACATCCTCACTGCTGTAAAAGAATATAAAAACCCCAGAATCAAGGCATTCTGAGAGCTACCCTCCAGGTTGCTCCACTCATGCTATCTTGTCCTCCTAAGGAGCTTTTCCACCCATGCTATTCCAGTTAGGAGGCAGGCTTCCACCTGTGCTGTCTCCTGGTAAGATTCAATTACTTTCCAAATTAATAAATTTCTCTTTATAGCCAAGGTTCAGAGTCTTGCATTCTTGCAAAAGGTATCCTTCCCAAACCCCAGGGGATCTCTTCTGAACCCCACAACAATAACTATATAGCATACCACTAAATAACTAAGGAATGTGTTTGTGCTCACAAATTATGCATGAGAGTACTAATATGGAAGAAATTAATGTTATCTAGAGGAAGAAAAAAATATCAATATTTTTATAATGATTTTACCCTCAGAAAATGCCATTTTAAGGGGTGGAAAAGTGTAGAAACTCATACAAGACAGACCTAAAAATCTGGCTTACTAAATGAACATGCTACAGAACCTTGAGTTTTTGTAGGAAAACAGCAAATTATATATATTTTTATCTATATCTATTATACAAAGTTTTTTTACATTTTATCTCTCCCATTAGACTATAACGATCTTGAGAGGAGGGGTTACTTTTACCCTTCTTTGTGTAGTAAAGTTCCTGTCAAATAGTATATATTTGTTGACTGACTTTGATTTCAAATCCAGTGCTCTTTCTAATGCACCACAATGCAAAATAAATAAATGAAATGACTTGGGTGGCTCAGTCCCACAGAAGTGGCTATTTATTGGGCTAACAGTCTTGAATAACGACATAATATGTAATTCTGGTTTAAGGGATTATTTTCATCTTTGGAAGAATTTCAGGTTTTACAAAATCTATACATCATGCATTCCTAGTGGAAAACTCCCTGATGGCTAAAATGTAAAGCCTAATTCTCTCCTGTATAGGATTTTTATTCTATCTTCTTCTCAGTTACCCAAGTTTGAATTTCCTTCCATACTAGATATTTGAATAGTCCCAGCATTTTCTGTGTAAGAACATACAATAAAGAACCTAGAAGAAATAAAGTAAATGAAGTAATGAAAGGAATAAATATAAAAGTGAACTCAGATAAAAAAGGAAATTAGCTTCCTATGGCCACATTTGGGTCTTAAGGGTCTTTTCAATGCAAATATGTCTTGGTGGCCCCAAACAGTGTATCAAAATAAAATGAATGCAAATCAAAAGAACTTTGAGACATCATCTCACACCTATTAGATTGGCTGAAATAATAAAAGTTCAAGATGGAAAATGTACACTAATGTACATTAGTAAATGAAAAATGAGGGTACACTAATACACTATTGATGAAACTATAAAATGATCCAACCTTTTGGGAGAACAAAACTGGTATATTTTTTGAGCCTGCAACACCACTGTTAGGTTTAATTTCTAAGGTTATCAGGAATGAAAGAGAAGAATGTACATGTTCTAAATTATTTATAGCAGTTCCCTTTGTGGTGGTAAAGAACTGGAAACTGAGAAGATGCCCATCAACTGGGGAATGGTTGAATAAGTTGTGGCATGTAATCTGATGAAATTCTACTGTGTTTTAAGAGACAATGATCAGGTTAATTAAAAAATAAAGGAAAGACCTACATGAAAGTGAAATGAGTAGAACCAAGAGAACATTTTTGTTCACCCTTGTTGAGCATGAAGCCTCCTTGAAAGGATATTCACAGATATCTTAGAGTGAATGATCTGGGCAATGAAAATATACAAAAGGTGCCTATTGTTTCAACTTGGAATCCTTTTCAAATTCTATAGATATTTTTTGTTTTCAAGGATTTCCAATGGGGACTGTAGATACATAATGAATTAGTCAAAGTACCAGAATTGACAGGAAGAAAATAATAAAGAAAACCTGCAGGGACCTGTTACTAGAATGGCAAACCACGTAAGCAAGGAAAGATACAGAGAATATCTCAAATTATAATATCCACACAGTGGGAAAACTAAGACCAGTGACTATTATGTTATATTTCTTGCATCTCTCTTTTCCATTCTTATTGCCTTAACTATCAGTTAGTCAATAGACATTTATTAAGTGCCTACTAAGTGCCAGGAACTGTACTCAATACCAGGGATGCAAATATAAAAAAAGCAGTTCTGGTTTCAAAGAATAAATATTTTGAAGGAAGGAAAAAAACACACAAAAACATCGAAAGTGGCTGAGGAGAGGAGAAAGGAAGGTTATTTAGTATGAGGATATGATAGAATAATCCAAAGGAGTCAGTCAAGGAGAAAAGAAGACATGCCAGGCATGGGTGACTCTTTATTTGTTTATTTATTTTTAATAGCTAGCACCTATTTATTTAAGCACTTTAAGGTTTGCAATTTACTTTACAATTATCTCACTTTTTTCTTCACAACAACCCTAGTTTTTTTTCATTTTACAGATTATTAAACTAAGGTAAACAGAGGTTAATGACTTGCCCAGGGTGACCCATTTATTTATTGATTGATTTATTTAAATTTTTAAAAAATTATTTATTTTATTTAGAACATTATTCCTTTGTTACAAGAATCATATTCTTTCACTCCCTCCTCTTCCCCCACCCCTTCCCATAACTGACACACAATTCCACTGGGTTTTACATGTGTTCTTGATCAAAATCTTTTTCCGTGTTGTTGATATTTGCACTAGGATGTTCATTTAGAGTCTACATCCCCAATCATATCCCCTCAACCCATGTAATCAAGCAGTTGTTTTTCGTCTGTGTTTTTACTCCCACAGTATTTCCTCTGAATATGGACAGTGTTCTTTCTCATACATCCCTCTGGGTTGTTCAGAATCACTGCATTGCCACTAATGGAGAAGTCCATTACATTTGATTGTACCACAGTGTATCAGTCTCTGTGTACAATGTTCTCCTGGTTCTGCTCCTTTCACTCTGCATCAATTGGATGCCTCTTTAAATGGAGATTCAAGTTGGAGCTCCCCGCTTTTTTACATTCAGAGGGATCCCAGAAGCTGAGGATATTGTTGAAGTATGAGTACAGAGGGTATGGGATCTTACAACACGATAAGACTTTAGGGAGTAGTGAAGAATTCCAAAGTTATAAAACCATTTAAGAAGTGTCTAGGGAGCAGTTGGGTGGCTCAGTGGATTGAAAGCCAGGCCTAGAGACAGGAGGTCCTAGGTTCAAATCTGGCCTCAGACACTTCCCAGCTGTGTGACCCTGGGCAAGTCACTTAACCCCCCATTGCCTAGCTCTTGCCACTCTTCTGCCTTGGAGCCAATGCTAAGAGAGAAGGTAAGGGTTTTAAAAAAAGTATCTAATCTGGATTACCCTCTTTAAATGGAGATTTAGAGAGAACATTATTTTCTCTTTTCTTTGTCAAATTCAAGACATGCCTTGTCTTCTGGACCCAGCTCAAATTGTTAATTCTCTATGAAACCTAATGGCAGTATATCTTTGTTCTTAAAATTTATAGTGCTTACCTGTACTGTTTATTTACAATGTAGGTATACTACCCTTTGTCATTTTTTGCATTAATTAATTAATCCATTCTTTCAAAGAATATTTTAATCAGCTATTACTTTACTCAGAAGTGTGCTAGTGAAATCAAGTCAAATGAACAAGTTGTTGTTTTTTGTTTTTTAGAAACCCTTACCTTCTGTCTTAGAATTAATACTCTGCATTGGTTCCAAGGCAGAAGAGTGGTCTGAGGCTAGATTTGAACCTAAGACCTCCCCATCTCTAGGGTTGGCTCTCAATCCACTGAGCTACCCAGCTCTAGCTGCTCCCAAATCAACAAGTTTTTATTAAGCATACTTACTGTGTGCCAGACACTATGGGAATACAGACCTAAAATAGCATTTGCTTTTAAGGAGCTTAGATTTTAATCTGTAAAGATAATATATAAAAGAAATTGAAAAGAAAAGGAGAAGGAGATGATGACAAAGGTGTTTTACAGATGAGAAGACTATTATCAGTAGACCAAAAAGTCTTGAAAGACAGGAATAGCAGACAGAAGAGAATCCAGAGTCACTCATGACTGTCCTGGGAATTTCATTAATTTAAAAAAATGTTATCTTTTTTTCAATCAGTAAGAATCAATTTTCTCTACCTCTATGTTCTCCTTTTCTTCTGAGAAGGAAATAAAAAGCAAAAACTCTTTTATAAAATTGTACGTTAAAGCAAAACAACAAAATAGTTATAGATACTGTGATCAGAACTCTGTGTCCCTCACCTCAATTAGGAAATCAAGACATATTTAAGTATGAATTCTTTGAAATTTCAGGGAACTTATTTAATATGGGGGCTCCAGGAGGAATTTACCTATTAGAGGAAAGAGCCACAAAAACAGTAGAAACTTCCAGAATTAAACAGCTTTCTGAAAAAGAAAAAAATTTCTTTTTGCCCAAAAATAAGGACAGAGCTCTAGAACAGGGTAATCAAGGGTGTGCCTGAGTGGATCAAGAACAGAGTGAGGCCAAAAACTTAATCCTGAGCCTTGGTCTAGATTTGAGTATGTAAGGGGAAAATGGGGTTAATTTTAAAAGGGTTGGACTTGATTATTGAAGAGTGTGGTCACCAGGAATTTAATTAATTCTGAAGAGATTTTATCTACAATTTATTTGCAAAATGTAGAAAGAGTGAAGTAAGAAATCAGAGAGAGGATAAGGTAAGCTATCTAGCCTAAACACTAAGTAATTTACTCCTGGCTGCTGGGCAGAGAGAGTTAGTTCTTAATTGGAGGGGCCTCAGCCCTTGTAGCTGTGGCCCTGGGGATGCAGGGAATCTTTCTCAAGAGGATAGGTCTCTCCTGAGGTTAGTCTTTTCTGAATATCCAGCAGTTAAGAGTCAGCTTTTCACTCACCATGTGTCAGTCTGAAGGAACAGGGTCTCAGGTCCAGTCAGTAGATCCTTCTGCCTCTCTTCACCAGCCTCAACTCAAAAGCATGAAGAATTGACCTCCTTCATGAAGTTGTCACTCCCTGTTAAAGACATTTTCTCTTGCATCACTTCCTGTGTCTTCCCTAATTTTACATCTATTAATCACAGTTGACACTCTGCTCTAGGACTGCCTAGAAGGCAATTAGTCAATTCTGATTGATCACCCACTATCATGCACATGGGTCAAAGACCTCCCACTCAATGATTAAGTGGGATGTTTACTGTTTTGGTGATTAGATCTAAAAATGGGCAGATCTCCATACTCAACTTTTAAGTAAGGTGTTCTAAAAATAGTAAGGAGTTATAACTTAATCTTCACAATCAGGGGAGAGTTAATTCATTTCATTGTTATAATCAGGGAGAGATAAATTTAATCTTCCCAATTAGCCCCTGACCTGATCCAGTTCAGAGTGAAATCAATAGCTTATGTGAAGCCTGAGGTAAGTCTCAAGGGTGTGGAAAGGAAACAAGAGTGACAGTTGAATCAGCAAGGGGAGAGGGCTCTCAGAGCTCCCAGTCTTCAGACCATCTGGTAAACAACCCAGAAAATAAGCTGAGAATAAAAACAAGATGGTACTCCAACTTCCTAGAAAACAGAGCCTACCTATAATTAAGAAAAATGAGCAAACAACAAAAAAAGCACCTAACTCTAAAGAATTTTTATGGGGACAGAAAGCAAGGTACAGACACAGAATGGGAGAGTGTGTAATTTATGAGCAGTCAGGAGGGTCACACCCACCTAAACTGCAGAATTAGAGAGAGGGAGAGAAAGAGTTGAGAGAATTGGAGAAAGGAAAGGGATTGATTTTTCCCTCGCTTCCCTTTGGATAAGGTAACCCAGTTAGGTCTCCAGGAGGGACAGAATATGTATTTTCAGAGAGTGGGTCTGGAAGCTTTATAGGCTTATAGGCAAAAGCTTTAGCAAAGTGATTCACTGCTTCCCTTTTTGACCTCAGGTATTGTTGAGAATCAGGATAGACTTTCCTGCTTCTGAGTCCTTCCAGTACCCCAACAGCCACTTCTTCCCTTTAAGACCTGGTTTTACTCCTCAGCCCAGGGGAGAGGATTGCTCTTTGGGTATAGTTGTTGGTTCCCAAGGTCTTGAGCTATTCTTCCTCTTTGGTGAGAGGTATAGGTCTCCCCCAAATCATCAGTCCCTTTCTTTGGTGTCAGAAAGCAAACCGACTTGATCTAAGTGGTAACACTTTTAATTGGGATCACTCAGAAAAGGGAGGAATGAAGGTATTGAGTGAGGAGAGTAGGTAGCAGGAATCCCAATTACTGGCAGGTTGACCCACAAATCTCAGGGGTCTAGGCTCTCAGCCTTGACCCCTCTTCTGGTCAGCTGTTGGATTTGTCCCTTCTCCTGAGCTAATCTGGTTAGGATGATGGAGTTTAGGACAAAGTGGGGATTGAGAGGTGGAGAATCATTCTTGGAGAGGATTTCCTCAGTAGATGGCTTTTTTCAAAGTCCAGTCTACAATATTTTAGCTGATTCAGGGGTTCACTAGGAAGCAGTTGATGTCCAGTTGATCCCCAGCCTCAGAGATCCTTTTCTCAGTATCTCAGCTGGAGGAGTGGAGTTGAGATGGAAGTTTTGAGTTCCCACAGCTTCTGTTCTCTCCCTGGAATCTTGGCTTCTTTTTCCCCTTTCTCCCCCACATGGGCTGCTCCTTGCTCCACTGGATCCAATTTCTCTCTTTTGCATTTTCCTCTTTTACAAGTGAAGTCAAAGGAAGAATATGTAAAATCCAAAAGAAAAATATGGAATAGACACAAAGTCTGGAAGAGCTCAAAAAAGACTTCAAAGACCAATTGAGAGAGACAGAGAGAAAGTGGGGAAGGAAAATGAAAATAATGCAATTGGAAATGGGCCAATTGAAAAAGGAGAACCAAAAACTGAAAGAGGAAAACCAAGCTTTAAACATCAGAACTGAGAATCTAGAAACCAATAATTTCACAAGAAACCAAGAAACAATAAAACAGAATCAAAGGAATGAAAAAACTGAGGAAAACAAGACATATCTTATTGAAAAAATCAATGGACCTACAAAATATATCTAGGAGAGATGATTTGAGAATTATTGGACTACCTGAAAGTCATTATAAAGAAAAAAAACTTGGACATCATATTACAAGAAATTATCAAAGATAACTGCCCAGATATCCTCGAATAAGAAAATAAAATTGAAATTGAAAGAATTCATAGATAATCTCCAGAAAGAAATCCTCAAATGACAACTTCCAGGAATGTAATAGTTAAATTCAAGAGCCACTATGACAAGGAGAAAGTACTACAAACAGTGAGAAGGAAACCATTCATATACCATGGAGCTACAATCAGGAACACACAGGACCTAGTGGCTTCTACATTAAAGGTTCAAAAGGCATGGAATATGATATTTAGGAAAGCAAAAGATTTGGGTTTACAACTCAGAGTCATCCATCCAGCAAAACTGAGTATATTCTTTCAGGAGGAAAAAAGGCCATTCAATAAGACAGAAGATTTCCAAGCATTCCTGAGAAATAAGCAAAAAATGTAAAGTCCAAACACAAGGCACAAGAAGAGCACAAAAAGGTAAATAAGAAGGAGAAAATTTAAGGGATTCATTATGTCAAAATGTTTATATGTTTATATGGAAAGAGTATTTCTGTAATTCTCCAAAATTATTTTTAGTAGTAGAGAAGATAGAGGGAATTTACTCAAAAAGAGGTTGGAGAAGTAAGCTGATGATATGGAATGACATATATGTTATATATGCATATGAATGATATGTAAAAAAAAAAACAATCCAGGGCTGAAAGAGAAGGTTGCACTGAGAGAAAAGGGAAGGGAGAGATAGAATGGGGTAAATTTTATAACAAAGAGGAATAAAAATCATTTCAGAGAGGAAATAATAAGGGTAATGCAGGGCAGTATTTAAACTTTACTCTCATTGTAACTGGCTCAGAGAGGAAAATACAAGTATATTCAGTGGGGTATAGAATTCTATCACCCTACAGAGAATTAGAAGGGGAACAAGACACCAGCAGGGGGAGGTAATTGAAGGGAGAGGGAAGGGGAGTGACAAAAAGGAAAATACTGGTGAGGAGGAACAAAGTGAAAGGGAATAGAGCAGGATCTAAAGCAGATAATGTGGTGGAAGGCGATACACAGTTAGTAATCATAATGCTGAATGTGAATGAGATGAATTCACCCATAAAATGGAAGTTGATAGCAGAGTGGATTAAAATACAGAAACCTGTTCCAGGATAAGATGGCTGCAAAGTAGAATCAAGGGACTTCTTCTCACCCCAAAGCACCTCAAAAGGACAAAAATCAAAATCAGATGAGCAAAGTGGCTCTACCGTATGACATAGCTTTGAAGGTAGGAAGGGTTTGGACATTTCCATGCTCTAAAGAGTTAAAATTATTCCTACAAAAGTGTGAGCTGATTACCCCTACCCAATTCCACCTATGGCACCAGAGTCAGAGAGAGTGTGGGACAATATCTACTTTCTCTGGGGGCTGGCTGAGAACACCACAGTATTACCCCTAAGAGCAGTGAGACCCTGGAACACAGAGGTTGGGCTCAAAGATAGGGCAGAGAGAGGCTGCCCACAGGAGACTAGGCAGAGAATGAAAAATTGTCTCAGGGCAAAAACTGCTCTGTAGCTCGAAACACAGCAAGACTGACCTTCTCACTCAGACTTCTGGCTGGGAAAGGAAGAAAAAAACAAACACATCAATAGCCAATGACACCTAAGAACTACAATCTACACCTACAAAACAAACAAACAAACAAAACAAAACAAAAAAACAAACAAACAAAACAAAACAAAACAAAAAAAAAACCTTTGATCCTGGATAACTTCTATGGAGAAAAACAGTAGACTACAGAGGATACAGCAAAGGGCAACAAACAAGAAAATATATTCAAAATTTCCCCCCAAAATGAAAACTGGTCACAAGTTTTCCAGGCACTCAAATTAGAGTTTAAGAACCAAGTATGAAAGATATAAGAAAGTTGGCAAAAAAGTGAGAAATAGTTCAAAAAGAAAATAATGCTTTAAAAGTCAGAATCTTCCATTTGGAAAAAGAAGCACAGAAATAAAATTAAATGATAAGCAAATTGGAGACTAGAATTGACATGTTGGAAGCCATGAAAAGCAGGTATAGACCAAACCAAAAAGGAAAATCAAAACATTTTCTGAAAACCAGTCTTTAAAGACTAGAGTTGGACAAGCAAAAGCTAATGATTTCACAAGAAAGCAAGCAAAGTCAATAATAGTCAAATATAAAGTCAATAGTAATAGTAAAAAATAAAAGTAAAAAAATAAAGCAAAGTAAAAAAATGACAAAATAGAAGGAAATGTGAAATATCTCATTGAGAAGATGACACTCTTGGAAAAATACAGGAAAAGAAGGTCCTTTCCTAAAAATAATAAGCAGTATATATTTAAAACCATCAGGTAACATCATTTACAGTGTAGATAAATTAGAAGCCTTTCCCAATAAGATCAGGAGTGAAACAAGGATGCATTATCACCTCTATTACTTAACATTGTACTAGAAAGCAAAGGAGTAGCAATCAGAAAAGATAATGAAATTGAGGGGTACAAAGTAGGTAGTGAGGAAACTAAACTGCCACTCTTTGTAGATAATATGGTGGACTACTTAAAGAATCTTAGAAAGTGAACTAAAAGTCTAGTGGAAATAACAACTTTAGAAAATTTGCAGGGTACAAGATAAACTCCCATAAATCATCAGCATTTCTATATATTTCCCACAAACAACTCAGGAACAGGAGTTAGAAAGAGAAAAGCAATATAAAATATATAGGAATCTATATACCAAGAAAAATACAGGAATTATATGAACAACAACTACAAAATACTTTTCACACAATTAAAATTAGATCTAAATGACTGAAAAAAACATTAATTGCTAAATTAGGTGAACATAGAATAGTTCACCTGTCAGATCTGTGGGAAAGGAAGCAATTCAAGACCAAGCAAGAGATAGAGAACATTGCAAAATATAAAATGAATGACTGATTATATCAAATTAAAAAGGGTTTGTACAAACAAAACCAAAGCAAACAAAATTAGAAGGAAAGCAACAAACTGGGAAAACGTTTTAGAAGAAAACTCTTTCACGAAGGTTTACTTTACCAAATATATAAGGAACTTAGTGAAATTTACAAAAAAACAAGCCATTTCCCAATCGACAAATGGTCAAGAGACATGAATAGGCAATTTTCAAGTAAAGAAATCAAAACTATCAATAAGCGCATGGAAAAGTGTTCTTAATTCCTCCTAATTTGAGAAATGCACATTTTAAAAACTATGAGGTACCACCTCACATTTAGCAGATTGGCCAATATGGCAGCAAAGGAAAGTGATAAAAGTTTTGAGTTGATTGGCAAAATTGTGACACTAATATACTGCTGCTAGAATTGTGAATTAATCCAAAAATTCTGAAGGTCAATTTGGCACTATACCCAAAGTGATTTATTATCTTTTTTTTGGAAAATTTTATTTAGTCAATTCAGAATATTATTCCTTGGTTACAAGAATCATATTCTTTCCCTCTCTCCCCTTCCCCCACCCCTTTCCATAGCCTATGTGCAATTCACTGGGTTTTGCATGTGTCCTTGATCAGAACCTATTTCCATGTTGTTGATGTTTACACTAGGATGATCATTTAGAGTCTAGATCCCCAGTCATATCCCCATTGACCCATTAAATCAAGTAGTTGTTTTTCTTCTGTGTTTCTACTCCAACAGTTTTTCCTCTGAATGTAAATAGTGTTCTTTCTCATAATCCCTCCAAGTTGTTCAGGATCACTGCATTTCCACTAATGGAGAAGTCCGTTACATTTGATTGTTCCAAATTGTATCAATCTCTGTGTACAAAGTTATCCTGGTTCTGCTTCTTTCTCTCTGCATCAATTCCTGGAGGTCCTTCCAGTTCAAATGGAATTCCTCCAGTTCATTATTCCTTTCAGCACAATAGTATTCCACCACCAACATATATCACAATTTGTTCAGCCATTCCCCAATTGGAGGGCATCCCCTCATTTTCAATTTTTTTGCTGCCACAAAGAGTGCAGCTATGAATATTCTTGTGCAGGTCTTTTTCTTTATTATATCTTTGGGGTATTAACCCAACAGTGCTGTGGTTGGATCAAAGGGCAGACAGTCTTAGCTCCCTCTGGGTATAGTTCCAAATTGTCCTCCAGAATTGTTGGATCAATTCACAAGTCCACCAGAAATGCATTAATTTCCAAATTTGCCACCTCCCCTCCAACATTCTTTATTTTCCTTTGCTGTCATGTTAGCAAATCTGCTAGGTGTGAGGTGATACCTCAGAGTTGTTTTGATTTGTATCTCTCTGATTATAAGAGATTTAGAACACTTTTTCATGTGCTTAATAATAGTTTTGTTTTCTTTATCTGAAAATGTCCTATTCCTGTCCCTTGCCCATTTATCAATTGGAGAATGGTTTGACTTTTTGTACAATTGGTTTAGCTCTTTATAAATTTGAGTAATTAAACCATTTTCAGAAATTTTTGTTATGAAGATTTTTTGCTAATTTCATGCTTCCCTTCTAATTTTGGTTGCATTGGTTTTGTTTGTACAAAACCTTTTTTAATTTAATGTAATCAATATTATTTATTTTACATTTTGTGATCTTTTCTAACTTTTGCTTGGTCTTAGAATCTTCCCTTTCCCAAAGATCTGATATGTATATTATTCTGTATTTACCTAATTTACTTATAGTTTCCTTCTTTATATTCAAGTCATTCACCCATTCTAAGTTTATCTTGATGTAGGGTGTGAGATGTAGATCCAAACCTAATCTCTCCCATACTGTCTTCCAATTTTCCCAGCAGTTTTTATCAAATAGTTAATTTTGGTCCCAAAAAGCTGGGATCTTTGGGCTTAGACTGTCCTGCTAAGGTCACTTACCCCAAGTCTATTTCACTGATTGTTCCTTCTGTCTCTTAGCCAGTGCAAAATTATTTTGATTACCACTGCTATAAAGTATAGTTTGAGATCTGGGACTGCAAGGCCTCCTTTCTTTGCCTTTTTTTTCATAATTTCCCTGGATATCCTTGATCTTTTGTTCTTCCAAATGAACTTTGTTATGGTTTTTTTCTAATTCAGTAAATAAGTTTTTTGGAAGTTCAGTGGGTATAGCACTAAATAAGTAAATTAATTTGGGTAGGATTGTCATTTTTATTATGTTATCTCATCTACCCATGAGCAATCAATGTTTTTCCAATTGTTTAGATTTAGTTTTAATTGTGTAGAGAGTGTTTTGTATTTGTGTTTATATAGTTCCTGTGTTTGTCTTGGCAGAAAGATTCCTAAGTATTTTATATGTCCAGGGTGATTTTAAATGGAATTTCTCTTTCTAATTCTTGCTGCTGAAATGTGTTGGAAATATATTGAAATGCTGATGACTTATGTGGGTTTATTTTGTGTACTGAAACTTTGCTGAAGTTTTTGATTATTTCTACTAGCTTTTTAGTTAATTATGTAGGATATCTAAGACCATTATATCATCCACAAAGAGTGATAGCTTGGTCTCCTCATTGCCTATTTTAATACGTTCAGTTTCTTTTTCTTATACCTTTTTATTTTTGATACTGTCAATTTGGTTTTCTTCTTTCCTTATTTAAATTATATTGACCAGTGCTTTGTCTATTTTACGTGTTTTTTTTTAAAGTAACAGCTTCTAGTCTTACTTATTAAATCAATAGTTCTTTTACTTTCAATTATATTAATTTCTCCTTTGATTTTTAAGATCTCTAATTTAGTCTTTATCTGAGGATTTTTAATTTGTTCACTTTCTAGTTTTTTTTTAATGTTCATGCCCAATTCTTTGAACTCTGCCCTCCCTCATTTGTTACTATATGAACTCAAGTGTATAAATTTCCCCCTGAGTACTGCTTTGGCTACATCCCATATGTTTTGAAAGGATGTCTCTTGAGCTAGAAAAAAATCACAAAATGTAAAATCAATAATTTTGACTACATTAAATTAAAAAGTTTTTGTAAAAATAAAACTTATTCATCCAAAATTAGAAGGAAAGCAACAAACTGGGAAACAATCTCCATCACAAAAACCTCTGATAAAGTTCTAATTACTCACATTTATAAAGAGCTAAACCAATTGTACAAAAAAATCAAACTATTCTCCAATTTATAAATGGGCAAGGGACAGGAATAGGAAATGTTCAATTAAAATAAATCAAAACTATTAATAAATACATGAAAAAGTGTTCTAAATCTCTTATAATCAGAGAAATGCAAATCAAAACAACTCTGAGGTATCACCTCACACCTAGCAGATTGGCTAAAATGACAGCAAAGGAAAGTAATGAATGTTGGAGGGGATTTGTCAAAGTTGGGACATTAATGCATGGAGTTGTGAATTGATCCAACCATTCTGGAGGGCAATTTGGAACTATGCCCAAAGGGCGATAAAAGACTGTCTGCCCTTTGATCCATCCATAGCACTGCTGGGTTAATACCCCAAAGATATTATAAGGAAAAAGACTTGTACAAAAATATTCATAGCTGCACTCCTTGTGGTGGCAAAAAATTGGAAAATGAGGAGATGCCTTTCATTTGGGGAATGACTGAACAAATTGTCGTGTATTTTGGTGATGGAATATTATTTTGCTCAAAGGAATAATAAAGTGGAGGAATTAAATGGGGACTGGAACAACCTCCAGGAATTGAGGCAGAGTGAGAGGAGCAGAACCAGGAAAACATTGTATGCAGCGACTGATGCACTGTGGTCAATGGAATGTAATAGACTTCTCCATTAGTGGAAATGCAGTGATCCTGAAAAACTTGGAGGAATCTATGAGAATGACCACTATTCACACTCAAAGGAAACACTGTGTTAGTAAAAACACACACACACACACACAAAAAAAACCCAACTGCTTGAATACATGGACCAAAGGGATATGGTTTAAGATATGGACTCTAAATGAACATCGTAGTGCAAACAAAAACATGGAAATAGGTTCTGTTTAAGGACACAAGTAATACCCAATGAAAGTGCACATTGGCTATGGGAAGGATGGGTGGAGGGGAGGGAGGGAAATAATGTAATTTTTGTAACCAAGCAATAATGTTCTAAATTGACTAAATAAACTAATTCAAAGGGGAAAAAAGAAAGGATGTCTCATCATTGTTATTTTCTTCAATAAAATTATTAATTGTTTCTATGATTTGTTCTTTAACCACTTTTGGATAATGATATTATTTAATTTCTAATTAAATTTTGATTTACTTCTCCATGTACACTTATTAATCATTATTTTCATTGCATTGTGATCTGAGAAGGTTGCATTCATTGTTTCTGCTCTTTTGCATTTTTTTGCAATGTTTTTATGCCATAGTACATGGTCAATCTTTGTGAATGTACCATGTGCTGCTGAAAAGAAGGTGTATTCCTTTTTGTCCCTATTTATTTTTCTCCACATTTCTACTAACTCTAATTTTTCTAAGATTTCATTCACTTCTCTTACCTCTTTCTTATTTATTTTTTGGTTTGATTTATCTAGTTCAGATAGAGGATGGTTCAGGTCTCCCACTAGTATCGTTTTTCTATTTCATCCTTTAGCTCCACTAGTTTCTCCTTTAGAAATTTGGATGCTAGGTCATTTGGTGCATACATGTTGAGTACTGATATTTCCTTGTTGTCTCTACTGTCTTTTATCAGGATGTAATTAACTTCCTTTTCTCTTTTAACTAGACATATTTTTACTTTGATTTTGTTAGATATCATGATTGAGGCTCCTGCCTTCTTTTTATCAGTTGATGCCCAATATATTTGGCTCTATCCTCTTACTTTCACCCTATGTGTATCTACCTTACTCATGTGTGTTTCTTGTAGACAACATATGGTATGGTTTTGGTTTCTATTCCACTCTAATATTTGCTTGCATTTAATGAGTGAGTTCATTCCATTCATATTCAGAGTTATAATTACTAGCTGTGTATTTCCCAGCATTTTGATTTCCACTCCTAGTCCTGTCCTTTCTTCTTTCACTATTTCCTTCTACAACAGTGTTTTGTTTTTAATCAGTCCCCCTAATTCCCACCCTTATTTTACTTCCTTTTCTTCACCCCCTTCCTTCTTATTTCCCTCTTATTTTCTTTACAGTCTTTTAAAACTTCTCCCCACCATCTCCCTCCCTTCTATTACTTCCCTCCCCACCAATCCATTTGTTACCCTTCAACTTCTCTATAAGGCACTAATCAGTTCTCTGCCCCAATGGATTTGATTGTTCTTCCCTCTTTGAGTCAATTTCAATTCATGTCAAAATTGAGTGTTCCCTATATCCAATCTCTTTACTTTTCCAGTGTATTGATGTTCCTCCTCACTCCCACCATGAGCTTCTCTGAATTTTAGTTTTAGCAACCAACAATTGTATACCCCCCCCACTTTAGGATTAACTGTGAGGAGGATGGCCTATGACAGACATGTTCTAGCAAGTGACAAATCAGAAACAACTGACAGAAACCCTGGGCTTTCCTAAGCCAAGCTTTAGCTACCATTGGTACAAGTGAGATGCAGGAAGTGATGTAAAGAACTGTCTATATAGTTCACATCACTTCCTCTCTCTGGGCTCTCTCTCAGAGATGTTGGGCTCCCTATCTTGGTGATGTGGGGCTCACGTGGTGACTTTGGAAGCTCTGGGCAGATCTTGGCATTTGCATCTTGGGGGAAAGGTTACTATGAGAAGTTTTGTAGCATGGTTTAGGTGAGGTGTCTTCCCTAAGAGTCTGGTGATTGTTAGACTGATTCCTCCTTTTCGTTACCTCCTAAAGCATTATCCTCCTAGTAGACCCTTCATCTAAGAGGAGACCTCATGGCTGGAAGCCAAGCTATATTTAATCTTCTGAGGAGGCCTCATGGCTGAGGTCTTTGAACTTCCCTTGGCTTAGGCTAGACCGGAGAAATCTTATATCCTTACCTCTCTCTCTTCTTAATTCTTCCTACTATTGTAATTAAAACTCCATAAAAATCCCAAACTGACGTATTTTATTGGGTTTGAATTTAAATCTCTGGTGACCACTAAAATAATATATTCAACTAACAATACTAGTTTTACCTGTAACACTTCTTTTTGACATATAAATTTACCTCATTTTCTTTCTTTTCCCATTTCTCAAAGTATTAACCTCTTTTTAAAATTCTCTCTCTCTCTCTCTCTCTCTCTCTCTCTCACTCTCTCTCTCTCTCTCTCTCTGTCTGTCTCCCTCTCTCTCTCTCTCTCTCTCTCTCTCTCTCTCTCTCTCTCTCTCTCTCTCTCTCTCTCTCTCTCTCTCTCTCTCTCTCTCTGTCTCTCTCTCTGTCTCTCTCTCTCTGTATATAAATATACATATACATATTTATGTCTCGGCATTTCATCCTATACATGTTATCACTGTTCCCTCTAAGTATAATTCTTTTAGTTACCAATATCTTCTTTTCCTGTAGGGATACATATCATTTTAACTTATTGGATTCCTTTAAAAAGGGTTTATTTTTGTTTTGTTTTATTTTTCCCCCTTTCTTAATTACCTTTTGATGATTCTCTTGAGTACTCTGTTTCGGCATCAAATTTTCTATTCAGTTCTGGTCTTTTCTTTATGAATACTTGGAATTCTTCTATTTTATTAAATGACCATACTTTCCCCTGTAAGAATATAGTCATTTTTTCTGGTAGTTGATTCTTGGTTGTAGACCTAGTTCCCTTGCTTTCCAGAATATCATATTCCATGCCTTTCAGTCCTTCAGTGAAGATGCAGTCAGATCCTGTGTTATCCTAACTGTGGTTTCATGGTATCTGAATGACTTCTTAGCAGCTTGTAATATTTTTTTCCTTTGTCTGGTAGGTCTTGAATTTGGCTATAACATTCCTGGGTATTATCAGTTGGGGATTAAGTACAGGAGGTAATCTGTGGATTCCTTCAATCTCTACTTTTCCCTCTTGTTCTAGAATATCAGGGCAGTTTTCTTGGATAATTTCCTGTAGGATGATATTCAGGCTTTTCCTTTTGTCATGGTTTTCTGTTAGACCAAAGATTCTTAAGTTGTCTCTCCTCAACCTGTTTTCCAAATCTTCTGTTTTGTGGATAAGTTGTTTCATATTTTCTTCAATTTTTTTTCATTCTTTTGATTTTGTTTTATAGCTTCCTGCTGCCTTGTGAAGTCACTTGCTTCTAATTGTTGTATTATAGTTTTTAAAGACTGAATTTCATCCCTGGCCTTTTGGTCATCCTTCTCCTTATGGTCTGATTGTCTTTTAAGGTCATCTTTCATCTTCTTTGCCTTGTCTTTCATCTTCTTTGCCTCATTTTTCATCTCATTTGCCTCATTTTCAAGCTGATTAATTTTGGCTTTCAAGACTCTATTTTCTCATTTTAGTTCAAGTGCCTCTGTTTCCAGATGATTTATCTAGCTTTTTAAGTTCTTTTCCCAGTTGTCTTCAGCCTCTCTTAATTGTAATTTGAATTGTATTTTGAGTTCTTCCAAAGCTTGTGTCCAATTTGATGGAGTTTCTGTTTTTGCTTGGTGTTCCTTGATCCTCCTCTGTTACATTTGCTCTTTCTTCATTGCCTGAATAGAAGCTATTGATTGTAATTTCTTTTTTCTTTTTCTGTCATTTGCTCATATTTGCCCCTTTCTTTTCCCCCTGTAGTTGCCTGTAGTCTTGCTCCTCTCTTTATGTGTTGGATCTATGGGTTTGAGCTTTTTCTGTCAGCCTTCACTCTTGGAGCTTAATCAGCAAGGCTCTCAGAGCAGTCTATGGGGGAGGGGTATTGGAGTTTGAGATTCCCTGCCCTCTGAAGGCTTGATAGATTAAACCTGGTGGAGTTGATCTTGCAGAGCTGGATGTTCTCTGAGGTCAAAACCTCAGGGAAGGGGGCAGGGGATATGGAGTATCTCAGCTGTGATTGGGCTACCTTCTCTTTTGTTCTCCTCCAGCTGCCTCCTTGCTGCCTGTGTTCAAAGCCCTGAGCCTGGTACACCTTTGTCAGCAAGGTACTCCCTCAAGACTAGTGCCTGCCACTGCTGGAGGCTCAGGACTCTAGGTGGGTGAGGGGTCCTGGGACCTTCCTTCTTCTTTCCCCTTAAACCTGAGTATTCTCAAATTCAGGATTTTGGGGGTTATATACCTTTTAAGCTGAGTCCAGCAGGAGACTTCCTTAGCTCTTTCCTGTTGTTAGATTTGGTTTTCAGTCCCCTAGGAGCATTTTGTTTTTAATTGGTGAGGAAGGGTTTTAAGAGGTCTGAACTTTCATTGCCTCTACACTGCCATCTTGACTCTGACTCCCAAAGGACTTTAAAAGAATGCCTGCCCTTTGATCCAGCCATAAAACTGCTGTGTTTGTATGCCATAGAGATAATAAGGGAAAAGTTGTGTATAAAATTATAGCCACACTTTTTGTGGTAGCAAAAAAAATGGAAAATGAGGGGGTGTCCATCAATTGGGGGATGGCTAAATAAATTGTGATATCTGATGGTGACAGAATATTATTGGGTTGAAAGGAATAATGAACTGGAGGAATTCCATGTGAACTGGAAGGACCTCCAGGAATTGATGCAGAGTGAAAGGAAAGGAACCAAGAGAACATTGTACACAGAGACTGATACATTATGGAACAATCAAACATAATTGAATTCTCTACTAGAACCAATGCAATGATCCATGATAATCCTGATGAACTTATAAGAAAGAACTTTATACACATTCAGAAAATGAATTGTGAAACAGAAACTCAGAAGAAACACATATGATCGATTACATGGTTCAGTGTGTATATGATTAGGCTTTTGATGTTAAAAGATCACTCTATTGCAAATATGAAAAACAGGGAAATAGGTTTTGAACAATGATACATGTATAACCCAGTAAAATTGCTTCTCAGCTCAAGGAGGGTATAGGAAGAGGGGTGGGAAAATCATGAATTATTGTAATATCTATTGGGGGATATGAGGGGATTGGAAAAATGGGGGGATAAGGAAAGTTTGTAGCAGGGAATCAATGAGGACCATTTGACGTTGAATGACTGAGCTGATGTTCAGCTCCCTCTATGCCCAGAAAAGATCATCCACTTACTAACTGCAATATTCTAATAAGAGAAATTTTAATAACTAGTTTGGTTTGGAGAGATATCAGGGAAAAAAGGGAAGAGGGAAGTCCCTAAATAAGGTTGAAGTCTTTCTCTTCTTTGGAGCTGAGGCCAGGCCTCACAGGCTGGTGGAGGGTTTCTCCCACTCCCATCTATGCTATATCAGTGCTAGTTTTGTAAACAACAAGAAACAGAAAGCAACGAGAACAGTTCTAACTTTCAGAGGTATTTGGGTCTGTGTCTTCAGACTGAACTAAGTAGAGGCACTCCTAATCCAGACTGGGAAGCCAACACTCCTCCCACCTCCAACACCAGAAAGAAAGGAAGTCCAGCAGGAAGGAAGTGCTAGTCACAAGACCCACTTGCCACTCCCAGTTGCCCCTTCCCCCACCAACTGTCAGTCTTGACAATTTACTCTCTAAGGATATTCCCACTGTTGCTTATTCCAACACAGTGGCAGAAAGTTGAGAACTTGTTCTTGTTTCCTTTCCACAATTATATAATCATGGAAAATATTCTAAATGAATTAAAAAAGAAAAAAAGAAAATAAGGACAGAGGCATGTTCCAAGGCAAAAAAGACTTCTGGAGAATTGTAGAGGGAGAAGTCTATAGATTAGGAATAAGAGTCTGGAGAAGAATGAAATATTGGGTACTAAAGAAGATAAAAAATATAATTAATTATTGTTTATGGTTATTTTCTGTTGGAAAAGAAATAAACAGCATGCATATAATGTTCTCTAATAACTAATATAAAAGTTAGAGCTAAAGAACAACATAAAAATGTGTTGGTTCTAAAGGTCATTTCTAGGTACATCAAATACTAAAAATACACTGGATTTGAAAAGGATCTTACCTGATTCTTAGATCTGCTGATTTCTACCTATGTAAATTTAGACATATCACTTGACTTGTGTGGGCCTTGGTTTTTTCATTTATATAAATGAAGGGATTAGATTGTCCACATGTAACTAATGAAGATTTGTGAGTTGGGAAGTGATTTGGTCAGACATTTGTTTTAGGAATAACAAGTCAGCAATTATCTGGAGGAGAATAAATTTGAAAGAGGAGTGCCTATCAAAGAGTCTAATTAGATGGATAGAGTAATGATCTTGGTGAGAGACAAGAAGATTCTTAATTAAGGTGGTAACTTTGTGAATAGAAAAGAGATGGAGTCCACAGATACCATACATGTTTTGAGAGTCAAGATGACAGCATACAAGCAACCACCCAGATGAACTTTCCAAATATTCCTCTGCAACAGCTTTAAAATAATTCAAGTAAAATTTTGGAGCAATAGAACTAACAAAAGGTCAAACTGATAACTTTTTCCAGCTTAAAACAACTTAGAAGTCTGGCAGGAAATGTCTCATACAGTGACCTGTCCTGATTCCACATGGCAGTAGTCTGAGTGGTGGGCATTGGGGGCAGCTCTCAAAATGGTAGCAGCAGAAACATCAGGATCTGATCAGAGATGGTAAGAGCATCAGATAACTGATCAGGAAAAGATTACTGAGGACCTTTTGCTGGCATTGGGTACAGATGGTCCAGATTGGAAACTTTATTTAACATAAATAATTCTGGCTTATAATTGTTTATTGTTATATAAACACATATAAATGTGTTTCTTCACAATGAATCACAGGCCCTCATCCAGCCTCCAAAGTGAAGAGGAACACTACTGTTTGTGCTAACAGGAGAGAAGAAGATCTGGTCATAATTCCAGAGCTAACACAAGCACTAGCATCTGTGACTGCAAGGGAACAGGAGCCCTTCCTGGGTAGAGAATAGACTGTAGAACAAGAGAGCAGTGATCATGTATCTACCTAGATCACATGACTTTGGTATCATTGAAAATTTATAAGAACTCACTTGGAAAACAGCAACACAAAAGTGCTTCTCACTCCAAGTAAACAGCCTGATTTTAACATAAAGTTCAAAAACAAGAAATAGGCTTGAAATATGCACTAATACAAAAAAATAATTTGACAATATAAACCTAGTAAGGTGGCAGGGAAGTACAAGAAACAGACTCACAAGACAACAAAATGAAAACAGTTATAAGCAAAGCCTCAAAGTAAAATGCTAATTGGACCTATGTCCAACAGGATTTACTGGAGGAGTTAAAGAAAGAGATGAGAATGGTAGTAGAAAATTGGGAAAGGAAATTAATGGAGCAAGAAAAATATGAAAAATGAATTAATAGATTGGCAAAAGAAGTAAAATTAAATAATAAAAAAATCTTAAAAATAGCACATAGATTCACTGTTGAAATCTTTAAAAACCAGAATAAATTAAATGGAAAAGAAGACAAAAGAACCCACTGATGAATATTGTAATAATTAAAAATTATGAGGCAAGTTGTAGCTTAACAATTTTATTAAATCAAAAGTAGGTGGAGGAGGAGGCAGAGGTAAAAGTAGGTACTTAGCTGGCTTATCTGTGGCTGCCATTGTGGGCTATACTCCACCATGGGTCTAGTCAGCAACATCTACAGCATGCCAAAGAACCCCACTTCCTTCTTAGCTCATCTTATAAAGTCTTTTCACGACCTACTAACTCTCATGTATCACATCTCAGGAACCAACCAAAATTTCTTAATTTGCCTGGGCCACCCAGAGGGCCAGTGCCTGAGCAATTGCTCTGTTGTCGCAAGACACTCTTGACTCCATTGCTTCCTGTCTTTTGACTCTCAACTTCCCTTGCTGGTGGCTCATCTATCTAAATTTACTCACTTGTATTTGACCTCCAGGTGACATCAAGAGAGCAAAATGGGAAAGAGGGAAATTTATTTTAGACAATATGATTATTTAAAAACTTTGAATTGAGCAAGTGGAAAGTAATGATTCCACGAGACACTAAGAAACAATTTTTAAAAGTCCAAAGACAGAAGAAAATAGAAGAAAACATGAAATATTTCACTGGAAAAATAATAGACCTGGAGAGATCATTGATAAATTATCGAACTCCCTGAAAGCTATGACTTAAAAAAAAAAAAGAACGTTGACAATTTATTTCAAGAAATTATCCATGAAAACTTTCCTGATATCTTTGATCTGGAGGATAAAATAGAAATTAAAATAATCTATTCTAACCTTAGAAAGAGATTCCCAAAAAAATTGCCAGGAAAATTATAATCAAATTCCAGAGCTCCCAGCTCAAGGAGAAAAAATTGCAAGCAGTAACAAACTATTAATTGAAGTTTCATGCAGGCACAATCAGTATCACATAAGAGTTAGTAGCTCCCATATTAAGGGACTGAAAATATAAAATTCTGAAAGACAGAGCTGGGATTATAACAAAGAATAATCTACTCAATAAAATTAATTACACTCTTTCAGGAGAAAAATAGAGTTTTTCATTTTTTTATTGTTTGTCATGCAAAATACACTTTCGTATTGGTCATTGTTATAAGAGAAAAATCATACATAACCCCAAATTCCAATATAAAACCCAAAATACACTGATATTACCCTTCCTCATCATCAATCTTTCAGGAACAACCCAGATCATTGCATTTCTGAAAGTGGCCAAGATTTCACCTTCCAATATTGTTATTATTGTGTATAATGTTTTCCCAGTTCTGCTTATTTTGTTCTGCATCAATTTCTGCAAATCTTTCCAGATTTTTTTCTGAAATCATCTTGCTTATCTTTTCTTATAGCATAATAGTATTCTATTATCAATGTATACCACAATTTGTTCAGTCATTCCCCAACTGATGGACATTCACTCAATTTCAAATTCTTTGCTACCACAATAAAAACAGCTATACATATTTTTGTACAAGTACGTCTTTTCCCCTTTTTTAATATCTCTTTGGGATTCAGACCCAGTAGTGGCATTAAAATGGATTTTTAATGAAATAGCGGACTTTCAAGCATTCATAATTTTAAAAACGCTGAATAGAAAATTATGTTCAAATATAAGATTTAAGAGAAGTGTGAACTTTAGATTACTCTACCCTACTTAGTCTAACAAAAATAGGAATGTCTACATCCATACTTAAGGATTAGGTATTTAGGAGGATGGCCTATGACAGACATGTGCTAACAAATGACAAATCAGAAACAATTGACAGACCCCTGCACTGTACTGTCAAGCTTAAGCTACCATTGGTACATGTAAGATGCAGGAAAGTGATGTAAAAACCATCTATATTTTTTGCGTCACTTTCTCTCTCCAGATCTCTTTGGCAGCAGAGAGGAGGCTAGCAGAGCATGCTGAGCATTTCGGCATCTTGGGTGGTGGCTGCTATTATCTGGGTTTAGTGGTGAGTTTTCCTTGATACCATACTGGAGAAAGCTGAGTAGCCTAGTTCAGGGGAGGCATCTTTACTGAGCTCTATCAGAGTTTAGGCTGATTCTTTTTCCTTTTCCTTCCAACACTATCCTCTTAAAAAGCCACTAATCTTCTTCAGGGACCATGTTGCAGAGGACCTTGAACTCCCCCTGGTACAGGTCAAATGGGAGAAATCCTACACCTTCTCCCTCTCCCTTCTTCTTAATTCCTTACCTCTATATTAATTAAACCACCATAAATTAAAAAAAACTGACTTGGGTATTTATTTGGGATATTCCCTGGCAACCAAAAATAGTTTACATTAGGTCACAACCCTAAAATTATCCTTGCAGAAGCATGAAAAAGTAAACATGAAAGAGTAATCAAAATAGACTCAAAAAAGTTAAACTATTTATATTTCTATATGAGAAGATGATATACACAATTCCAAAGAAGTTTATCATTGTTGGAGCAGTTAGAAGAAATCTACATGGAGTATATAAGGGCAAATTAATTATGTTGGGACAATTCCCTGCCCCACCCCTTCCAAAAAAATGAAATGCTGATAAAGACAGATATACTGGGAGGAACAAGAATGGAGAGGTAAAATGAGGAAATTTTCTCACATTAAAGAGTCATGCAGAGAAAAACTTTTAAAATGAGGGGTCAAATGGGGTGTATGCCATACTCAAACCTCACTTTCATTGGGATTGATTCAAAAAGAGAAATATATATATATATATATATATATATATATATATATATATATGTATGTATGTATGTAGTTGGATATAGAAATCTCTCTTATCCAATAAGGAAATAGAAAGAGAAGGGGGAAATAACTGAAAGAGAGGAAGATAAAAGGGAGTGTAGATTAAAGGAGGCAATGGTGAACTGCAAAATAGACTTTTGAGGAAGGATAGGATTAAAATTAGGATGAATAAAAATATGGTATGGTTAATTTCTCATGCATATTTTATGTCATATTGTTTGCCTTCCAAGTGGGTGGCTGAGAGATGGGAAGAAAGGAGAGAATATGGAACTCATTTCAAAAAGAAAATTATGTTAAAATAAATACATAATATTTTAAAAGAGAAGAAAATAATTATTTACAAAATTTTTGCAACTAATTGGATTGGGAATATTTGGAAAAAGAGTGAAAAATGACTCCAAGATTATTAACAGAAAGGAAATAGCAAGATTGAAAGAGTAAGTGATTTTATTAGGAGAACAATTATAAATGATACTTTGGACTTCCACTATCAGGAAAGATTTCATGGAAGAAAACTTTTGTGAGTTTGTCTTGACATATGAGAAATATAAAAAATATAGTGGTTGGTTATTCCAAATAAAGGAGATGCAATGAGTAAAGATACTTAGCTGAGGTAAAGCTAGACATGTAGAAAGCATAGTGAGTAGTACAGTTTGACTCCACTATAACAGAGATGAAATAGAGTAGATTGAGATGAAGCTGAAAAGTTTGAGGATCAGGGAGACATTGGGTACAGTGATGATTTTGAGGTTGGGATTTTGTATTTTGCTTAGTATTATTGTCTTCTGATTTAGAATTTGTAAGAATTTTATTATTCTTTGGAGTTTATGTACATATTTCCTGTTTTCAAAGTAGATTTTAATGGAGAACATTCCAGTTATGGAAGAAACTTGTATACAAATGTGGAATCAGAATTAGAGAAAGGATAGATTAAGAAAGGGTCAAGTATTTAGGCAAAACCATTTCTAATGATGCAGAAAAACAGGTGTTGTTTTTTTTTTTAATGATGTGACAAAGAATGGGAATCTAAGAGAGCTGCCCATTAATTTTGGAAGGTACGAACACATTTTGGTATATACTTGTGATGGAATAATGTAGTGCTGAATTTTTTTTAGTTTAATGACCACCCACAGTTTTAGCAAACTAATAAGGAAACACTATACACTGTAAAAATAGACTCGAACTCTGGACTTCAATCCCCAGAAGCCCTTGCTCCACTTCCCCAGAATGCTTTGTATTCTCACATGGGCCGAGATCAAGAAGGGATTTAAGCTGATTTCAAAGGATTTTTTTTCCTTTGGACTTCCATTTTGGAGAAGAGGCTTCTCTTCCATGATGTGAGGTTATCTTGTCTAGGTCTCTGGCCTAGGCACGTGTTTTTTCTTATTCTGTATTTTCTTTAATTCTTAATCTTCAATAAATCTCTAAAAATATAATACTCCTTGCAGAGAGAAACTAATTTCTACCTGCCTCAGTCTCTCCTAAATTTTAATCTTTAAAGTTGGTGACCTAATGGGAGAAAAAACTCCCAATCTTCTGATTTCTTTTCTGATCTTTAGTTCAGCTTTAATAGCTAGTGCTTAGAAAAATTTTTAAGCCACGTTTCTCTGGTCAAGGTGATTTTTTTTTACCCTCACAAAGCTGCTGCTCATTCCAGCCATTAGATAGCTCCCCCACCCTGCTCCGCCGGCCGGCCACTTCTCCATTCCTGCCTGCAGTCCCCGATCCAGACTGGTTGCTTTTGCCACCTACCTGGCTCCTGGCTGCTTCGTTCTGCCTGCCTGTTTCTCCTGCTACTGCTCCTGACCTTTCTCTCACTCACCTGGCCCACCTGATTCAACCAAGATTGCAATCACCTGGTGCCCGATCTCCAGGCCCTGCCTGCCTGTTTCTTTGCCTCAGACCCAGAAGCACGACACCAGCCGGCTCATCACCCAGATCCTCAAAGCAGATCGACCAGCTGGTAACTAACAAATGGTGATATTGACCACATGGGTGGATGATAGCAGGGGAGAGAGAAAAGGGGAGAGAGAAAAGAGGAGAATAAACAGACCTTTTCAAGCAGGAACTTAATAGCAATGGGCTGTATAAAAGAATACCTTTTGACTGTTCTGGTAATTTTATTGACTTCACCTGTGTGCCAGAAGAAAGATTCAGCCCAAAGATTCAACTTTGAAGGGACAAATGGGTGGCCCAGTGAACTGGTAGCCAAGCCCAGAGACAGGAAGTCTCTAGTTGAAATCTGGCCTGAGACACTTCATGGCCATGTGGCCCTGAGCAGATCGCTCAGACCCCATTGCTTAGCCCTTACCACTCTGCCTTTGGACAATAGACATCTAAATGGATAATTAAAAACAACAAACAAAAAAAAACACCTAAAGAACTTAAAAGAGACTAGAGGCTATATTTTAAGGCATTTCAGACTCCAATGGTTATAAAAAATCTCTGTATTCTATTGCATTTTTCCTTATTGTTTTGTTTAAGATATAACTTTGTGATTTTAAGTTCATATATTACTGGATTCAATATTATTCTGTTATGCTGTTCATTTTGAATGTACTGAGTTTTAAAATTATGTTGCTTTTCCCCTATAACCATATGTTGAAAAAAACTATCATTGTAATAATTAAGCCCATATATGGAAAAAAACCCAGCTTTTTTCTATTTTTGCCTCTTTAAATTGTCACATAGAGGATAGATGGACTTCAGAACTGGTTACAATTGTTTAACAACCTTTGGAAGATTTAATGTGCTAAATATCGCAAATGATTTTAAGGGTTTTTTAAATATGATTTTTGGTATTTTTTAACAATCTCTGGTCATTTTTGCCTGCCCCTACCACCAGGTAAGGCCAATTCTAGCTGAAGTAAAATACATTTTATAAACCCCAACCTTCCCACATGTGAATGGAAGTTGGGAAGTTAATCTCAGGGCATTTGTACCCCTAAAAAGCCTCCAAAAATGAGCACCCCTTTATACTCTTCAGCTCACTATTTTACTTCCACCAGAATGATATATAGATTTCTTGATTATGTTCTTAACCCAAGATGAGTTTTACTTTGTTTAAAAATATGTGTTTAAATACCAAGGTTGAAAGATTGCCATGATTGTAAAAACTTGTGACATATATCCATCAATTCATAGGTTTTTTAAAAAATGCCATACAGCAACTTATGTGAAATATGAGAGTGTGTTTGTTTGCTATTGTAATTAATTGGGCTATTGAGAATTTTGGGGATACTGATTCCTACATATTTGTACTACTGTTCAATTCATTTGCCTCATACTTACAGTGGAGCATGGCCAGATATTAAGAGGAAAGGTATCTCATTTTTGGTGAGAAAGCCTTGTATTCTATATTTTCTTAGCTGACACAGTGTGTCAATGATTGTAAGCTACATTTTTGAATTTTTAAAAGACTTTTATTATATTTTTCTTGCATGTGCAATATACTATTTGTTTTTTCTCTCCTTTTATATTTGAAGCACATGTCACCAGCATTAAGATTTTCTTTAACCTTTTGATTTTTCAGTACTACAAGTTTAAGATACATTTGCTAATGCATGCCCTAAAAAGCTTGTGACTATAAAAATTATGCCACTAATTATTTAAAAAAATTATGGGACTTTGCTTAATGATTCTGTCTGATTCTAGGACAAGATATACACAACAGAGCCATTTCACAGAGACAAAGAAAGGCCAATCCAGGATGGATTGATGCACTTCTAGGCCAATACAAAGGTCTTGAACCTAATGTGAAGACTCGAGGTTACTGTGTTTAACATTGTTAGACATAGGCTTTCCTTGTGTCCACACTCACGCTGAAAATACAGATGAGTATCCCGGAAACCTTGGCTCATAATCTGGTCCCCTTTTCTGCCTTTCATAGTGTGGTACCTTTCTGTAGTCCTGGCTACTGACTGGGTAAATGCATCATTGCTTCGATCATTTTAATTGGGCCCTGTTTCAAGGACCTGTTATAGATTTATTTTTCTTTTTACATAGAATTTTTACAAATAAGACTTTGATAGTCTATATTTTCATCCAGACATTTTTCTTTTTTTCTTTGGATTTTTCTGATATAATTTTAATATCTCTTGCCAATTGATTCATATACCTCATACCTCAGCTATGCATCCCTAAGTTGATAATGTATTTTTTAATCATCCTCTTAATGGGGGAATGTAAAAAATACCATTATTTAAATTACAAAATTTAAATTCCTTTTGAGAAGAATTTTAGGTAAAGAAGATGCTACTTCCCTGAATCCAGAACTGAACTGTTGGAGAAGACATAATGAAGATGCCTCCAGACCACAAACTGCACAAAAATGAACTTTGGGTGTAGTTGATTGAACATTTATTTGTACCTATACTTTCATGCCAAAAGGGACTGCCCCCTAACTGGCTTTTTGTCAGTGTGTCCAGCAATTATTGGTTTTGTTTTTTTTCTATTTTTCTCAATCTCAAATTACTGTAATTTTTAAGTTGATTATGTTTTCATGATCCTTTTTGGGGAAACTTATCTCCCCAATAACGATCAAATGGGGATATGTAAAAATAGACTCGCACTGTAGACTTCAATCCCCAGAAGCCCTTGCTCCACTTCCCCAGAATGCTTTGTATTCTCACATGGGCCAAGATGGAGAAGGGATTTAAGCTGATTGCAAAGGCTTTTTATTTTTTTTTTTTTTTGGACTTCTGTTTTGGAGCAGAGAGGTGTCTCTTTCATGATGTGAGGTTATCTTGTCTAGGCCTCTGGCCTAGGCACATGTTTTTTCTTATTCTGTATTTTCTTTAATCCTTAATCTTCAATAAACCTCTAAAAATATAATACTCCTTGCAGAGAGAAACTAATTTCTACCTGCCTCAGTCTCCCCTAAATTTTAATCTTTACAACACCTTCCTGATAGAGAGGTCAACAATTCAAAGTGTAGAATTAGACTAATTTTTTTTTAGGACTGGGCCAATGTTAACATTAATTTTGATTGATTTAACAGGTTTGTAATAGGTTTCCTCTTACTTCTTTTCTCAGTGGAGTTGGAGGGGAAGGGTACTGAGAGGGTGAGAAGAAACATTTTGTCTCATTAAAACAAACAGTTTTTTTAATAACCATGACAACAGGAGATACAATGTTGTATATGAGAAACAACAAGCTGGTTAGTTTGGCTCAATCATAGTAGAATATGTAGAATATGTGAGGAGCAATATGAAATCAATCTAGAACTATCAACCAGAACCAGTTTATGAAAGACTTTAATTGTGAAAAAGGGGAAGCTCTATTTAATTTCAATAACAAAGAGGAGGCCCTGAAGCTTCTTTTTTTAAAGGTATTTCATTACAATTTTCCAATTACATGTAATGACAATTTTTATAAAAGTTTTCTAAAGTTATAACATCCCAAATGCCTCCCTCGCTCCCTTCCCTTCCACCTTCCACAGGTGATAAGCAATTTGATCTGGATTATACATAAATTATCATGCAAAATATTTCCATATTGGTCATTGTTGTAAGAGAATACTCAGATAAAACCATAACCCCAAAATAAAACCTGAATAAACTAATACGGAAAATAGTATGTTTTTGTCTGCATTTTGACTCCAACAATTCTTTCTCTGAAGGCAGAGAGCATTCTTTGTATTGAGGAGAATAGCTAAGTCTTTCACATTCCTCAATACTGCTGTTACTATGTACAATGTTCTCCTGATTTTGCTTATTTACCTCTGCATCAATTTATGGAGGTCTTTCAGCTCTTTCTGGCATCATTCTGTTCATTATTTCTTATAATACTTATAACATAAGTATTATATCACCAGCATATGCCACCATTTATTCAACCATTTCCTAACTAATGGACATAATTCCTAATTCTTTGCCACCACAAAGGCCTCTATAAATATTTTTGAGCAAGTAGATCCTTCCCTCTTTTTTTAATGTCTTTGGATTTACAGATTTAGCAATGGGTATGCACAATTTTATAGTCCTTTGAGCATAGTTACAAAATGTCCTCAAGAATGTTTGGATTGATTTACAACCCTAGTAAGAATGTTATTTATCATTTTCCTTTACTGTCAAATAGGACAATCTGATAGGTATGAGGAGGTACCTCAGAGTTATTTTATTTGTTTTTCTCTAATGAATGCACTTCAATAATCAATAATCATTTTCAGATGATTACGGATAGCTTTGATTTCTTAATCTCAAAACTGCTTGTTCATAGCCTTTGATCATTTGTCAATTAGGGAATGGCTTGTATTCTGATCAATTTGACTTAATTCTCTATATATTTGAGAAATGGAGTCTTTTATTGGAGAAATATAATTTCCCCAGTTTATTGTTTTCCTCCTCATCTTGGTTATGTTAGTTTTGTTTGTGCAAAATTTTTTTAATTTAATAAAGTCAAAATTATTCATTTCACATATTGTAATGTCCCCTATCTCTTGTTTTAAATTCTTCCCTTAAATTTAATTCCCTTAAATTCTTCCCTTCTCCAAACACCATTCAGGGAAACTATTCTATGTCATCCTAATTTATTTGTGATGTCACCCTTTATGTCTAAATCATATACCCATTTTGACCTTATGTAGGTAAAGGGTATGAGATATCGATCTTTACTATCTTTGAGTTTATCAAACAATAGATTGCTAAAATCATTTATTTCTAATCTAGTCCACTGATGCACCACTCTATTCTTATGCAGTACCAGATTTTTTTTTTTTTTATGATCATGGCTTCATAGTACAGTTTGAGATCTGGTACTGCTAGGTCACCTTCCTTTACATTTTTCTCATTAAAGGGAATTCTTTACATTCCTGATGTTTTGTTCTTCCAGATGAATGTTGTTATTATTTTTCTAGTTCTATAAAATAATTATTGGCTAGTGATTGGTATGGAACTGAATAGTTAAACTACTTTAGGTAGAATTGTGATTTTTAATATATTAGCTGTGACTGCCCCTGAGCAATTACTATTTTCCCAAGTGTTTAGAACTGACTTTATTTGTGTGAAAAGTATTTTGTTAGTGTGTTTGTCTTGGCATATAGATTCTTAAGTATTTTATATTTTTATTTAATTTAATTATAAATTATATATAAATAAATCTAATTTAATAAGAATTTAAAAATTAAAAATGTTTTAAATTAAATGTATTTTAAATGAAATTTCTCTTTTGATCTCTTGCTGCTTGAGTTTGTTGGTAGTATATAAAATATGGATGATTTATGTGGTTTTATTTTGTATCTTGCAACTTTGTTAAAGTTGCTACTTATTTCAACTAGTTTTTAGTTGTTTTTCTAGGATTCTCCAAGTATGCCATCAGATCAAAGACAAAGATAATTTAGTTTTCTCACTGCCTACATTAACTCTGATTTCTTTTTCTTCTCTTATTGCTGAGGCCAGCATTTCTAGAACAATATTAAATAATAGTGTTGATAATGTGCATCTTTGTTTCACCTCTGATTTTTTTTGGAAAGGCTTTTAACTTATCCCCATTGCAGGTAATATGTGCTGATGGTTTTAGGTAAATACTACTTACTTTTAAGGGGAAAAACACATTTATTCCAATACTTTCTAGTTTGTTTGTTTTTTAAATTGGAATGGGTGCTACATGTTATTGTAGGCTTTTTCTATATCTATTGAGATAATCATGTGATTTCTGTTAGTTTTGTTATTGATATAGTTAATCATGTTGATAGTTTTTTTCTAATATTAAACCAGCTTTTTATTCTTTGAATATTTCCCATCTGGTTATAGTGAATGATCTTTTTGATGTATTTCTGTATTCTTTTTACTGGTATTTATTTAAGATTTTTACATCAATATTCATTAGGGAAATTAGTCTGTAATTTTCTTTTTCTCTTTTTGCTCTTCTTGGCTTAGGTATCAACACCATATTTATGTCATAAAAAGAATTTGATAGGACTCCTTTGCCTTTTTTGCTAAATTGAATTTCTTGAATTTTCTTTCTTGTTTATTTTTATACTACTTCTCTTGAGTCTTCTGTTTGAATATCAGATTTTTCTGTTTAGGCCTGTTATTTTCAACAGAAATTCTTGCAAACCTTCTATTTTATTAAAAGATCAATTTTCCCCCAGAAAGAATTACTCACTTTTTCCAGGTAAGTGATTCTTGGTTGTAAACCTACTTCTTTTGCTGTCTGGGTTATGATGTTCCAAGGCTTCCAATCCTTTAACGTAGAAACTGCTAAGTCCTTTGTAATCCTGACTGTAGATTGATTATATCTGAATTCATTCTTTCTGACTGTTTGAAGTATTTTCTTTTTTGCTTCAGAACTTTTGAATTTGGTGATAATATTCCTGGGATTTTTCATTTGGGGATTCATTTCAGGACTTGATCAGCACATTGATTCAATTTCTTTTTTACCTTCTTTTTCAAAAATATCAGGGCAGTTTTCTTTGATAATTTCTTATAACATGTTTAGTATTTTTTTTAATCATGACTTTAATTTAATTTAATTTAACAATTCTTAGGCATTTTTAACCTGGATCTATTTTCCTAGGTCAGTTGCAGCGAGATATTTAATATTTATATTTATTCTATTTTTTTCATTTTTTGATTTTGTCTTATTGTTCCTTGATATCTTGTGAAGTCATTAGCTTCCATGTGCCCCATTCTAATTTTTAAGTAATGATTTTTCTTCCATGAGCTTTTGAACCTCTTTTTTATTTGGCCAAGTCAATTTTTTAGAAATTCTTTTCTTCATTATATTTATGTGCCTCTTTTTCCATTTGGCTAATTGTTCTTTTTTAGCTCTTATTTTCTTCTTGCATTAATTTGATTTATTTATCTCATTTTTCTTATGCCTCTATTATTTGATTTTTTAAATTCCTTTTTGAGTTCTTTCAGAGTCCGAGACCAATTCCTATTTTTCTTTGAAGTTTTGTACATGGCTGCTTTGATATCACTTTTCCCTTCTGAGTCTGTGTCTTGTTATTCTTTGTCTCTATAAAAATATTTCTGTGATTAGGGTTGTTTTTTTTTTTTTGACTGTTTCCTCATTTTCCTAACCTTTTTAAAAATATGTTTACTTTTATCTTAAAGTTGAGCTCTGTTCTTAGGGTAGAGGAGACACTCTTAAACTTCAGTTTTTTTTAATCTCTTTATTTCTGCTACCATCGGATCTAGTTCTGAATTTCTGCAAGTTTCAGTTATTCTAAAATGGTATCAGGGTCTATTGACTGGGAGTTCTGATAGCCCATTTCCATTGCTGATTCAGTTTTCTCTAGGGACTGCTGAAGGCCTTCAGGGCTTAGAGCACTGTAAGCTACCTTATATTGGAGTTCAGGGTCTCACCTCAAGCCTGGTATGGGCTCTGGTCTCACTCTGGGATTACACAGGCCATGTTACTACAGACTGCCTTATACTGTGTCTTGGGACCTCACTGCTGGCTTGGGCAAGGCTATGAGCCTCCCCTTAGGCTAGCAACAGCCAGGTACAGAAAGGACTGCCTTGCAAAACCTTCTGGGTTTATAATAGAAAGGGGCACTCTGCACTCTCCTGTGATGGAGGTTGGGGCATTACTTCAGACTTGGGCAGGGATTCTGGATCTCCCTTTAGGCTTGCATGAGTCATTTGGACTGCCTTATACTAGGACTTGGGGCCTTAGTGCAGACTTGTTCTAGGAGTTAGAACTTCAAGGGATGGGTGTTGAGTGCTCTGATGTTAGCTTAGGCAGGGTTGTGAGATCTTGAAGTTGTCTTGGATATAGGTTCAGAACATGGAGTTGTAGGTGGTCTGTGGGGCTGCTGAGGGCTGTGTTTCCCTCCCACCATAATGAAATAGACCCCTTCTGCCTGCCTTCCAAGTTATTTTCTACAGTACAGTTGCTTCACTCCATCCCCTTGTTAGTTTTTTACTCTACTATTCTTTTCAAGGAATTATTTAAAAAAAAATTTTTTTTAAGATTCTCAGAGAGGTTCAAGCGTTCTATGCTTCTACTCTACCATCTTGGCTCTACCTTACTAGTGGAACTTCTTGAGGAGGAAAGGTACTTGAGAACACCACCACCACCAATAATAAACATAACAATGTTATAAATAAGATGGTACTTCAAGTTGTAGAGCACTTCCAACATAAAAGCTCCTTTGATTCTCATAGTATCTTATAAGATAGGTGCCATCCCCTTCAGTCTACAGATGAAGAAACTGAAGATTTAAGAGATCAACTTATTTGCTAAAATTCACACAAATAGTAAGAGTTTGAGGCAGGATCTGAACTAAGAACTTCCTGATTTTAGGTTCTGAACTCTCTCTGTTTATTGAATATGTGCTTGATGATTACTTGCCAGTTCAACTAATCTGTCACTTCCTCCATCAATCTAGTTGTTTTCAGAGCAGTACTTTAGGAATATGTTTGACTTGTGTTCAAGAAGGATAAGAGATTTGAGTCAGAGAAAAAATTGGAAATCTATTGTAATAGTCAAAGGAAGAGGTGATACAAACGTGAATTAAGGTGTTTATCAGGGATAGTGGAGAGGAGGGAAGGGAATGAATGTGAGAGAAATTATGGAGGCAGATACAATGAGACTTGATTTCTAATTAGAGGTGAATGGTGAGTGAAATTGAAGAGCTAAGAGTGGCACCTAAGTTTCTGATTCAAGGTATCAAAGAATGGGGTTTCCCCTGGACATGAATTGGAGAGCTAAGAAGAGGGATGAATTTACCTACTCCCCTGGATTATAAATTCTTTGATGAGAAGGATTTTGTCTCCAAAGATCCCAATTTAGGTCTGCTCAGAGTAGAAATATAGATCTTTTTCAAATAGATGGATGAATGAAGAAATGAAGATATTTTATTTGGAATATAATAATTCCACAAATAGAAATTTTTTACTTTGAATCAGTCCCCCTTGTCCCCTCCCTTGATGTTTCCCTTTTTAGTCCCTCCCTTTTTGTTCCCTCCCCCTCCCCCCTCTCTTTCCCTCCCTTTTTGTTCTCCCTCTCCCCCTCCCCCCCTTGGTTTTCCCTTCTCCTTACCCTTGTTGGGTAAGATAGAATTCAAGATCCCAATGGATCTGGATGTTTTTCCCTCTCAGAGTTGATTTCCCTGAGATTGAGGTTTAAGTAAACCCCCCCCCCTCTCTTCCTCTCCTTCTTATAGGAGTTTTCTTCCCCTCCCCTTCCCCTGTGAATCTTTGTGTGAGAACCATTATTCTATTTGGTCTTTCTTTACCCCCTATTTATACATTACATTTTCCCCACATATTAGTATACATAGATTGATATAAATGTAGTCCTTATAGAAGAGAGTTTGAGTAAAAGAAGATAACATTTTTCCCCTTTCCTTAATATTTACCTTTTCAGGTATTCCTTGCTCTTTGATTTTCGGTATCAAACTTTCCACAGAGCTCTGGTCTTTTCTTTGCAAAAAGTTGGAAGTCTTCTATTTTGTTGAATGCCCATACTTTCCCTTGGAAGTATATAGTCAGTTTTGCTGGGTAGCTGATTCTTGGTTGGAGACCCAGCTCTCTTGCCTTTCTGAAGATCATGTTCCATGCCTTACGATCATTCAGCGTAGAACTTGCAAGGTCTTGTGTGATCCTGATTGGCATTCCTTTATATCTAAATTGTCTTTTTCTGGCTTCCTGTAGGATTTTTTCTTTTGTTTGATAGCTTTGGAATTTGGCAATTACATTCCTGGGAGTTGTCTTTTGGGGGTTTAGTGTAGAAGGTGTTCTGTGAGCTCTGTCAGTGGCTGTATTGCCCCCTTGTTCTAGAATCTCTGGGCAATTTTCTTTGATTATATCTTGTATCACCATGTCCAGTTTGGTGTTTATTTCTGGCTTTTCTGGGAGTCCAATTATTCTTAAATTTTCTCTTCTCCCCCTGTTTTCCAGATCTATCACCTTGTCGGTGAGATATTTTATGTTCTCTTCTAATTTCTTGGTGTTTTGGCTTTGCTTTATTAGTTCTTGCTTTAAAGCCTGGTTTTCTTTTACAGTTTGGTCAAACTGGTTTTGTAGATGCGTGAATTTCTTTTGCATCATTTCCCACTTTTCCTCCCAGAGGGCTTCCATCTTTTTGGTCCTTTCTGATTCAAATTCTTCATGGGTTTGTGGAGAGTTTCTATTTCCTTTGGAAGATTTTGGAGAATTTTCTTGTATATCTTCTTCTATCTGCTCTGTATTTTGTATTTTGGCTCCATAGAATGTGTCCAGAGTCGCCCCTTTCTTCTTATTTTTCTTGGTATTTTGGAGCTTCTGTGGTTCTGTGGAGTTTGCCATTTCTGAATGTGGAGGATTAGTTTTTCTTGCCTCTGTCTGGTGTTCAGAGGCAGTCCTGGGCAGATGGTTCTATGAGCTTTCCCTGGGTTAAACTGAATATGCCTCACTGGAACTGGAATGGAAGGGTCGGACCACGAGGCCACACTCTCCCCCTGGCTCGATTTCCGGAAGTTGCCTTCAGAATCCCTGGCCGTGAGGCTGTTTCGTCGGCCTGCGGGGGGATGGGCTGCCGCTTCCCCAAGCTCCGAGAGCACAGACTTTCACTGAGACTTGGATAGCAGGATCCAGCCCGTGAGGCTGTCTTGCCCGCCCTGAGGGTTGCTGTTGTTTTGACCAGCTCTCTGCAGCGGAGGCCCCAGGCCGTAACTTTCACCGGGACCGACAGGCTCTTTGCAGCGGAGGCCCCAGGCAGTAACTTTCACCCGGACCGACTGGCTCTTTGACTGACCGGCTCTTTGCAGCGGAAGCCCCAGGCAGTAACTTTCACCCGGACTGGGACTTGGGTAGAAGACCCTGAGGGTTGTTGTTCCTCAGACCCTGCTCTCTGAGCCCGGCGCGGCTGCCGCTTCCGGGAGCCTTGGACTCTGCGCTCCTACCCCTGAGGTCCGAGGGATCTCGGGTTCTGGCTTTTAAGGGGAGCCGTACCTTTTGAACCGGGTCCAGGTCCAGGAGGAGGGTTCCCAGGGTCTGTGCTGTTGATCGTTTTGAATTTCGGCGCCTTAGGAGCTTCTAGTTTGAGATCGGTCGGGAAGGGTTTTCCGGAGATCTGAACTTCAGCTTTCTCTAAGCCGCCATCTTAACCGGAAGTCTCAGAAATTTTTTAAATCCCACTTCAACCCTCTAAAAACAACAGTAACAGCAAAATTCCAAGGAGATAGCCTATTGTTCTTAATTCCTTTTGTTTGAAAGGACTTCCTCTATGAATGAGGTGATTTAGAGCCTCCCACTTTCTTCAGTTGTGCCATAGCAAAAGCCTAATGATACTGAGTTCAAACTGTAAGTTCCCAGAGGGTGGGACATATCTCTGAAAATCTCTGTACTGTGTCAAACAGGGTATCCGTCATAACTAAAGGAGTTCAGCAAATTGAGACAATATAATAGACTTTGGAATGGGAGAGGAGGAAGGTAAAGTTAGCATTCATGCTTTCAGATACACTTGAAAGGTTGCCATGTGGAAGAAAGAATAGATTTATATCATGTTACTTCAGAGGGGAGTATTAGTAAATAGAATTTACAAGGAAATATATTTCAACTCAAAAGAGGGAGGGACTCTACAAAAATTAAAAATATGCAACAAAAGAATGAAACATTTTATGAGATGATGAGCTTCTTGTCACTGAGAGTGAAGCAAAGGACTTTGTGAATTTTAGAAAAGACTAAACTCACTCACTACTCAGATCTTTTCTAAGTGGGAGACTTGGGGGTGATCCTGGCTGCTAAATGAAGCAATGCTACAAAGGAATTTGAAGAAAATCCCTAAAACTGTACTTGTTCCCAGGAACACCTTGATTCCAATCCCAATTTAAAACACTTCCCTTAACCTCTTAATTGGGGGGATTAAACTCAATGACCAAAAAAAGGGTCACTTTAAGCTCTAAACTGATGATCCTCTGATCAGAGGATCATTTGATGTCATGCTGTAGGAGAGAGTCGTTCCTGCTTGAGAATAAAATTGTCCAGAAGTTGCACGACATTTTTAGCCATATTGTTAGCAGTCTAAATAATCGGAGCTTTGAAGCCAAGGTAAGAATAGATTGCAATATTTGTTTTAAGAGATTGCCCATAGTAAATTTGCCACTAGGACTAGGACCACCTTGCTTTCGTGTCCTCTAAAAAAGAGAAGCCACAAAGTCCTGCAGTTTAGCTGCCACTCCTGTGTGGCTCTGATTCCCGAGAATCTTTCCTGCCATTCCAATGTGAACACTTAGCATTATGCTCCTGGGTCACCTGACGTGTTCTGAAGCTTCTTTGGATTTTGCCGACTCCGGGCTTTCATTTGTCACGGGCAGCATTGTCTGTGCATCCAGTGATGTCAGACCCTCTGCTGGGGCGGCAGACTATTGTCTCTTCAAGTGCACTTGCTGCTGTCCACCTCAGCTTTTCAGAGGCTTCTCGCTGTCACTTTATGCCTTTTTTTCTCTAGAGTTTCTCGCAATCCTGACAGCTGTTTCAATAGCACTTTGGCACTGGATTGGCTGTGATGAGGAGAAGATGTGACATGCTCGAATTCTGATGACACAGCAAACTGCAAATTACCCATTGGCGAAATGAAGTCTATTGCTGGCGAACGGTCTCTGGAATTCTGTAATAGGCAATCTGGGCATTGCGGTATTCCAGCAGAGCAGATGCTGCTGTGTATAACAGTTCCATTTTCCAGTAGTCTGAGTGGTAATCAGCCATAGCAAGGTATTCATGGCTGCCCACTGTAAACAAACACATCCATTCTTTACTCCAAGAGATGGTGGATATTTAATGAACTAAAAGTGGTGATTTTCCTTAGATGCTTAGGAGCTCTTCTGATAATTTCCTTATGCATTCAAGATGTATGAAATCTTTAAAATGACTCTCCTTTGGCTCTCATGGAGTTTCCCACATCTTGGGAAATGTAATAAGGCAGTTCGAGTAGGGAATCATGAGAATACTGATATTCTCATTGTAATAAGAAAATGAATTCCAATTATGAGTGTTGATGATGTTTCATCATTGGAGGGGTGAAATGCATGTAGTTTAAAGATAAGAGTGTAAACTAGCTCCTTAGCCTTCTCTACCCCATTTTCACTTCTGCTGTGAGAACATTAATAAAATCCTTACCCCCATTACTTCTGGGAAAGGGGTGTCATTGGACTGTTTCATATCTCTGCTGTGACGCCACAGAACAGAACTCTTTCCCAGGCTGCCACTCTTCGATATGTGTTGTCTTCCCCTTTTAGAATATAAGGTCCTTGAGAGTAGAGACTGGTTTTTGTATTTGTATTTGCACAGAACCTGACACATAAGGAGTGTTTATTATTGGTTTTTACATAGTCATTCATTTATTTAAAAATCTCTTTGCAGTGTTTAGGACAGGATCTTATAAGATGCTACTTTTCCTTCACAAAAGGAAAGGAAAGTAGCATCTTTTCACTACCAAAGAAGTGAAAATATTTTGTGGATGCTTCAAAGTGGGTGGTGGGATGAGGAGGGATTGCTAATTGCCAGTATCTGGTCCCAGAAAATAGAATACCCTTTCTCTATTTTAGCAGGATAATTTTTAAAGGAGATTTTCGGGGAAGGTGGTTGAAACATTAACCATGTGTAACAGTACCTATATATAACTATGAATGAAGGATTTCCATCCGCTGAAAGAGGAAAGGGATGTTTTTATTGTCAGACCTCTGGAGCAGAGCATTGATATGAGTTCTAAAATCTTTTAGTGTTATTTGCATTTGCTAGAAATGTAGAACTGTAGAAATTTTCATTGTAGAAATGTATGTTTTGTTCTCTTGATTCTGCTTACTTTGCACCACTTTATACAAGTCTTCCAATCCTTCTATGAATTCTTCATATTCATCATTTCTTAGGGCACTAAAATAAAACATTCCATTCCATCATATCAAACAATCCATCAAAAAACATTCATTAAGAACCTAATATATGCCAGGCACTGTGCTTGATGCTCAGGATAGAAGCACTACAAGAAATCCCTGCCTTTACATTCTAACAGAAGTGGCAACTGTTATATTTTAGTTATATAAAAAACACAAAGCAATTACAAGATAATCTCACGAGAGAAGGTGCTATTAACTGAGGGAACCAAGAATGGTCCCCAGCAAAAGCTGATGCTTGATCTGATTCTTAAGGAAAATCAGAGATTTCAAGGCACAGAGATAAGGAGGAAGTAAACAGCATCCAAGGGGCACAACCAGGGTAGAGATATAGAAGCAAAAGATGTCTTATTTATTTCCAAAAGTCTAATGTAAGTAGCAGCAAGAAAGTCAGTGAACCACAAAAAGAGAAATGTATATGACTAGAAAAGTACTTTGGGCTTAGACTAGATTGTTGAAGACTTGGAAATTCCAGAGGTATTTATATTTGACTCTGGAAATAATGGGAGGCCCCTGGACTCTATTAAGCTGGAGGCCCTGAATTCTAAGAAAGAAGAAAGAATTATATGGGACAGCTAGGTAGCATAGTAGATACAGTGCCAGGCCTGCAGTCAGGAGGACCTGTGTTTGAATTTGGCCTCTGATACTTCCTAGTTACATGACCATGGACAAGTCATTAATCCCTGATTGCCTAGCCCTTGCCCTTCTTCTGTCTTAGAATTGATAATAAAACAGAAGGTAAGGACTTATTTGAGAGAGAGAGAAAGGAAGAAAGAATTGTGTGAATTGGAGATGGGAAATACAAAATGCTTAAAAGAGGGAAATCAGTTCAGCAGTTATTTCAGTTGTCCTGGTGAGAGGGGTTGAAAGCTATCATATAGTGATAATCCTGTGATCTGTTCAATCATTTTCCCTAATCAATGACCTCCCACTTAGTTGCTAATTGTTTGTTTGTTTTCAAGTGCCACAAGGATGACTGCTATGAATTCTTTCTGACCTTTACTCTTTGGGAAATATTTCTAATAGGGAAATTTCTGTCTCAAACAGAATGCAGAGTTTAATGACTTTTCATCCATAATTCCACAATTTTTTCTAGAATAGATTAGACCTACTATTTAATTGATATAGAAAAAAATGGAATAAGAAGATTCCCTCTACCAGTGGATATAGGTACTTTCTTTGCAACTTAAAGTTGTTGAGATTTGCCAAAAATCCAGAGAATTAACTGGTTTACCCAAAGTCACACAATCAGCATGTGTCAAATGTAGCCCTTAAACCCAGACCTAAGTGGATTTAAAGACAACTCTTGAAGCACCGAATCACATCTCATCTCATTTTCCATAATAGTTGATCAAAATCACAGTTCTTTCACTTTATTTATGTGTCATTTTGTGTCTTTTTTTTTGGTAATTTGCTGGGTATGGGGTGAAACCTCAGTGTTATCTTAATTTTATTTCTCTTTTCAGTGATATTGGCTTATTCTTTAATGTACTGATCATTTTTTCTTCTTAAAACTGTTCTTTTTTTTAGCCATTTACCTTTTGAGAAATGGTATTTATTCTTATTTTTAAGTCAGTTCCCTATGTCTCTTGGATTTTATACTTTTATTTTGATAAAATGTTAAGAGAAGATAAGAGAATGTTTCAGAGAAAGGTATTGACTGTCCACTTATGTTTTTTAAAATGACAACTGCCTATAGAGGTATCTACCTGTCATCCATTAATTTGTCTATCTATATCTCATCCACATTTGTATGCGAAACAGTACTTCTACACTTTCCTTGAACAAACTAGGAAGTACAAATAAAAATCTTTTGAATTAAACTTGACTTAAACTTTAGTGGAAGGGCATGAGTCCTTATCAGAATATCTGGTAAAAAGAGAGGATATCAGTGTGATAAAATTCTAGAAATGATACTTAATAGCTATGTGGCACTGGAAAATAATTTAAATATTTTGGATCTCAGTTTCATCATATACTAAATGAGAGAGTTGAATGAGCTAATGTTTAAAATACCTTCCAACTTTAAATCTTAATTATTCCATATAAAATTTGTTCAGAATATTGGTCAAGTGAATACTGATCTTTCATTGATATATTTTTCTCAATGTCACTAAAAAAATCAACTTAAATAATGCTCCATTGTAACGCTGAGAAGAAGAATGTATTTACTACATTAAACAAGAACTGTAATGTTTTACAATGCTTAAATATTCATTGGAAATAGATATTTAAGAATTTTATCAGAGTAGTTGCAATACAATGGCAAAATAAAAAGTTGCAAAAGAGTGTATCGCCAAAATGGTTTGGTCAAAAAAGCAACAGATACTTAAAGAACAAGGAAAAGTATAAAAAATACTCCTCAAAAAACTTTTAATTCACATGAAGAAATTAGCAAATCAAAGCAAGCAAGAAAGAAAAGTGAGCAAACAAGCAAGGAAGAAAGAAAGAAAGAAAGAAAGAAAGAAAGAAAGAAAGAAAGAAAGAAAGAAAGAAAGAAAGAAAGAAAGAAAGAAAGAAAATAGAAAATTGCAAAAAGTCCTAAGATAAAACTAGCAAAAGGTAGAATGAGTAAGTTTCAGAACAAGATGACTATGAAACTAAACAATAAGAAATAAAAAGTAGAATTATTTTACTAAATGATAGGTTATAGTATGCATAGTAGTTCTAGAAATAAAAACTAATAAAATTAATGGCATGGAAAAAGATTTGGAAGTAGTAGTAGCAAAAAAGTTTTGAGGAATTAAATTTTTAAATTGTTCAGTTTTCTGAAAGCTGGAAGAAGAACATAATATTTGATCATTAATTTTATTTAAAAGAAATGTTGAAAATAAAGAAGAGGTCAAAAGGTGGCAAAATTAAATAATGCTATTAGGAGTAAGTCCAACATTTAATTCCCTCACACATATCACTATCAAGGTTCAAATGTACAAAAGTAGAAATTGGATCTTACAAACATCCAGTATAGAAATTTAAAAGTACTAAGAAGCATTGGGAGAAACTTCAATTTTTTTTCTATAAAAATGACAAAAAATTTATTTGAAATAATATGATAGTCAATAAGTTAAGAAATTAAAGACCTGGATCTCTAATCAACTTCCAAATAAAATTAAGAAGACAAATTAGATGAAAAAAGATAGACATATAAAGATGTAAATAATTTGGGCAATTTGTGAAGGGAAGGTCAACATATCTAAGTTTTGTTTTGTTTTATTTTCTGAATAGAAATGGGAACATGGCTACATCATATAATCAAATGATTATTTAAAATGAGATTCATCTATCACAATAAGGTGGGATGGGCATTTTAAAAACAACTGAGGTTTTCCTTTTTTAATATCAATTACTGAATGACATACAGATTTGAGGAGAAAGGGAGAAGAAGGAAGAGAAAATGAAGTGAATATGCCTACCGAAGTTTATAAAAAATTTAAAAAGCAAGTAAATAATACTAAATAGATAAGTAGTTTAGGGTGAGAACCAACCTCAGAGTAAAATCCCTATCTAAAAAAAATTATGCAAGAACATTAATGGATTTTCCAAAAAAATTAAAAATTAGTGTTATATAATATGAATAGTCTCCAAAGTGTTGTATATGTTTATATGTGTCAGTTTGGGAAAGGATTAATCCTATCAAAATAAAGAAGGTGGTTCAATGGGGGAAAATTGCTTACTTTCAAATAAAAGGCCAGGAATTTGAGTCTCATCCCTGTCACATTTAATGTTACTTAATTTCCTTAACTTCTTTGAGCCTTGGTTTCCTCCTCTGTAAAATAAGATGTAGGAATTGATGATGAATAATCTGGAATCCATGGTTTGATTCTCATTTGAGAAATGAGAAAGCTAGAAGATTTTAAAGGTTATCTTGCCTTCTTCAGTATTTGCTTAAATTAAGCAGGTGCCTACTAGCAAAATATAACTCCTGGTATACTAATACTGTATGATACATAGGAAATTATTCTGGTAGAAAAGAGCCTTTGCATTTTGAAGCCACAAAACAATATGATCCAATAAGCCATTACTAAATAACTGCGTTGTGGAGAACACTGCCCTAGGAACTGGGGTAGATATAGTGTTCAAGCAAGACAGCCCTTACATTCAAGGAGTTTACAGTCTAGTTTTGGAGGATCAAATACCAACATAGAAAAGCTGTTGTGTGTAACATTGTCTGAAATGTTTATTAGAGTTACAAAAGAAAGTGTTGTGTAAAGGTTGAGTGGTAAAATTTTTAACAACTGGAAGAATCAAGAAAAAAAATTTCTGGAGGAAATTTGATATTTGAGCTAGATTTTAAGAATGGGTAGGAATTTAAGAGTTGAAGAAAAGGCATACCAGACATAAGGAACAGTCTGAGCCAAAGCATGGAAATGGAAGTGCGGTAGATGATACAAAACTAGACTTGTATAGTTTGTGTGGAATAGAGAATATCTTACATGGAGGAAAATAAGAATTTAAGTCATAAGCTTGTGTTCAGGAAGAATATTTACATTCAAGAAGAAATATAAACAAAGATACTATATAGATTTATATGTCTGTCCTGCAGAATACTATATAAAAGCAATATAGAGTCAAACTTATCCAATTGTACATTCTATTCATTCAATGGAACTTGTCAATATCTTCCACATTGAGACTCCACTTTGATTGTTACTGCCCCTGTTTTAATAAACTGCCTGCCAAAGGGAAAAAAAAAGAAATTCTCAAAAATTTCTCATTTTCATTGATCTCTGTAATAGATAGTTATCTGAGATTTTTCATTGATATCCTTTAGCAAATATGTCATTAGTATTACAAATTGAACTTCTCTAAATTCATACTCATCTCAGATACTCATTAATTTTGTGACTTTGAGCCAGTCACATCACTTCCCTAAATCTCAGTTCATCTGTAGAAAAGAGGATAATGCAGATTTGTTATGAGAACAAAACGAATTAATAATTGTAAAGTGCTTTTTAGGTCTTAAAGAGCTACAACATCTTATTGTTGTTGTTGTAATTATTATTATTCTCATATACAGAAAATTATAAATAATGGACAGAAAGTAACAAAAAGTACCTACGTACATGGTAGTTTGGAGGGAAGAACACCAACCAAAGAGGCAATTAGGACCATAATTTCTCTGACTAATGTAAAATGGAGATTTGAACCCTGGACTTGAATCCCCAGAAGTCCTTGGTATTTCCCAGAATTCCCTATAATCTCACATGAGTCCTCACCTGAGGGAGAGAACACAATTTAGTATTTAAAGTGCTCTCTGTCTCCCAAGCTCTCTCTTCTTCCACTTCTAAGCACACATGTCTCTCTACGGCATGCAAGATGTAGTAAATGAATGTGAATGGGCTAATCAGCCCTAGCCACATGCTTTTTCTTATTTTGTATTTCTTTATCCTTGATTTCTAATAATCTTTAATAAACCTCATAAAAATATAATACTTTTAGTAATGAAACTAATTTAATTGTTACACTAGTAAAAGTTGGTGTCTGAGGTATGTCCTGAAGGAAAAGAGGGATCCATTAAAGGGAAGGGAAGAAAAGGTCACCACCTGGAACCAATGTAATATTGAAGTGATCTGAAATTTCATCAAATCTCTTATGATGTTTTTTTTTTTCTTTCTCTTCCAAAAATATGCATGGCGAACTTGATTTAATGATAATTTCATCATAGAAGTGACCAGGAGAACTATAATTATGAAAAAAATTCTGATCCATAGAGGATCTGATTCTTGATAAAAATGATAATACCTATGAATCACATAATCACAATGTCTAAATTAGAAACCCAATTTTGGTAACAATAATGTATACAATTAGAAATAAGAACAATAATAACATGAACTATTATATTGATAGGATGCAGCCAAGACAGCAATAATATTTTATACCTCTCAATGTTTGCAATAATTTTCTCAATAAGAAATGAAAAAAATGAAAAAATGAAAAAAATCAAATGCCAAAAGCAATTAGAAACAAGAAAATTATTCAGATAAAAGGAAAGTCAGTAAAAAGAGAGCAAAACAAAAAAGTTGATAAATATGAGCTGACTTACTTATTAAAATCTGTAATATTGACAACCAATTAAAATGTAATAAAAAACAAAATTTAACAAAATCAAAGTATAAAAATGCACAAATAAGGAATTGAAAAAAGCCACCAGAAACTATGACATAAAGATCTACGTGAACAAAGAACATAATTTAAATTAAATTGATGAATATTTCCAAATTATAAAATTAATAATTAATTAAAACACATCACCTAAATAATCCAATTCCAGATGGCAAAATTAGATATGCTGTTGTTTAAATGGCATCTGCCATATAAAAAGACCCTCAGACCAGTTGTATACAAAAGAATTTTTTTTTTTACTTTTCTTTCTATCTCTGAAGTTAGTACAGTACCTGACATGTGATAAGTGCTTAATCAATGAATGTTGACTAAACGGGTGATCAGTAAATTATATTAAATACCTTCCCCAAAATGTAATTATTTTCAGAAATTAAAATAAGACTTTGTCTAATTCGTTACATGATATTAGTATGGTTTTGATGTTCAAACTATTGAAGTAATATTTTGAATACAATCCTCTGAAATAAAAATCAGCAATTTATCCAAGAATATTTATGATGATTAAATAAAATTTAAAATTATCACGTAAGATTGGTTTGATATTAAGAAAATAATTTTAAAACTCTATCAATAAGAAAAGCATAAAAATCACACCATAATATCAATAGTTAACAGGAGAAAAGTCTTCTATGAAAATTTTTCACCTGCACAATGCAGGGAAGTAATAACATGTAGGAGACAGCCTGCCTGGAAGTCAGGAAGTTGTGGGTTAATACTCTCCTCTGAAGCATTCTGGTTGAGATACTGAGCAAGTCACTTAGCATTTCAATAATCCCCAGAAACCCTCTAACCTCTAAGTTCCAGAGTAAGTACTTGCTGCATAGGTAAAGGTAATTCTAAATGGCAAAAAATGCATCATAGGTTCTGTTACCTCTCCTTCCCCAAATAATACTAATTCTAATGCTAATAATAATAATTATAATTTCAAGTTACTATACTGAGCGATGAAAAGATACCTCCATCGCAACACATCCATGCACACAAGCACACACTCAAAATCCTTGCTTTCAAGAAGTTGATTCCATTGGGAATATAACCTGCAAACAGCTAAGTACAAGATAATTTGAGAAGGGAAAGAGCATTAAGAATGAGGTTTAATTAAAATAGGGCTATTTACTCTCCCCATTGATGTTTGCCATAATATCAAAAATGCTAGGCATAATAATATGGCAAGAAAAAGAAATTAAAGCAGCTAGCATAGGCAAATAAGAGGCTACAATATAATATTTCCATTTGCAGTTAATATGATGGTATATTCAGAACACCCAAGAGACTCAATGCAAAAATTAATTTAGATAAAAAAATGACTTTAGAAAGGTATAAGATAAGTACACAAAAATTAAAAGCATTTCTATAAAACAGCACCTCCACACAAAAAAATTAGAAAGAAAATGTTATTTATTATAATGATGCAATGTATCAAATACTTGGCCATTAACCTCCCAACATAAACACATGAACTATAAAAGGACCACTATAAGACCAATTTTTCTGGAAAGTGAGAAGAGTGAAGTAAAAGAAGAGATGCCTGTGTACAGGACTACCCAAGGCAGCAAAAGTTACATTATCCAAATGAATGCATGGATATAATGAAGAAATAATCCAAATACCAATAGGCTACCTTCTAGAAAATAATAGAATGATGTTACACTCCATAGAGAGGGACAAATAGATAAAAAAAATAGCAAGGGAAAATATGGAGGAAAAACAGATTAAGAAAAAAATGCCTTGTTAGTTTTCAAAGCCCATTACAAATAAATTATTTTCAAAACTGCAATATCAAACTCCAGTTTTTACCTACTACATAACAAATATAGTGTTCAGGATTGTGGATACAAAGAAAGGTACCAACAGTTCCTCTTGTCAAGGAACTCACATTCTAATTGGAGACACAAATTGCAAACAACTATTTACAAACAAGATACATACAGGATAATAACAGGGGGAAGGCACTAACATTAAGGATTATTAGGAAAGGCTTCCTGTACAAGATATTATTTCATCGGATGTTTGAAAGGAACCAGGGAATCCAGGATCAAAAGATGAGGAAGAAGAAAATTCTAGCCAGAGATGACAGTCATTGAAAATGCTCAGAATGAAAGAATGAAGAGTGCCTTGTGTGACGAAAAGCAAGAAGGCCAGTGTTACTGGATCATTGAGTATATGGAGGGTAGTAAAACATAAGAAAACGGGAAAGGTTGGAAGAAGTCAGGGTTATAAAGAGTTTTAATATCTAAAGGGGAGAAGGGAAAAGTGATGTGGTCAGATCTCTGCTTTGAGTTGATCTGTGTTAACGGCTGTTTGAAGGACTAACTGAAATAGAAAGATGACTTTATATAGTTAAATAGTATAGCAATTAGGAAAAACTGAATAATAATTAGAAAAAGAAACAGATCAATGGATTTAATTCCTATTACAACCAAAAACATTTAATGAAAAAAGTTTTTTAAAACCATCATCACAAAATATTAGGAAATAAAATCAGTATTCAATAAACATTTTTGAAAATTCAGAGAGCAGTAAAGTGTAAAATGGCATTAGATCCATATCTCACCTCATATATCACTATAAATTCAAAGTGAATCAATAAAAACATATTTTAAAGAAATTGGAAGAAAATAGAATGATGAAGCATTTGTAGTTGTGAAGAGGAAGAAAATCCTTATATATGCAACAAATAGAAAAAGGTGGCAAGAACAAATAAGTAGATAAATGGAATTTTGTAAAAGTTAAGATTTTAAAGAAGAAAAATTAATATATTTAGGACAAAACAATACAAAAGATGGAAAATATTTATGGAACATATTTCTGATAAACAAAACCTAGCATTTTTTAAAATAATGTGTATTTTGAGTAGCATTCATTTGCCAAAGGATAAATGATCAATAGTTTATGAAAAAAGTTATTTAAAAAGAGACAGATAATCAATAACCACCTAAAATACCTCAAATACTATCTGACATAACTCTGGCATTTAGTGAATTATCTTAGAAAAATATATAAATAGTTAAAAGTTTTAAAATTAAATGTTGGCAGAGCCGGGGAGAAATAGGCACATGTTTGCATAAACTATTATTGTAGCTATGAAAGTAAAGATCAAAATTAAATAAAATTATTCAGAAAATTAATAGTAGGCTTGCCTGAAAGCAAATCCAGCAGAGGAATTCTGGTCTAAGGGGCACTGTCAATGTGGCACCTAGATTGAGGGGTAAGGTTTTTCCATGATTGTCACCAGCTGGTTCAGCTGCCCATCCATGCCAGGTAGGACTGAGACAGTTTTTACTGGTAATTAGAAGGCTGGCCAGCAAGGCGGGCTGGTTAACATCTTAGCCAACTCATTTCTGTGAACATGGAGCCACTGGGAGACATTTGTTGTAAGATGAAATGAGATAAATATTGGTAAAGTGCTTTGTAAATCTTAAAATGCTCTATAAATACTAGCCATTACTATGGATACTTTTCTTAACTCTTAGATTTTATTTGAATGTGTCATTTCATTCCATTTGCAAATCTGAACTACCCAGTATGAGTCATGTCTGGACCAGAATAAAGATTATAATTATATATATATATATATGATAGCTTATGAAGTCACCAAGAGAGTGGAGCAAGAGAAGAGGGTAAGAGTCAGTGATAAGGGAGTATACATGAATGTTGCTGGTTGTTTTTTTTTTTTTAATGCAGTCAATGCTAAATACCATATTCACAAAGAGAACATAATATAGTAAAGTGAAAGTAGTCTTGGTTCAAGAATAGAGACTTAGGATCAAATCCTGGTTCTTAAATTGTTTTTTGAGAACATAGGAAAGTCATTTAATTTCTATTAGTTTCATATCCCCTATCTGGAAAATGGAGTTAATAAAACAGACATGGACTACCTCAAAGAGTTATTTTGAGGAAAATGATTTATAAGCCTTGAAGTGCTATCAAAATGTGAGTTCTTGGGTATCTCTGCTTAGTCTTTGTCCATTTGCCAGCTTATCCTTTGTCAAATTCCAAACTATCTTTCAGATACAGGAAAGAATTATGGAGGGATCTGAGTCCTTTTATTTTTTAATCATATTTTATTTAATACGATGAAAATTTTGAAAAGCATCAACAAACAAGCATTTCAATATATAAAAACTACATAAAAAAGCCTTCTTAAGACTGTAACTCTCTATAATAGCTGCATGTCTTAATTTTATAGAAGAAAACATAAAAGGGGCAAAGGGGACACATATAGACAAGTAGAATAGTTTTGTTACTACTTTCATTTTGGGGGGAACACATGATTGGAATTATCAGGCTGATTGTTTCACTAGATCTCACTAAGAACTACATTTCTAAACCTTAAAAAGTCCTAACCAAGTTATTTATCTTCCCTTTTCCTCAATTTTCTCATTTATAAATGAAGTAGTTGTATTCAATGACCTCAAAGTTCTCCTGTAGATCTTAATGCCTTTGTCAAGATTTTGAGGCATAAAAATCAACATTCAACAATATATGATTTTTTTCTAATTGTTTTCTCAGAGGCAATTTGATACCTAAGAAAGAAGTACAGCTTCAGAATCAGGAAACCCAGAATAATCCTTGGCAAACTATTAACTTCTCAATGAATTAAGGGATTCTTTAAGACTGTTACAGATAAGTTGTTGATCTATGTCAAAGAACAGGAACTTCCTCTTAGTATATGGATGAAATCATAGGTTCAGACCACAAATATTCAAAACCAAATAAACAAAATGAAATAAAACATTAAATGAGCAAAACCCTTTTCGTCCAGCCTATATTTCTCCGTCTTACTCATGGTAGTTATATAATAAAGTTTCTCAGGAAAACCAAGGGGGATAGGGGGGAGGGAACACAAAAAAAGGGAGGGAAGAAGAGGGGGGAGGGGAAGGGAACAAAAAGGGAGGGACTAGAAAGGGAAACATATCAAGGGAGGGGACAAGGGGGACTGATTTAAAGTAAATCACTGGACTAAAAGGTAGAGCTGAAGAAGAAAGGTTAGAATTAAGGAGGGATATCAAAATGCCAGGGAGTCCACAAGTGACAGTCATAACTTTGAACGTGAATGGGATGAACTCACCGATAAAATACAGACGAATAGCAGAATGGATTAGAATCCAAAACCCTACCATATGTTGTCTTCAAGAAACACACATGAGGCGGGTAGACACCCACAAGATCAGAAGTAAGAATGGAGTAAGACCTTCTGGGCCTCAACTGACAGAAAGAAGGCAGGAGTGGTAATCATGATATCTGACAAAGCCAAAGTAAACATAGACCTGATCAAAAGGGATAGGGAAGGTAATTATATTTTCTTAAAAGGGACTTTAGATTATGACAAAATATCACTAATCAACGTGTATGCACCAAATAATATAGCACCCACATTTCTAATGGAGAAACTAAGAGAATTGAAGGAAGAATAGAGAGTAAAACCATATTAGTGGGAGACTTAAACGAACCATTACCAAATTTAGATAAATCAAATCAAAAAATAAATAAGAAAGAGGTAAAAGAAGTGAATGAAATCTTAGAAAAATTAGAATTAATAGACATATGGAGAAAAATAAATAGGGATAAAAAGGAATACACCTTCTTCTCAGCACCACATGGCACATTCACAAAGATTGACCATACATTAGGTTACAGAAACATGGCACACAAATGCAGAAAAGCAGAAATAATAAATGCAGCCTTTTCAGATCACAAGGCAATAAAAATAATGATCAGTAATGGTACATGGAAAACCAAATCAAAAACTAATTGGAAATTAAACAATATGATACTCCAAAATCGTTTACTTAGAGAAGAAATCATAGAAACAATTAATAATTTCACCGAGGAAAATGACAATGGTGAGACATCCTTTCAAACCTTTTGGGATGCAGCCAAAGCGGTAATCAGAGGTAAATTCATATCCCTGAGTGCATATATTAACAAACTAGAGAGAGCAGAGATCAATCAATTGGAAATGCAAATAAAAAAACTCGAAAGCAATCAAATTAAAACCCCCCAGCAGAAAACCAAACTAGAAATCCTAAAAATTAAGGGAGAAATTAATAAAATCGAAAGTGATAGAACTATTGATTTAATAAATAAGACAAGAAGCTGGTACTTTGAAAAAACAAACAAAATAGACAAAGTACTGGTCAATCTAATTTAAAAAAGGAAGGAAGAAAAGCAAATTAACAGCATCAAAGATGAAAAGGGCGACAGCACCTCCGATGAAGAGGAAATTAAGGCAATCATTAAAATTACTTTTCCCAATTATATGGCAAAAAATACACCAATTTAGGTGATATGGATGAATATATATAAAAATGCAAACTGCCTAGACTAACAGAAGAAGAAATAGAATTCTTAAATAATCCCATATCAGAAAATGAAATCCAACAAGCCATCAAAGAACTTCCTAAGAAAAAATCACCATGGCCTGATGGATTCACCAGTGAATTCTATCAAACATTCAAAGAACAGCTAATCACAATACTATACAAACTATTTGACATAAGCAAAGAGGGAGTTCTACCAAACTCCTTCTTTGACACAAACATGGTACTGATTCCAAAACTAGGCAGGTCAAAAACAGAGAAAGAAAACTATAGACCAAACTCCCTAATGAATATAGATGCAAAAATCTTAAATAGGATACTAGCCAAAGGACTCCAGCAAGTGATCAGAAGGGTCATCCACTATGATCAAGTAGGATTTATACCAGGGATGCAGGGCTGGTTCAATATTAGGAAAAACATCCACATCATTGACCACATCAACAAGCAAACCAACAAGAACCACATGATTATCTCAATAACACAGAAAAAGCCTTTGATAAAATACAACACCCATTCCTATTAAAAACACTAGAAAGCATAGGAATAGAAGGGTCATTCCTAAAAATAATAAACAGTATATATCTAAAACCATCAGCTAATATCATCTGCCATTGGGATAAACTAGATGCATTCCCAATAAGATCAGGAGTGAAACAAGGATGCCCATTATCACCTCTACTATTTGACATTGTACTAGAAACACTAGCAGTAGCAATTAGAGAAGAAAAAGAAATTGAAGGCATCAAAATAGGCAAGGAGGAGACCAAGTTATCACTCTTTGCAGATGACATGATGGTCTACTTAAAGAATCCTAGAGATTCAACCAAAAAGCTAATTGAAATAATCAACAACTTTAGCAAAGTTGCAGGATACAAAATAAACCCACATAAGTCATCCGCATTTCTATATATCTCCAACACAGCTCAGCAGCAAAAAGTAGAAAGAGAAATCCCATTCAAAATCATCTTAGACAAAATAAAATACCTAGGAATCTACCTCCCAAGACAAACACAGGAACTATATGAACACAACTACAAAACACTCTCCACACAACTAAAACTAGACTTGAGCAATTGGAAAAACATTAACTGCTCATGGATAGGACAAGTCGATATAATAAAAATGACCATCCTACCCAAACTTATTCATCTATTTAGTGCCATACCCATTGAACTCTCAAAAAATTTCTTTACTGATTTAGAAAAAAACCATAACAAAGTTCATTTGGAAGAACAAAAGATCAAGGCTGTCCAGGGAAATAATGAAAAAAAAAACACATATGATGGGGGCCTTGCGGTCCCAGATCTTAAACTATATTACAAAGCAGCAGTCATCAAAACAATTTGGTACTGGCTAAGAGACAGAAAGGAAGATCAGTGGAATAGACTGGGGGAAAGAGACCTCAGCAAGATCGTATACAATAAACCCAAAGATCCCAGCTTTTGGGACAAAAATCCACTATTCGATAAAAACTGCTCGGGAAATTGGAAGACAGTGTGGGAGAGATTAGGAATTGATCAACACCTCACACCTTACAACAAGCTAAATTCAAAATGGTGAATGACTTAAACATAAAGAAGGAAACCATAAGTAAATTGGGTAAACACAGAATAGTATACATGTCAGACCTTTGGGAGGGGAAAGGCTTTAAAACCAAGCAAGACATAGAAAGTATCACAAAATGTAAAATAAATAATTTTGACTACATCAAATTAAAAAGCTTTTGTAGAAACAAAACCAATGTAACTAAAATCAGAATGGAAACAACAAATTGGGAAAAGATCTTCATAGAAACCTCTGACAAAGGTTTAATTACTCAAATTTATAAAGAGCTAAATCAATTGTACAAAAAATCAAGTCATTCTCCAATTGATAAATGGGCAAGGGACATGGATAGGCAGTTCTCAGATAAAGAAATCAAAACTATTAATAAGCACATGAAGAAGTGTTCTAAATCTCTTATAATCAGAGAAATGCAAATCAAAACAACTCTGAGGTATCACCTCACACCTAGCAGATTGGCTAACATGATAGCAGAGGAAAGCACTGAATGCTGGAGGGGATGTGGCAAAAGAGGGACATTAATTCATTGCTGGTGGAGTTGTGAATTGATCCAGCCATTCTGGAGGGCAATTTGGAACTATGCCCAAAGGGCGACAAAAGAATATCTACCCTTTGACCCAGCCATAGCACTGCTGGGTTTGTACCCCAAAGAGATAATGGATAAAAAGACTTGTACAAAAATATTCATAGCTGCGCTCTTTGTGGTGGCCAAAAATTGGAAAACGAGGGGATGCCCATCAATTGGGGAATGGCTGAACAAATTGTGGTATATGTTGGTGATGGAATACTATTGTGCTAAAAGGAATAATAAAGTGGAGGAATTCCATGGAGACTGGAACAACCTCCAGGAAGTGATGCAGAGCGAGAGGAGCAGAACCAGGAGAACATTGTACACAGAGACTAATACCCTGTCGTATAATCGAACGTAATGGACTTCTCCATTAGTGGCAGTGTAATGTCCCTGAACAATCTGCAGAGATCTAGGAGAAAAAACACCATTCATAAGCAGAGGACAAACTGTGGGAGTAGAAACACCGAGGAAAAGTAGCTGCCTGACTACAGTGGTTGAGGGGACATGACAGAGGAAAGACTAAATGAACATTCTAATGCAAATATCATCAACATGGCAATGGGTTTGAATCAAGAACACATGTAATACCCAGTGGAATCATGCATCGGCTATGGAGGGTTGGTTGGGGAGGAAAAGAAAATGATCTTTGTCTTTAATGAATAATGCTTGGAAATGATCAAATAAAATATTATAAAATTAAAAAAAAGAAATATATAAAGTCAAGCAAAATAAATTCCCATGTTTGCCATGTTCAAAAACAAACAAACAAATAAAAAAAAAAACTAAGTGCAAATCCTGCTTTCTTCAAGAGATCATTCATGCTATTTTCCTGCCCAGCCCTCTCCCCTCAATTAACCCCTTCCCTTTGAAATTACCTCCAATTTATTCTGTTTCTCGTATGGACAAAGTTGTTTGTGTGCTCTCTCTCTCCTATCATTACATTATTTTATTATATTATACTATCATCTCCTTTATGGTAAGGAACTGTTTTGTCTTTGTATCTGAATTTAGCAAAAAGCGCATAGTAAGTCCGGAAATTCTACTTTCCTTAAATTGTATTTATACTCATGTGTATAATCTGTGCATGGATATATATTTATATGTGTGTCATGTGTGTATATGTACATGTATACATGCATACCCACTACACTAGGGTAATGAACATATATACAAATATATATACAAATACATACACTAATCTAATACTATAAATTATTAATAATATATGCACTAATATATGCTACACAATGAATGTATAGATCTATATCATATACACTAATATCTATCATCTATCTATCTATAAATATATTACACTAGAGGTGTGTTAATCTATTGATCTATCTACCATTTACCCCTTTATCGCTAGGGTGGCCCCAGCTCTTAGCTCACACACAATACAATCATCCCTGGAGAAAGTCTTTTTCTTCCAGAGATGTAAGTCAGTGGCTTCTCTTTCATTGTGACTCATATGCCTTTCATCTCAGAAGGAATGCTAGACAGAAATTCTAAAACAAAGTTTAGTTTTGGGTATCCCCAAAAAGATATTAATTGGATCCATTTTAGAAAAGTACTTGATTTATCAAAATATATTAAGTATAGGGAAGTAATTTTTTTCCTTTACTGAGTAAGTAGTACTTAAAAATCAAAAGATTCACACATTCATTCACAACAACATTTTACTGTATTCTAATTTTAAATTTTGTTTTGCTGCTCTATTCATTCCATTAACATTCATGATTTTAAATATCAACCTTATTTTCCCCTTTGTTACATTCTCTTAATTTTTTAGAAAGGAGGAACTTTTTTTGCAAACCTTTCCCCTCCTTAGTAAAGAAGAAATTAGGAAAAGAAAACTAATAGGCAATCTATAATTGAAATTGCCTGATCTTACTCCTCTTTAGCTCCTGTCTTCCAATAGTCCAGGACCCAGAATAATTCATTTTTATTCTTTCTTCCTCTCCTTTTAGATCTTGCTTTATGATTTACACTCCAAAGGGGTGAGAAATGGTTAAACAGCAGGTGAGTGTGTGTCTGGGGAATATGTGTGTTTGTGTGTTTGTGTGAAAGGCAAGGAGGCAGACAGGCAAGCAGACAGTCAGAGACAGAAAGACAAAGAAAGTCCAGACTTTGGGGGAAATTAAGACAAGAATGAGGTTCAAATAAGAGTGAGATTTATCAAATGTCCACTCTTCTCATCCTCCTCTGTTTATATAGTCTTCTTCTGGCACACCCCAATTGTGAGAAATATTTTCTTTTACAGTGGGATATCTGATTGATAGTGGAGGTTCCTTTTATTCTCAGCCATTTTAATGATTATATTCTTAATCTAACCTTGAATTTCAGTGACGTAGCGCATATTCTGATAGACAGACAGTCTTTCCTGAATGTGATCTTACCCTGGACCTGGGCATCCTCCTGTGTTCCTTATTGCATTTTAGAAGTATAGTCTATATAATGTATATGACAAAAAGTGAATTAAAAGGTTTGAAGGGGGGAAAAAGTTAGTTATAGCATAGATGTCCCCCTGAGATTCCATCTAAACAGGGTACACTGGAACTTTCTCTAACCGGAACTGAAAGCAGTTTGGTTTCAATGGGAGAAACTGGCAAGGGCTACAAATAAGGACTTAAAAATATTGTCTAAATTTAAAACAGTAATGAAAAAATATTAGCAGTAAAAATCAAATTTAAATGTATGCTTCATATATTATTTTTTCTAGAAATCTAGTTGTTAAATATCAGGTCACGGCAACATTCAAAAGTAGCATCTCTGATGCTAGGATTCTGTATATAAGTAAATTCCTCTCCATTTCTCTAATTTGTTAAATGATACAAATCCTTTTCATTTGCCTTTAGTTATATCTTTTAAATTGAAGAAAACAGAACAAACCTATATTCAAACTATACATTTTTCTTTAATCTTTCTTTAACAATTAAAGATAGCAGAATTCAAAAGTAAGCACTTTATCATTTAGCCCTTTCTAATAGTTCAAATGAATTTAATTTTATCTTTCCAGAGTTTTTTGTCTGTTTTTGTGTTTCTATTTCAAAACGGCAACCTAATTTTGTTATTTTCATAAAATGCTTGAAAATCTCATTTAAAATGTAAAAATTATAAAAATTATAATTATAAAAATTATTAAAAATATATCAAGATGAGTATTTCCAACACAACCTAGAAAATTACTATATATATGAAATACTGAATCCCTATACTACATTTGTTGAATTTATTATAAACTTTAACAGCTTTAGTTTTATTAAAAGTCTATTTCCCCCTGTAGTATTACATAGTTGTTTTTATTTTTTTGATATGTGATTCTTAGTTGTCAGCTTTTTATTTTTCCTTTTATAATTTCATATTCCCAAACTTCCTTCACTGGATTGGATAGAGCATTGGAGTCAAGGTCTGGAACCATAAAGATCTGAGTTCCAATGTGGCTCCAGAGTTTTACTAGGCATGTTACCCATGAAAAATCACTCATTCTCCATGTACCTTAGTGTCTTCAACTGTAAAGTGAGAATATTAATAAACACTTACCCCCACAAGGTTGTTATGATGATCCACTGAGATAATGACTGAAAAGTGCTTAGCACTCTATATGTTACATAGTAGGAGATATATAAATTCCCTCCCTCACTCCCTTCCTTCCTTCCTTCCTTCTTTCCTTCCTTCCTTCCTTCCTTCCTTCCTTCCTTCCTTCCTTCTTTCCTTCCTTCCTTCCTTCCTTCCTTCCTTCCTTCCTTCCTTCCTTCCTTCCTTCCTTCCTTCCTTCCTTCCTTCCTTCCTTCCTTCCTTCCTTCCTTCCTTCCTTCCTTCTTTCCTTCCTTCCTTCCTTCCTTCATTCCTTCCAAAAAAGGTAAACAATAAAACAAAAAAAATCAAAAGCCTGAAAATTTTTAAAAAGTCTATAAGCTATTTAGTATTTAAAAAATTGGTCTGGAGACTAGCCAGAAGAAATAATTTAAGAGTTATTGAACTCTCTGAAAACCATGCCTCAATGCTGCTTCTGTTGCCTTTCCTGGATGGGGTGGTTAGAATCAGATATTACCCTCAGTAATGATCCCTGGCTTTTTCTTCTATCTCCTGAAGACCTAATTCAGGTAATAGCTTTGGTCCCGTCCCCATCTTCTTTGCTTTGTACAGTAACTAACCAGGAATTGTCTATTTCTGTGGCATAAGCCTCTTTTGTATATCAGAGGTTTTACTAGTTTTAGACTTTCTAGAAGCACTCTTATACCCTTCATGCTTTACTGAGATGTTTTTAATGTGAGATGGGTTAGTCTAAAACATTTTGCATAAACTTCTTAAATGGAAGTCTTCCAGAAATATGTTTTCCTCTGCTTTATGCCTTACCTGTATTGTTAACATTTTGATGTATTATCTCAGTATTTTTTTGAGACTGCTTATTATGACTAAATTTATTTTTGGTAGAGATATATATACATGTTCATATGTACATAAATGTCACTATTCAATTTCTATTTTGAACCAAAACTTTCTCTTTTCTTCATTGTGTTATTTAATTTTTGGCATCCTAAATTTTAAATGTTTAAATTTTAAATTTTTTGTTATATTTATTTAGAATATCTCTTTGTTCTAAATAGCAGATAGGATATGTCCTAGATAGAACATGGTTTCTTTTTCTATGTTCTATTATCACCCTCAAGAAAGAGCATGATCTATTTCTATTTTATGATTATGTCATGTGATATTAGACATGTTTAATATTTGACATTCCTGTTCATATGCTATGTCTTTAAAATATAATTTTTCCAACAGTCTATTAGGTTGTATAGTTTCCTTCTTCGCTTATCTTTGTGTTAGATGTATCCAACTTTGGGAAAGAAACTTTAAAGCCTCCTACAATTTTTATATTACTATCTCTGAACTTTTACAACTTAGTAAACTTTTCCTTTTGGAATTTTGATTCACCACCATTTTGTGTGTATATATATATACATATATATATATATATTTACTAACAATATTTTTCTTCAATTATGAAAACTTTAAGCAAAATATACTTTCCTTGTTTATTCCTTTTGGCACTGTGAATTTTTATTTTTTATTCCTCTAATAACTTGTCTAAAACTTTTTTTGAAATCTCCACATGGATATTTTGAAATGTCCAAAATATTATTTTAATTCTGTTTGTGTCTATAATTTCTAAATCTGTTTCTTATATGAGGTAAATTATTGAATTTCATTATCTTGTACATTCTGATACCCTCTTTCATTTTGCTGAGTTCTTTAAACTATGCACATTTAAAACTGTCAGGTTTTCCCCTTTCATATAATTTTTTAGCATACACCCTTTTTCCTTTCACTTCTAAGTGAGCACTTTATCCTTGCCACTTTATTTTGGTTACACTAATTTAATCCTAGTCTCTTCAAATAGACTTTCTTTTCCAGTCCTGTTTATTTCTCCTACATCAAATTTATAATATTTAATTATTTTGAAGTAGCTTCTGTATCTTGATTTTGCACCTCTTTTGAACACTCCTTCCCCTTACTAAGATATGAACATATGAACTTTTTAGTAAAACTCTTAGTAGAGAGATTTTCTAAGACATATCCATTTATTGTGTCCATTTCTTATTTTTTTAACTCTTCTAGGTTATTCTGAAATAGAATCTCTCATTTATATGACATATATATGCTTTTATGTTTTTCTTTATTTTCCCCACTTTGTAAAAGGTAGGGCTTCTAGAATATCAAAATTGAACTTTTTTCTTCCAGCACAGTTCTGAATTTGTATGTTTGTAGATTTTATATTCTTCCTTACCTTTTATCTTGCTTAAATTGAACCTTTGGAATACCCAACCATTGCTCTGATTTGTCCAGTGTTTCCCAAAGAATGGTCTAAGGATTCTTTCTAGGGGTCTGAAGAGTTGAACCTATTTTAATAATAGTACTAAGCTGTGTCAATTTTAATATGGCAAATATTTATTCATATTGAGATAGATGGATGGTAAAGTGCTGGGCCAGGAGTCAGGAAGACATGAATTCAAATCTAACCCCCAAAACTTACTAGCTTCATGACCCTGGGCTTAACAATTCCTTGCCTTAGTTTCTTCAATTGCAAAATGGAGCTAATAATAACATCTACCATAAAAAGTTGTGAGGATTAAATAAGATAATATTTAAAAGCACTTAGCATAGTCCCTGATACATAAAGGGTGTTATAAACATGCTAAATATTATTATTACTACTAATTATATCATCATATATAATGATATAATTATGTGCCTAATTATATAAATATATGTCTACTATTTAAAATATACAATTATATATTAATTATCTATAATTTACATATAAATTAAATATATACTTATAGCAACAAAATTCTTTGGAGGCCTTATACACATGTGAATATGTATATATGTATATGCATAAAGATTACATCCACATACATCTATACATATGTCTCTATATACATAAGGATATTTTTACATATATGTATATATCTTGGTTTTTCTATATAATATTAATTCATTTCTTTCTCCTTCCCTTTTAAGTTAAACTTGAATGTTTATGCTCTTAGATCCATTGGCATTATGTTGATCCCTAATTGCTATTTCATTAACTGCTAATCTTTTTTAAAAAATACCTTTGTCTTTACCTGGAAATGAGAGCATAGGTTTTCAACATTACATCTTTTAGGATATAATTGCCTACAAATGCAAAGGAATATGAATTCCTGGGGGTTTGGGTTTTTATCTACATAGAGCTGACTCAGGATTCACAGCCTTGACTATTATGTATCCTAATTGAGTTGGTTCTCCACTTTTAAAGATATCTCTTTAAGTTGTGTGCCTAGTTTATTGCCATAAATAACTTTTTCACTGTTCTTTTTTTGTTGTAGTTTTTGTTTTCTTTTAAAGAATATTTATTAGTCTGAGGCCTTGGGAGGATGGTGTTAGCCTGTATATAAGGATAAAAAGGATATAGGGAAGATTTAGGGGTGTGAAGATTGGATTTGGCACTTCCGGATTTTAACAATGAATGTACTTAGGTCTTCCTTGATGGTGAAGATTAAATTGTAATCCTCTGTCTATTTTTAGATTTTAATCCCCAGAGTATAAACACATTACTTCAAGTTGAGTATGGAGATCTACCCATTTTGGATTTTAACCACAAAAAGATGTGAACACCAAGTTCGTATATTGAGTGGGAGGTCTGTGACCCATGTGTGAAAGAGTGGGCAGTCCTGGAGAGAAGCATTGGCTGTGATTGGTAGATGTAAAATTTAGGGGAAATGACACAAGAGAAAAAGGTCTTTAAAAGTGGAAACAGAGACACACAGAGGACAGACACTCAGACTTGGAGTAAAGAGGAACATTTGGAATTTGAAAGAGATAAATTTAGATTGAAGTCACTTGGAGTTGAGGTTGATAAAGGAATCTGCTGATTGAACTGACAACATGGTGTATATAAAAGCTGACTTCCTTCCTTGCCCTTTCTGGAGGCGTGAGCCTTCAGGAAAGGCCCATCATCTTGAGATTCCTTTCCCCTGGTTGGGACCTTAGAATTTCTACCTGGCTCAGAGGAAGCCGAAGCTCCCTTGCACTCTCTCTCTCTCTCTCTCTCTCTCTCTCTCTCTCTCTCTCTCTCTCTCCCCCATTGTCTCTCTTCTTTAATATCTTCCCTCTATTGTAAAAATAAACTACCATAAATTCCATTTTACTTTAGTAATTCATTTTTGGGATTTAGAAATTAAATCCCTGGTGATCAATTAAATATTCAGTCCAACCATAAATTTAATAGGGGGGAAGATAATGAGTTCTGTCTTGGATGTTTTGAGTTTGAGCTATCTAAAAAACATCCAGTTTAAGACATCTGAAAGCAGTTGTAAATTGGAGATTGGAGATTTGACAGCAGAAGAACTAAGGCATAGTAGGTAGAATTGAAAATCTTCAGCCTCATGATAGTAATTAAATTCATTGGAGCTGGTTACCTCATCAATTGACGTAGTGTAGAAGGAAAAAACAAGAGGGCCTAGGACAGAACTCTGTGGTACATCTATGGTTAGATTGTAGGGTTTGAAAGACAGTCTAGCAATGGAGACCTGAGAAGGACCATAAAGCATCATAGAGGTAATAGGAGAACCAGGAGACAATAATATCCTGAAAATCTGGAGAGAAGGGAATGTGAAGGAGAAGGTGATTCATAATGTCATAGGCTGTAGAGGTCTCAAGTAGAAAGAGTACTGAGAAAAGGCTACTGAATTTGGCAATTAAAAGTCATTTAGAGAGAACACTTTTGGGAAAATTATAAGGTCTGAAGAATAGACTGTAGAACCTGTCTCTCTTCACAGTGTAATGTGGAGGGTTAGTTCTGTTCCTGCTTATGTTTTGATAGATTGAGTCTAGGATCTGGCTTCTGGTCCCCAGGTACTAAAACCCTCCATGAACTTTGAGCAGTGGCTAGTTGACTTCAGAGGTAATTGTGGTATCTCTTGGTTTCCCTTTCCTGGCTTCTGACTACTTCTGATTTCTCTCTGGCAACTTCTTCCCAATCTTTCACATTGACATCTTAAACACAAATCTGTGTTTCCCATTTTCCAGGTCAATCCCTGTGATGTTTATAGCTATTATATGATTTTTTTTCAAAGTTATCATTTTCTACTTTTTTGTCTAAATGTACTTCTATTTTGGGACTTGAGATTGAAATCTATAAAATTTTCTCGATCCAAATTCTCTTTTATGTTTTCTAAATTCTATACTTTTTGATTTGCCTTATTTCTGAATACCTTGAGAATTCTAATTTCCAACTGGAAATTAGAATTCTCAAGGTATTCAGTTGAGTTCCTTGAGTTCCTTGTTTTATTCTATGATCTCTGATGGAATTCACAATATTATCTTTTCTTTTTTCCTGTATTTTGTTTACTCCACTTTCATTTAGAGTATACATATGTGCTCATACACACATGTGTATATGTATGTGTGTATATATAAATATGTATAGGTATATGCATATTTAATATATATATGCATATATTTGTTTTCAAGGCTTTCTTGAAATTCTTACTTATGTATCTTTTTTAAAAAGATTTGAGTTTTTGGTTTGTCTGACTGGGAACTATATCTTGCAGTTCCCTTTAGGAATTTTAATCTTTAAGACTTTTTCCTGCTGTTCCAGGAGATTTTCTCAGACTTATTTCTTGGCTGGTTGGTTCTTTCCCCTTCCATTGCTGTTTTTCTCTTTTCTAGACCTTCCAGACTGGACCTCCATCTACTCCTCACCAATGAGAGAAGGAAATTGTGGGGCAGAGGGATATTCCAGAATGAGAAAGCTATGGGCTTTGAGGAAACTTCCATGTAAGAAGGCAGCTGAACGGTAAGAAGAGATTTAGAGAAGCTCAGATTCTAAGCCCTTATTCGTTAGACATGGAAATCCAGCTTTTCAAATAAGTTTTACAACTGTGAATCTCCCATATTCAGTCATCCTATCTCATCTGAAGACCTTGATTTGTATTTTACTCAAAAAATGGAAATTGTGGCCCTAAGCTTACCCTTCTTTTATCCTTTAGATTTTAAAATCCATTGGCATCATCCTTCTTCATCTTCTTTCCTACTCTAATAATTATACATTTTTTCCTCCTCTCCTTAAACATTGACTTTTGCTGCTCCTTATTCATGAGATTGGATCATCCATCTCTGTGATTTTTTCATTGGCTATCCCTAACATCTGGAAGGGACTCCCTCCTCACCTTTATGTCTTAGTATCCTTGGTTTCTTAGACTCAGCTCAAATGCTACCTTCTGATTAAGGCCTTTCCTGGGTCAACCAAGTGTCAATCCCTTTCCTCTCCTCCTCTTAATCTTAAACATGTTTGGTTTGAATGTATGTGTGTGTGTGTGTGTGTGTGTGTGTGTGTGTGTATTAGACTATTATTCTGCAAGCCCTTTGATAGCAACAACTACTTAGCTTTTGTTTTAATAATAACTATATTATACAGTGACAGGCCCATTTAACTTAAACTTAAGTTAAAATGTTTGGTGAGTGACTTATTTTTTCCTTTTTTTGAGTATTTCCATCTTTTTTCATGTCAGAATATTAATTACTACACGTTTGGTTCATTTTTTTCTCTTTATTCTAAGGTGAGGGAGTTAGAGTGAAAACAAAGTTTTTTGCCTCAACCTTTTATATAATTCTTAGTTGTATTTCTTTATTCTTTGGAGTATAGATTCTGAAGATCGGCTAGGTTAATAATAAAATAATAACAGCTAACATTTATATAGTGCTTAATATATGCCAGCATGACGCTAAGTACTTTACAATTATTATCTAAATTGACTATCACAACAACACTTTGAGATAGGTACTATTATTATCCTCAATTTCCAAATGAGGAACTGAGACAAACAAGATTAAGTGATTTGCCCCAGTTAATGTCTGAGGCCAGATTTGAACCCAGGTCTTCCTGACTCCAGGTCTGGTGTGCTATCCACTGCATTGCCTATCTACCTTCACAAAGGAAAATACCAGAAGAAACTAATAGTATTGCAATTCAATTATAAAATAATGACTTAAAAACCCATCATATACCTTAGGTAAAAAACTCCTGCTTTAGAATTTAAAGATTACTTTCTTTAGAGGAGAATAGCAGAGGATGAAGAATTAGAGTTCAGCGAGTTTCATTGCCTTTCTCTTTTGTACAGTACCATCTGCCCTATACTGCAGACCCATGTTTTCCATAACTATCTTCTTACTTCTGACAAAGCTACCGATTTCTCCTATTTGGGGGTTTATTTGTCATGTTTAAGTCATTCCCGAAAGCCCCCTAATACTTGTTGTTTTCTCCTCTGTTCCACCACACATTAACAATCACCACCAATTTGTTGGAGTTATATATAAAGCTGCACTTCCTTCAGAAAGTACAGTAGCAAAATTATACGGAGACCCTTCATTACCATTTTCCAAAATATTTCACTCTTATTTTGCCATTTATTTTTTTTCCCTGATCATGGCTCAATAGTGCTGGGGAAGGCAGAACCAAAGAACACTGATTTTGTTCTCTTTTCCCTTAGCGATTAACATTAATTAGCAAAGTGTTAGCAATTATCATCATCTCTACCAGATGGAATATCAAGTCTCCTTCAGCATAAAAAGAGATACAAAAGCACACATAGGATACTTTCTAGAATTTTTCAAAGGGTAGATCGGATTTATAGACATATAGGGGCAGAATGATGAGGAAACCAAGTGAGAAACCCTTATTTGAGGACTTCTGTCTTACACTTATTCAATTTATTGAACTGATTTTAATGTCAGATAAATAACTTGCCACTTGAGTGACAAATCCAGATTCTCTGGAGACAAATGCATACCTGCTGCCCAAATTTAGGTGTATTGCATATATATTGATTTACACACATGTATAAGTGTATTGCATGCATGTATACATAGAAATGTCATACACATGTGTATATATATGCAAGCAACTGCTTATACACCCATATTCCCACGTGTGTGCATAACTATTCAGTATGCGAACATTTATTTGTAAATATGTGTACACATAAATATATACATTACTGCATTTATATAACACAATATCTATGTGTTTCTATATTAATGTAAGCATCCTCAATTATACTCATATATATTTTATTGCATACCTTTTACCTTTCTGAGCTGTAACAGTAAGCCAAGGTACCAGGTTAAGCATCTAAATTGCTGATTTCATCAGTAGGTACTTTCACTAATATTCTGTTAGATGGTTATGGGTCCATTGATGTCACAAAATATATTTGATAAGCAGATGGTTCCAGGCTAATCTTTGTCTCTGCATAAAGGTGTCTTGTGATAGGGTTTCCCAGCACCATCTGTTTTCCAAGGAGAGCTGATCACGGCTCAATGTTTGAAGAGCCCAGGTTAAGTATTTCCTCTTCTTACAGGAATCCTCTGTACCATGAATTTGATCATGGCATGTCTCAGTTGGCCTTGGCCAATACACTTCAACTTTGTGGCATGAATACCTGTGATGAGGAAAAGCATTTCATGTCTTCTTGCTATTCCTTGGAAAAGCTTCACATTAAAAGCTTTCTCTTTGCCATCTAAATCTGTCTTTCTTTATCTCTAAATCATGTTATTTATAATCAAGGAGCTTATGTGGGAAAATCTGAGGGAAAACGGCACAAAAAGGAAGCAAAGAGCTAGAAGGCAGAGAGGTACCTGGCACAGACTAGGTACAAGGGTAGTTGAAAGGAAACTAAGTAGGGGGAGGAAATGAAAAACAGCCAAGGTCTTTCTAGAAAATGTATATTGCAAGAGGCACTCACCAATGGGAGAAGAGAACTGCAAGGCAGAAGGTTTTGGCATGGTCCAGAAACTCTTACTACTGCCCTCCTGTAGCTGTCAACTGCTGAAACTCCATCCTCTGACACTACTTTCTGCCTCCATCTGCCTCTTCTCCAAAATGGCTAGTCTCTGCCTATGACTCTTCTTTATGGAAGGCTCCAATACTCTTACCTGAGCTGGAATAACTAAATTCTATTGACTTGAGGGTAGACTGTGAGCACTGTAGTCAGCATCTTCTGCTGAAGCTTCCTAGGCCTGGGACAGACCCGTTGTACCCCCAGTTCTTTGTTAATGGGAAATGAAAGCACAGCTAAAAGTCTGTCCTTTCAATTCCCATTAACTGGTATCTGAGCATATTAATTATGCTAAAGCTTGTGATAAGCCTTAAAAGGCACTAAAATTTTGGAGTAGAGACACATGCTTGTGATCTCTCATTAGCAAAATGTTTATCCTATTTTTACCTGCTCCTCATTTCTGTACTGTGAATCCAATAGATTGGCCTGGACATTTCCTTTCTTCTTTCTTAGAGGAACAATTCATAACCAGTATTATCTTTTTATAGCAAATAGAATATCAATTAACTAATTAACAATATTAAATAAGCCACTACTGTGCGCCACACACTATGCTAAGCTCTCAGCATAAAAAATACAAAAGAAAAAGAGTCCTTGCCCTTGTGGAACTTGCAATCTATAAGGTGAGACAAAATATGAAAATATAAGAATAGACAAAATAATTACAATAATATGCAGGGGTGAGTATTAGTAAAGTATAATAAAGGGGGAAGGGAATAATCTTTTAAAGTATCTACTATGAGGTGTGTGTAGAGACAAGCTCAATTTGTGGGTCACAGAATGGGATAAGAGGAATGAGATTGGGATCAGGAGGGTCACAGACAGACTTACAGACAGACTCACAGGCGTCTTGCTGATCAATGACAAGGTTTATTGATTTCAGGTACATACTTGTAGAGAGTTTGAATCAAGCAGAAGGAATAGATCATTCATAACAGAAGTCAATGATTCACAGGATGGAGATGATGGATTAAATTACCTCAGTGGCTCTAAACAGAGTTTTCTATAGGGTGATAAATGACATGTCAATGTGTAAACTATCTTCTCGCAGAATTCCTGCATCAGTAATTTCTTGGAAGAAATATACAATATTTGGGGATAGAAGGGGGTGAGTTCTCATGCGAGGAGTATGCTACGTGTTTGGCTATTGCTAGGCTATAGTTTTGATTTTACTGGTGTCCACTCTCACTACTAGAGGCTACCTGTATGGATGTTCTGGAAGAATGAGTGCATCTGATGTGAGGACCAGTGTGCCACATACCTACCCAGGGAGGACTAGCACTTCTAGTGTGAGAGCTTGCCAAATCCTTTTCCATCCACCCTTGGTATCCAGCTGACAGTCAACTCTCACTTATACCTCCAAGAAACTGTAGGATGCATAGTGCCACATCCTAGTGAACTGTCTTGGCAGGCGAGTTAAACTAGGTTGAGGTTAGCCAATAGGCCACAAATCTGTCAATGAGTTATAGTAGATATCTATGCAAAGAATGTAAAGACTTACTCTGGTGGAATGGGCAGATAAGAAAAATTTGTTTCGAGGCCATGAAGGTATCTGAGGCAGGTAATGTGGAATGCATAGACCTTGATCAGATATCAAAGATGCCAAGGTCATCCACTGCATTCCAGGCCATCACCAATCCTACTGACTTTTGCCTTGTCTCTGGACTTTCATGATGCTGGAAGAGAGAATAAGACTGTGCAATTTTGCTTCACTTAAATATAATTCATGCACGAGTCAAGGCATCATACTGTGATGTCATTGGTCCTTTGAAAAGAAACAACAAACAATAGCTATGTATCAGGCATTATGCCAAGCACTTTACAAATATTATCTCATTTGATCTTCACAAAAACCTTGCTATCCCCATTTTACAGTTAAGAAAATTGAAGAAGAAAGAGGAATTCCTCAAGGTCACAAAGCCAATGAGGAATCAAATTGGATATGCCTGAAAAATAATAAACAGCAGCAAGAAAATTGAAGAAACTGGCAATTCTAAGAGACCTCTGTCAGAGAGTGATGATCAGAGAGTGCATTTGAGACTTGAGGCATACCCTATACAAATATCCAGAGGTGAGAGATGGGGTACTGGGTGTGAGGGAGAGCAAGAATACCAGTTTGGTTGAAATGTAACATGTGGGAAGAGAGTAGTAATATGTGATTAAAATAAAAAAAAAAATAGAGGTGGGAGCCAGGTAGTGAAGGGCCTTAAATGCCAAAACAAGGAGATCATCTCTTCTCTATCCAAATACATAAATTCTGATAGTTCAGCATGCAGCAATGCCTGTGTATAATAGAATCTCCTTAGATCTCACAGTCTAATCAGAGTCAGGCTGGTTTTGTGCTTGGGTGAGATTTCACTGTAAAACTTGAGCGTTCCAGCCCATTGGCTTTCTTCCATTGGCAGAAAGCTTGCCTCCGGTGAATGCTACGGCAAAGGTCACCTGCTGTAGCAAGGCTCCCTCCTTGTCCTCAGTCTCCTTGTGATCCCCCAGTTAAATCCCTCAATGCCTTGGCTCACCAAGCCTGTCAAGGTGGTTGGCTGTCATCGCTGTGTTAGCGGCTTCCACTGTCGTTCTCTCTCCTTATCATTTAATGCTCTCTGGCATGCTCTGCAAATGGGTCTTGACCACATTCCAACAGTCAGCACCGTCTGCCAATCGAAAACATGTTCTGGAGCTGCAATTAGACATCATCTAAAATTAGTCAATCCAGCTCCCATAAAGCCTCCTATCCCTTTACCTCACATGCCAATTCAAGACATATTTCCTAAGCTTCTCCCTGTGCCCTTAGAGCCAGCCTACTACCACTGTAAAAATCAGAGCTTATTAGATTCTCACCTAGCCCACCACCTGGCACATAGTAGGTGTTTAATGAGTGCTTCTGGATTGATTTATTATTCCTCCTCCTTTGAAACGAGAAAGCACATCTCCTGTCCTGACTCTCCTGCTAAATTGCTTTTTAATCTTGAACAAATTACTCTACCTCTCTGGGATTCAGTTTTATCATGAGTAAAATGCCAGGATTGGATGAGATCTCTCAGTCCTCCTGCTGCTCTGATGTCCTGTGATCCTAATGATATCAAACCCTGTAATCTCCTATTTTACAACCATCAGAGAAGAGATTGGGGTGGGAATGGGTAAAAAGAAAATCTATTTTATGAAAATGCTTCTAGAACGTATCAAAATCTAAGAAATAACATGCTTTTTTGTTAAATCTTCCCAAAGGGCATCAGAGACAATGTGGAGGAGAGGATAAGAATTAAAAATGAAACATGGCAAGTACTTGACAATGTTTCTCTTTAACAGTTTCAGATTGATTCATTTTAGTCCTGGTGTCTGGCATATTCATGGCTGCATCATATATCAGTGGCTTGACTGACTCCCAATTCTTGTTGATGCAGCATGTGGGAACTGGAACCATTTTCTGTAGTCCCCAGGACTATAAAATATCTAATAAACTTGGAAGTCAGTATGCCAAGTATGCGCTCTGTAGCCAACTAATGATATCTTCTTGGGTACTAAACTAGATTCCTCTTTTCATTGTAATTGAACAGTATTGGAATTGTATCTTCCACATTCCTGATCTTTCAGAGTTGGGGACCATTTATCTAGATACTTTGATCTTGCATATGTGTGTGTATCTATGTATTTTTCTGCCACAGCAAATGGGAATAGAAACATTAGAAAGCAATTGTAATACTAACTACTACAAGGAAATGCAATCTGCCACCTGATCCATTCATCTCTAGTCTCTACTTGGTTGGCATGTGCCAAAGGTTGAACAAGTCTCAGAAGGTTATTTATGTGTTTAATATCGAGAATCTAGTAGGTAATGCCAGGTCCCAAGCTGTTACCTTTTCTCTGATTGTCGTAGGCATAATATTGGTGTGCAGAAATACCCATAGTCATTTCATTGCTTAAAGTTTGAGGTTCAAAGTAATGTCATTTTGAGTACTGGAGTTGCAGTGGGTAGCAAACAGAATCCCAAATCAAAATGGAAGAATAATAAAGAATAGCAGGAACAACACTGGATTCTCTGGGTCATTCTTTTAACAAACACTGTACAATATCTTCTAAACACACTACGTATGTATCTATGGTCCTGCAAAGCATATAAAAATAAAACACAATCCCTGCCCTCAAAGAGCTTATGATCCAGCCGAAGGGGTGAGATGGCTCCAATTTAGTCTTCTTACACAAGAAGAGTGTATTCAATAGTGGTCATAGTACTGGGCATGGAGATGCTTATTTCATACTTACAGAGTGATTGCTTTGTTTCTTTGATGGATCTGTGTTTTAATTGGAGTAAAGAACTCCTGGAACTGAAAATCTCTTTTTGATAATTGCTTTCTAAATTCTGTTCTTCTAGAGTTCCCTGTGACCCTAAGAATTAAAGTGATTTGACCAGAGACACAAGGTGACTATGTAGGATTTGAATCAAACCAGTCTTCTTGACTTAAAAATTATGTGCTAATTTATTAATATTTACAGTAAAATTATAATTTCTAGCATATATTATAGATGTATGAGAGAGGCAGGAGGAGAGTCAAAGAGAGCAGGGAATTGAGGGATGGAAGGAGGGAGAGAGAGAGAGAGAGAGAGAGAGAGAGAGAGAGAGAGAGAGAGAGAGAGAGAGAGAGAGAGAGAGAGAGAAGCACCTTTTAAGTCTAGCAAAGCACTTTTCCAGTATTAGTGCATTTGATGTCATATTGAGCACCAAGTCAGGTACTATTATTTATCCACATTTTAAAGAGTAAACTGAGACTGAGGGAGGTGAAGTGACTTACCTAAGATTAGATAGATGGCAAGACAAATAAATATAATAGATTGAAATATGACAAAGGTATTTAAGTGATTCAGTGGATAGAGCCCTGAGCTTGCAGTCAGGATGTCCTGGTTTGAAATCCAGCCTCAGGCACTTGCTACCTGTGTGACCCCAGGCTTAACATTAACACTTAACCCTCTTTGCCTCAGTTTCCTCATATGTAAAATGATTAAGAGAAGGAAATGGCAAACAAGAAATGGTGTCATAAGGAAGTCAGACATGACTGAAATTATTGACCAACAAGAATTGAAGTCCTAGGAAACTAAGGGAAGGAAAGAGCAATACTAGCTAGAGTCATCTAGAAGGGCTCCATGAAGCTTGGAACATTGAAGGTGAATAGGATACCATCAGATAAAAACAAAGGGAAATGATTTTACAGGCACATGAAAATTTATAAATGATGACAAGGAAGTTCAAAGCATGGGACATGTTTGGGGGAAAGATGAATAACCCAGTTTAATCTTAATAGTCAGTACAAGAAGAGGACAGAGAGTCATAAATAATTGACACAAAGACTAAAACTTTTGAAACATCTTGTACATAACACTTCTAAGTTCTAAAAGCTCATTCTATATTGTATTTAATGATACAATGGAGAATATAATTTTGGATATGATCTTTTTATTTTTGTCACAATTTTTTTTTGTCATTAGTCATTGTTAAGTTCAAAACTCAAACACCTAAAAATACAATAACTTTCTTTATAATGACCCTGTGAGGAAGATTGTGTTGAAACTATTATTCCCATTTTAGTTGAATAAAATGAGGATGTGAGAGGTTAAGTAATTTTGTGGTCACAAAAAAAATTATTAAGTACCGTGGTCAAAACCTGACTCTAATTCTTCTGACTCTGAGATCAGTGTTCTTTCTACTATCTCACCTTGCCCAAATAGGAACAAATTCTGTTCTGTGTCATTGGATGGGCTTGTAGCAGGGCACAAACACACCATTTTGGGGATATATGCACAGTGGAAGTAGGATGGGGAGGAGATGATATTTGGGAGTGGAGTCAGCAGTTATCTGCAGTAGCAGGAACTATCATTCTCTCTCTGCTACTTTCTGTCTCTGACCTGTCAAATCCAGGCAAAATGCAGATTGGACTCTTCCTTATAAATTATATTTCCTTGCATCAGACCTATTTTCAAACTGTCACTTGCACAGGTATAATATCTTTCCATATATATATATATATATGTATATCCTGAATTCCTATGCTGATATGGCATTATTAAGACTGATAAAGATATTCTAATTTGCTACAGGAAATAAAAAAATGTCCCCAGGCCTAGCCCATTACTAGATTCAGAGAAGTATACTATATAATTCCCTGTCATTTCCACTAAATATATTGGAATTCTTGCCCAGATTCCTACATTTCGGTGGAAAGTTTACTGATCTAGGTGTCAGGAGATCTAGATTCTCTTCCCAGACAAGATCCTAGACTAATTAGTTTCATAACCTTGGTAGCCAATTAATTCCTCTGGGCATCAGTATTATCATCTATAAAATGGGAGGGATGAGTCTAATTTAGATACCCCAAGCTTTTGAAAAATATTTTGATAACTACATTTTTATATAAATACCTTTGAAACTCTATGTACTTTATGTATTTAAAAAAAACATTACTTTGAAAAGGGCTTTATTGATTTCACCAGATAGACTGTCTAAGAATTTCATGGCACATACACAAAATTTTTAAGAATCCCTTCTTCTAAACAATCATTTGGTTAAGTTTTCATTCCTATTCTCTCTCCATCTTTGAGTTATTTGGGTTTGTGTTACTTTTTAAAAAAAAATTATTTACATCTTAGACAGGAAGTATAAAAGAGTAACAAGAATGCTGGATCTGCCAGCCATACCACTGCTGGGTTTAAACCCCAAAGAGATAATAAGGAAAAAGACTTGTACAAGAATATTCATAGCTGCACTCTTTGTGGTGGCCAAAAATTGGAAAATGAGGGGATGCCCTTTAATTGGAGAATGGCTGAACAAATTGTGGTATATGTTGGTGATGGAATACTATTGTGCTAAAAGGAATAATAAAGTGGAGGAACTCCATGGAAACTGGAACAACCTCCAGGAAGTGATGGAGAGTGAGAGGAGCAGAACCAGGAGAACATTGTTCACAGAGACGGATACACTGTGGTACAATCAAATGTAATGGACTTCTCTACTAGCAGCAATGCAATGATCCAGGACAATTCTGAGGGACTTATGAGAAAGAATGCTATCTACATCCAGAGAAAGAACTGTGGGAGGAGAAACACAGTAGAAAAACAACTGCTTGATCACATGGGTTGATGGGGACATGATTGAGGATGTAGATTCTAAATGATCACTCTAGTGCAAACATCAATAATATGGAAATAGGTCTTGATCAGTGGCACATGTAAAATCCAGTGGAATTACTCACTGTCTCTGAGAGGGGGATGGGAGGAGGGTAGGGAAAGACCATGATTCATGTAACCATGGAAAATATTCTAAATTAATTAATTAAATAAATAAACTTAAAAGATTAAAAAAAAAAAGAATGCTGGATCTGGTTTGCAAGGGTTAGGAATCAGGGACCTGGGCTGATACTCTGCCTTGGGAACATAAGATTTGGGCTTTGGACAAGTTACAACCTCTCTCAGTCTCAGTTTTTACTTCTCTCTGTATCACATACAATGAATTACTGATTTTTAAAAATATTCTCCATTCTTCTTATTTCATGAACCCAGATAATCCCAGGATTTGTTCATTCGGTCCACTGGCTTCAGCTACATGGATTGTGTCCAATTTTATTTTTATTTTCCTATTATGGCTAAATATTCTAAGAATATATTTATGTATGTTTTTCTTTTTTTTTCTTTCAATAACTAATATACATAAAATATCATCATAAGGCAAGGAGTTGTATTCCTCAAAATGAACTTTTAAAGCACCATTGTTGGGGGTAGCTAGTTGACCAAATGGATGGAGAACAAGACCTAGAGATGAGAAGTCCTTGGTTCATATTTGACTCCTAATACTTCCTAGCTGTGTGACTCTGGATACTTGCTCCCATTGCCAAGCTTTTGCCACTCTTCTGCTTGGGAACCAACACCCAATATTGTTTCTAAGACAGAAGCTAAAAGTTTGAAAAAGCAAACATCATTGTTATTGTGGAGTAATTTTAGTCATGTCCAGCTCTGTGGCTCTATCTGAGGCTGTCTTGGCAAAGATAATGGCATATCTTGCCATTTACCTTCTCCAGCTTTAAAACATTAAGAAGTGATGTAAATTTTGTTATTACCTGTGTGCCCTTGGGTAATTCACCTAACCTCATCTATAAAAAGAGAATTCAATGACATTTTGGACCTCTTTGAGTTCTAAATCTACAATCCCATAATATTATTTTCTTATTACCATTATATAGAGAAGCTATATGGTATAATGTAGAGCTAGCCTTGACTTAAAGAAGGCCTAGGTTCAGTAGGTTCAGCCTCTTGACTCTCTGAGCAGGGACAAGTCATTTGCTCTCAGTGAGCAACTCTCTGGCCTTAAACAATAAATGGCAAACCACTTGTGGATCTGAATTTTTACAGGGATTTTCCTCATGTATGGTTCCCATTACTAATTAAATCACAGACTCATTACAAAGTAAACAAGCAAGCAAAGAAAAATATCATCCAAAACTGATTTGCCCTAAAATTAAAATTAAAACCTTCAGACTGCAGCAGAGGTAGGAACAATGGTACTATTTAAATCCAAGAGCAGGTCTATACTGTAGGAGAGACTTTAGAACTGCTGAAGAATAACTAAGATAGACAATATCTGGGCAGACAACAAGTAGAAAATGATGGTCATTTGGACAAAGTTGAAGAGACCATTCTGAAGTGGAAAAACTGGATGTATACATTGTGATGAAGTGACAGTGAAAAATGGGTTGAGAATTACAAGGGGTGTCTATGCCTTTCAAATCATGGCCCCCAAAGTTAGAAAAGGCAGGCTGAGAGAAATATGGAAAATTATTATGTAAAAGAGTAAGGACATGGATTGTTTGGGAGTTATTGATGAGAAAAAGATGTGTATGATGATTAGAAATATGACAGAGTGAATCCTCTAAAGACTTTAATTTTCCAAGAAAGATTCAGGGGTCTTCAGGGTTCATGGAAAGTCAGAGAGAAGAACGGTAAGGAAGAGTCCAATCCCTACTAATCAGAACCTTAAGAGACACCATATTTCTTTTATGTACCAACACACTAAATAAAATTTCAAAATGACTGGTGAGTATATCAGATCACAATGACTTTTGCTTCAGTGGGTGAGTTTATCCAAAAGGAATAAATCTGTGAAGTTTTGTCAATTTTCAATAGATTAGTTGTTCTTTCTTGTTACATCTTAAAATAAACTACTATACTTCTGGGAAAGGATAAAAATAACTTTTTAGAAATTTTATTTTTCCATGTGTTTTAAGTTCAATTTCCATATTTATTTGATTTATCAGCAGTAAAAGAAGGGACTTATGTTATTCAGGTACTGAATAAATCCAGAACAAAAATGTGGCAAATGAAATTAGAGAATCAATAATTTTAAGAAACATTTAGAACAGTCAAGATGAAAATGAGATAACATTCCTCTGAAAAAAAGGAAATTAAAGAAGAAAGGAGAATGGAAGGAAAAATGGAAGGAAAAAAGAGAGAAAGAAGGAAAGAAGGAAGAGAGAAAAGAAGGGTGAGAGGAATAGAGAGAAAGAAAGGACGAAAGAGACAGACAGACAGACAGTGAGAATCTTTGGGGCTTGACCTATAGTCAAAACCGAGACCATTAGTCTGGGAAATTCTGGATTTCAAGTAACAACCTTTTCTTCATTCCTTATCAGTTTCCAGTCTCCTTTCTCCTACAAAACTAATAGCTAAGACATATACCAACCATGTACAAGAAAGTCATGCAGAAACATTTATGCTGAATATTATATTGGAAGTATGTTCTTTAAAATTTGCTGCCATAGAATTATGCAGAACTTTCCATCAAAGAAATTTGAGACCAGAAGAGGGATCACAGATTTATTTACATATAGCTCTTCTCTCCCCCCCATATTCCTCCTTATCTTGTAATATTTATATTATACTATTGATATTATTTTATTTTTAATGTTTAATTGTTTATTGTATCATAGATTAGAGTTAGAATGGACCTTAGAGGTTTCTAGTCAAATTATTTTGTCAGTGGAATGATAGGTATAGAGGTAAAAAGGAATTCAGAATCTATCTAGACTAACTCCATCTTTTTTACAGATAGAGAAACTGAGACCCCAAAAGAGTGACCTTAACGCCATTTAAGTACCAAGAGCCAGGATTTGTGATCAGCTTGGTGGCACAGTGGATAAAGTGTTAGGATTGAAATCAAGAAGACTCATTTTCATGAGTTCAAACCTGGCCTCAGACACTTACTAGCTGTTTGACCCTGGGTAAATCATTTAACCCTGTTTGCCTCAATTTCCTCATCTATAAAATGGTCCAGAGAAGGAAATGGCAACCACTCAGGATCTTTGCCAAGAAAACCAGAAATAGGATGATGAAGAATTGGATACAACTGAAACCACTGAACAACTTCAAATTCTAATTCCAAATACATTCTTCTTTCCTTTGTACCATGCTCTCTCTTCAGATTATTTACATTTTTTTTACAAAGAACAAGTCTTTAATCAGGACAATGGCTACAGACTTTTTATGGCTGCCACACAGAGTGATGTGAAAAACACACATACACACACACAACACCCATACCACACTGAGCTAATCTTTGAGACTCTGGAAGTAATGTCTCCAGAAAAATACACCATGAATGGATATCTCCATCAAACAAAAGAGTGTAGTCTTATATACACTTGGGAAGTTTAGGAAAGTAAAGACAACTGACCAGTTGCATTGGAGTTTGGGCTGTAGCCTGAGGCTTGAGTATCTAGAAGAGAGCAAAATATAACAAGAGAAACCAAGAAACCAAAAATTGTACTTAAGACTTGAATATCTCTATCACTCCTATTCAAGGTGCTTAATGGATGTTGGATGGCTTATTGTTCAGTCTGGGACAAGGTCAATCTGGGAGTTCCTTGAAGACAACTTCCCCTGAGAAAATGGTAAATTGGAGGTTTCATAAAATAAGTTTGTCATTTGGAAGCAGAGAACTAGAATAGGATGGAGAGATTATTCACATTTTAATTCCTTCCTCTCTTTGAATTTTATATTCATTTGTGTAAGGAATATCTGGATCATACTGGAAAGGGACATGGTGATCATAGAAGGAAGTTCCCAGACCTTGAAAACCTAAAATAGGGTGGCATATTTCTAGCAACCCAAGAGAGTGGTGACAATACCTAGATAGCCAAAACAAATATTTAAAATTGTTGGATTTGGCCTTCAGCTATCTCTTCTTCCTTGGAGGCACCATTATTTTTGTTTTATTTTTGCATCTGCTGCTACAGAATCAGTGAGAATCATCAGGGCAACACTTTCCAGTCCCAAGACAGATAATCACAAGATAGATATCTTTCTGTGATTATCCTCATGTTGGATGCACCTCTATTATTGGTTTGCTTACATTGTTGTCAATACAAAAGACAGAACAGCTTTGTAACTCCAGCCACAAGAGCTGGGAATGAAGATTCATCAAGTGCTTTGATTTCCTTTTTCATTTTAATAATAATTTGTTTTTATTGACTAGCAACAGTCCTGGTCATTCTACTTTTCTTCCCATCATTTTGAGGGTATTAGTACTTAGCATTATTGAGATAGATATTTCATATTTAAGGGAATATGTTAACTCACAGCTCTTCTACTAATGCCTCAAGGTCTTACTATCTACCTTTCAGGTGTAAGCCAAACAATTTGAGGTTTTAAAGAACTTGGATATTGTAAGTTGAACTAGAAATGTTTTTTTTTTCCTTATCTGTAAGCAAGTCTTTTTTTCTTGAAGAATACTTTATAAGCTACCTCTTTCATTCCTTTCTTCTTTCTCTCTTGTTTTTTCTTTAATTTATTTTCCCTCCCTCTCTTTTTCTTTCTTTCTTTCTTTTTCTTTCTTTCTTTCTTTCTTTCTTTTTCTTTCTTTCTTTCTTTCTTTCTTTCTTTCTTTCTTTCTTTCTTTCTTTCTTTCTTTCTTTCTTTCTTTCTTTCTTTCTTTCTTTCTTTCTTTCTTTCTTTCTTTCTTTCTTTCTTTCTTTCTTTCTTTTTTGCAAGAGAGAAGAAAAGGAGCTGGAGAGTGAGCATTTATATAGTGTTTACTATTTTCCAGACATTCTGCATGAAGCTTTATAAATATTATTTCATTAGTAGAGTAAAAAATAAATTAATGATGTTGGTTTTAAATTTTCTAATGCTAGGGCCCTAGGGTTCCTATTAAGGTCTGAAAGCTTAGCTTCTTCCACTGGATCTATAATATTATGTCCTTATTTTTACCCACAAAAATATATAGCCTCAAAAATCATTGGAAGATTGGGGGCAGCAGGGTGGTTCAGTGGATTGAGAGCTGGGCCTAGAGATGGAAAGGTTCTGGATTCAAATTTGACCTCAGACTTCCTAGCTGGTGACCCTGAGCAAGTCACTTAGCCCCCATTGCCTAGCCCTTACCACTCTTTGGCCTTAGAACTAAAATACAGTATTGATTCTAAGATGGAAGGTAAGAGGTTTTTTTTTTTTTATGTCATTAGAAGAACAATGCTATCAAGGTATTGTCAGATTAAGGAAAAAGATTAAGGAAATAATATACACAGCTCAAGACACCTGCCTCATACCTCCTAAGGAGCAAACCAAGTGAAGCTGTCTTCCCACCTGGCTTACATGACTATTCTTAACCACTACACACCTGAACTGAGTCTTTTCCCATAAAAGTAGTCCATGTGTTTTCTTTGACTTCCTCCTGCATATTTTTGGAATGAGCCAGCAGTGACCCTGCTAGCTAATCAATCAGGGTCTTCCTAGGTCTATGCATATTGCTAGTTCTATACCATAAGTGCTCAAGAGTCAGAGAATCTCCATATCTAGAATTTGAATTCCCACCAGTTTGTGACCTGTCTCGACTTTTCTGGTTGCCTTTTATGAATACCGAGGATTCCCACTACCTCTACATTTATGCATGGATCTGCTTAACCCAGCTTAAACTGACCAAGAGAACCAATTTTTAAGTTTTATGTGAGCATTTATACTTAGAAAATTTACAAATTCAGCTAGAAATCAGGAATTTTCTTTTCTTTATTGATTTTCTAGATTCTGCCCTTAAAAAAATGATGGAGAAACATTAATCACCCGGATTAAACTTCAAAATGTGTCAAAACTGTGCAGTTTTCCTCTAGAGAGTTGGTTGTTAAACTTTCTTTAGTCAAACTCCCTTGCCCTTATGGACCTTTGGGGCCTAACAGGAAATGAAGTTGAAAACATCCAGGTTTCATGGTTTGTGAAAGACTAAGATCATTAAATCTTATTGAGGAATACAAATTCATTTTGAGTGGTTTTCTGGAGATTGAGACAATCTGCTACTTCTGTCATCTAACTCAAAGAAAATGTTTTAATTTAGATTTTGTAGGACAGGTTATATAAAGAAAGGAGTCTTGTACTAGTAGTAGGGAAACCTAGGCTCTCATCCCTTACCTTTCTCACTTGATAGCCGTATGACTTTGGACACTTCATTTAATCTAAGGAAAAAGTGTGGAGGTTAGTTTGCAGACCTAGTGTGAGGAATAACCTTGTGGTCTCACTGCTTTGTGGGATGGGAGAAGGTTAGAAATATCATGCTTCCTTAGCTGAGCAGTAAACCCCCCATCAATCGTCTCCTGGATGGATTAGTTGTAATAATCAGAAAGTTGAAAGTTGGAGCACCAAAGCAGAGCATCCTCATCTCCACAGTAACACCATGAACTCCTTTTATCCTCTGAACTAACTACGCTATTCCTTGTCTCATCGTCTCTCTTTTTCCCTCTACATTTTTCTACTTCTGGGTGTCTTTGGGGGAAATGATTTTGTCTGTGTCAGGTTCATTTGTCCCTGAAATAAAAGGTTTATCAATGGCTTTGCACTCCCCATCTTTTTTTTTTTTCTTATAGTTTCTTTTAAATAGCAAAATCATTGGTTTGTCCTCAAATTTTGGTATCTTCAGTCCTTATTGTCTTATGACAGATTTCACAAAATGCTAAAGCTGAAGTTCTTACCTCTTGGCAATTTGTACATGCATGCTCTTTCACATGCACAAATTTATACACACGTTCACATGCATGTCTCATATATGCTTATAGTTTAGACACAACGATGAATATTGTATCTAATATAAATGCATACATTTACTTGTATGACGGGTGATTGGATTTTGTGTTCATCTTTCTCACTGTGGTATTTTCCTGGAAGTGTACCATTTTATATAGGCATCTGTTCCCATTCAAAAGGAAACTACTAAGAATTCAACATTAGGGGTGTAAGAGTTAAAATTTGGGGGGAAACTGAGGCAAGTAGAAATTAGTTTCTCTCTGAAAGGAGTATTATATTTTTAGATTTTTATTAAAGGTTGAGAATATACAAGTAAGAGAAGCACATGCTAGGTGGGCTGACAGGCTCATTTTAACCTCACCTACATCATGAAAGAGCCCTCTGCTTGCAAGCAGAAATAGGAAAGAGCCCCCCAGTAGGCGGGGAACTCCTTTAAATAATAATTTGTGATCTCACCCAGGTGAGAATTTAGTGCGATTACAAAGCATTCTGGGAAGTGAGCAAGGACTTCTGGGGACTGGAGTCCTGGGTTCAAGTCTCCATTTTTTACAGGGGCAGCTGGGTGGCTCAATGGAGAGAGAGCCAAGCCTAGGATAAGAGGTCCTAGATTCAATTCTGGCCTCAGACAGACAGTCTAGCTGTGTGACTCTGGACAAATCACTTAACTTCCATTACCTAACCCTTGCTTTAAGTTCTTCACTTGAAACTAATACATAGTATGGATTCTAAGATAGAATGTTAAGAGAAACAAGGGTTAAGAGAAAGAATGCAACATTGCATATCCTTTTTCAGCTCAATATGGCTTTTAATTACCAGGGTTAACATCTGGACAGTAATTATTCCATTATTTTGGAATGTTGTTACTATTTATTGCGAATACAATTCACCATCCTAATAAAAATTGGATGTTCTCAAAAGGAACAAGAAAGATACAGCCTTTAATTTCATTTAGCACAAATATTCCTTTTCTCTTTAAAAAAAATATACCATATTGGTCCAAATGAGAATCAAGATGGTGTGGCTTACAGAGGTGTCAAACACACAACCTGGAGACAATACAGGTCCACGACAACCCCAAGGAGATCCTAAATCAGATGAAAATATAATTGGGAAATACATAACAAAGTAAAGAAGAATATAATTGAATAAAGATAATGTTAACATGTAATTTTTTAAGTCAATGCATTGTTGTTTTTTTTTTAAGTCAAATGCAAGGATCCTTATCTTAGGTCATTAGCCCTGTTTCTATTTGACTTTTGCCTCTAATCATAGAGCCATGTTATCTTTGGCCTCTAAATATCTTGATGGACATGTGAGCTCTCCAAAATGATTTGGTTATAGGGGCCATTTGAGGCTTTTGACTTTACTGGTCCAGCAAGGCTGCAGATATTACCAAGAAGCGTGAGACTTGTGCCTGATTTGAGCAAAGAAAAAGACAACCAGCTCAAGCTGAACATTTGGAGAATAGAAGTACTTGCAACTCCTTGGGATTTGTCTGATGGACCTTCAGTGTTTGGAAGGAGATAGGGAAAATGCAAGTTATTCAAGAATAGTGACTGAGTACTTCACAAGATAAGTACATTTTATGCCCTCTCATGAACCAAAAAACTTCTACAATTTTTGAAATATTCTAAAAATAAAATATTCTAAATTTTTTTGAGAAAAAAAGCATTTCTTAGCAAATAGACTTCCAGACATGATTTATTTCAAAATAAGATTAAGTCTTGGAAAGTAAATTAGTCAAAGAGATGGAGTCTATCATCCTGTAGGACACTTACAAACAGAACCTTTCAGACTCATTCTGAATATGTTAGAGATGTTTCAACCAGACGCTACACCAAGTCCAAATCCACTAAGTGCCAGAGGTATGTATGAACTTGACCACGTGGCCGCAAGGAAGGGGAATCATTCTCATGGCTAAATAGAGGCAGTCCTTTTCCTGAGTTCTTAGACTTCTAAGAGAGAAGGGGAGTAACTGAGCAGTTCTATCCTTTTGGAAAAAGACAGTAAGCATGCACATGTTTTGAATATCAACAGCATAGACTCAACCACAATAATGAGGAATTGGGGAGAGGAGCTGGCAAAAGAGTTGGACTTTCCTTTCCATTATGACTTTTATTTGGACAAAGCAGAATCAATGATTACAAAGCTACCTAACTAGCAAACCAAGCCCTTAGGGTATTTTCATAAGGCTGAACACCTCTATGGATTTCTTGAATGAAGTGAGACTAAATGTAAAGTTAGGTTGGCCTTTTAAGGAAACCCTTATGAGAATATCTTCTGGTCAAAAGGGAGTTCAAACCTTTAGGTAGTACTAAAAGGTTGAATAACCTATATAGTTCTCTGGGGTGAAATTAAAACTTAGCCGGAAATCAGGAGGTACTGATAGTTTTTATGGATTGTCTCTAGGGGCAAAATAAAGACTGTCCTGTACCAAGTACATGTCTTGTTATTTTGAGAGCTTTTATAGAAGCTGGGAACCATTTAACTCAAAGAGCTAGACAGAGCTATATTCAAACTACAGTCTGAGAACTCCCAAAGGCAATTCTAGGTAAAGGGGTAAAATGATCCAGAGAGAAATATGATTTTTTGGGTCATCCCCCAGGATAAAACCTGGTCTGTGTAAGGCCAGAGGGTCCTTAATAAGTGCTTATGGGATTTGAAGGTGAGTAAATTCATTACTTTCAATATCAGAAACTTAAGTAAGAGTTAATGAACTGAGACAAGTTTCCTCATCTGTAAAATGATAGGCTTAGACTAGATGTTCTTTAAGGTTCCCTCCAGCTATAATATCCTATGATTTTAGATCATGTACTTTCTAGTGCCAATTTCCACATATGTTAATGATGTATGTCTCCTGTTACCACAGTGTATGTGAAAGTATTTTTTATAGCTTAACTAGGTGAACAAGGTCAGAAGATAATTCAACTATCTACTGTGGAAGAAAGGGAGCTAACCTTTCTCTTGGTAGGAATTATTTTTACAGATGAATATTTGTTATCTCCTTTTTTCTGATAAGAAAAAAGAAGAAAACTCCTAATGTTAGGAAGAAGGAAAGGAGGGAGAAAGGGGGAAAGGAGAGAAGTAACATTAAAATTTAACTGAGAGGTTTGGAAGACTGGCGGGGAAGAACAATTTGTTTTAAGAAGATATTCAGAATTGGAAAGAAGTGGCTGATAAAGGGTGTAGACTAGGAACAAAATCTAGGAAAGACATGAAGAAATGCCAAAGATTTTCTCCATAAATTAGGAGTTGGCCTAAGGTGAGAAGGATAGGATGTTGGCTAATATGACAGCAGAAATTAATAAATGTTGGAGGAGATGTGGTAAAATTGGGACACTAATGCATTGCTGGTGGAGTTGTGAATTGATCCAACCATTCTGGAGGGCAATTTGGAACTATGCCCAAAGGGTGATAAAAGACTATCTGCCCTTTGATCCAGCCATAGCACTGCTGGGTTTATATCACAAAGAGATCATAAGGAAAAAGACTTGTACAAAAATATTTATACCTGTGCTCTTTGTGGTGGCAAAAAAAAAATGGAAAATGAGGGATACCCTTCAATTGGGGAATGGCGGAACAAATTGTGGTATAAGTTGGTGATGCAATATTGTGCTCAATGGAATAATAAAGTGGAGGAATTCCATGGGAACTGGAACAACCTCCAGGAAGTGATACAGAGTGAAAGGAGCAGAACCAGGGAAACATTGTACACAGAGACTGATACATTATGGTAAAATCAAATGTAATGGGCTTCTCTACTAGCAGCAATGCAATGATACAGGACAATTCTGAGGTACTTATGAGAAAGAACACTATCCATATTCAGAGGAAGAACTGTGGGAGTAGAAACAGAGAAGAAAACAAACTGCTTAATCACATGATTCAATGGGGCTAAGATTGGCGATATATACTCTAAATGATCACTCTAGTGCAAATGTTATTAATATAGAAATAGATCTTGATCAATGACACATGAAAAACCCAGCGAAATAGCTTGTTGGCTATGGAAGGGGATGGGAGATGGGGAAGGAAAGAACATGATTCATGTAACCATGGAAAAATATTCTAAATTAATTAATTAAATAAACTCAATTAAAAAAAGAAAAGGATATTATGAAGCTATTATTCAATCTTTATGATTATATTAAACCAAAACTAGAGAAATAGTGGAATAAAATTAAAGTTTGTGTAACAAGCTGATGGTGAAAGCTAACAGAATTATAAAATTCCAAATTAAAAGTGACAGTAATTGATCTAGAAGAAAGCAAGGTTGGAAAAGAAAGAACTGGAATTTAATGGATCACAGATAAAAAAATAAACAAACAAAACAGAAACACACGTGTACCACCACTGCCCCCACTCTTCCAACTTGAAGTTAGCTGGCAAAGATCATGAGAATGAGTAGATAAGTTATATATACATTGGAAGGGTTTGCCAGATGTTATTGATTAGAGAAATGCTATAGATAAATATAGATATAGATATATATGTCTTGTTTCACAAGATGATGAACAGGAAAATATGTATTATATGATAATATATAACCTATATTATACTACCTGACTCAGGGAAGGAGGGAGAGGAGGGAAGGATGGAAAAAAACAGAATTAAGGCATAGATTTTTGGACATAGTTAATGTGAGAACAACAAATTAGATTTCTATATCAAGCTCTGGCATGTGTCTCATTTTTAAAGAAAAAAATCATTTTATTCAACAACAACAATATTATTTATACCCATTATAAATTTGGGGTCCATATTACAAATTCCTGGCTTATCAACTTGAACATTATATTTACCAGATATTTAGATATTTAGAATAACTAAAACTGAGATATTTGGAATAACTAATAACTATGATCTCTCTTCTTTCAAAGAGTTTAAACAGAAATCATTTTAATATCTTCTCCTTGTAGTTCACTTTTGCATCTATTAAAACATTCTCTCTGCCTAGTACAGAGCCTTGGTTATAATAAGTTCCCACTAAAATTTTATTTTCATTTTTTTGAGCTTCCTCAGTATCCTGGCACTGTGCCATATTTATAGGAGGCACTCAAAAAAAAAAAAGACAGTTGATTCCTCAAAAGGAAAGTCTAAAGTATAATATTCAGTATTTTTGCCTCCTTTCTCTATGAAAGCACTATATAAAAGTAGTTGAGTTATATTATTTTTGTAATAAAAATAATATTGGCATATGTTTGCCAAATAATCACAATTGTTTACATCCTTTTGTTATTTGGTTTTGGAATATTTTGATTGCTATCTGTTTAGTGCTATCTGTCTTTTGCTTAGCTCCTATACTTGCCCTATGAATAGGGTGGGGAAACTAGGAGGAGAAAAAAAGGGAAAAGGAGGAAGGAAGAGGGAGAAAAAGGAGATGATGATGATGATAGCAGGAAAAAAGAAATCCTTAACATTTTATGTAATATGTACTTAATAAATGTTTGCATCGTTGATTGCTTTGTTGAAGTGAATTATATGTCCATATAAGTGATATGCATATTTTTTCACAAAAATTCCTAGAATCTTCTTTGAGAATCTTTAGAAAATGAAATATCTAGCTCCAGAAATAGTTTCACTGTAGTTATTTATACTTGATGATCCCAGTATCTTCCATGGTCCTGCTTTCTTCTAGAATTCTATTATACTAGGAAAGGTAAATTACTATAAAAAATTCTCAGACTTTCTTCTGAGTGCACATATTAAGTATTAATATAAGATGTCCTAAAGTTCTCTATAAAGAGGAATAAACTATATATCTTACTGAGTTTTGACTTGGGTCAGGGGGAAAATGATCAGATAAAAATAATTGGAAAGCATTTAAAATAGTTCTTTTATTTATCATTCTTGGGAAATTATTTTAATAAATTGACAAAAAAGTTTTCAAATGATACCATATATTACTATATTTTCTTTAGATTTCTTTTGTTCACCAGTAAATCTCAGTAATGGTAGAGCATGACTTTTCCTGGACTCTGTTTTATGTAATTTGTTATTAGTATCTTTAGTTTTCTGCTGTAAATGGCCAGATGCTATTATAAAACTCCCTCTCTTCTACCACTATGCACATGATAAGAACACTCATTCACTGGATATGGAATTTCAAAAAGAGCTGCTAAGTGTTAATGGAATCCAAATTGCGTCACTGAATGTCCAAACCTTTCTTAGCTCAAATGGAATGAAATACATTACAAGCAAGGTACTAATGGCTTCTTTGAGCACTTTGGACAATGTTCATGTAAACATCGTGTGCTTGTAAATGAAGGTGTACCATATACCAGCAACAGGTCAGTGGGCAGATGTCTTTGTAACTTTAGCTCTATTTCCCAGTAGATGAATCTCTAACTGTGATACTTGGGGTCAAAAATAACACTCCTGTTTGGACATCTGGGAATGAGACAGCTCAATGGAACACGACAGAGTCAGATGGTTTAAAGGAGAGAGCATGTGGTCACAGGGACATTTTCCTAATATCCTGTACTTGGTGGTCAGGAATGTTTCAAGGGCCTATAGGGGCTGGTCACTACTCCCTGGAAAGGACAAAACAAACTGATGATAATTCTGATCTTTTGAATGATATACCCTATTGGTAGATTCAGTTTTTTTTTTGTTGTTGTTGTTGTTTTAACATATGCTTGTGCCCATAATAAAAATCTGGTCTTTTTAAACATAATTGCTAATATCCACTCAATGTCTGTCTGGAAAAAAAAAAGTCTGAGGGAGAATTAATTAAATAAATGTGGTTAATGAGTTCAGGCAGGAGACTTGGCACAGTCATGAACTTGAAGGGGTAAGGTCTACTCTAGAGAATTGCCTGAAGGCAGAGCCAAAATTAGAATGAAAAGCTATTGAGGGAAGTTGTTACTTCCTGAAGAAGGTTGCTTCAGGCAGTTCCAGAAAGAGGAGGCTGGTAGCTCTGAGAAAAAGTAAGAAGCAGCCCAGTGACTCACAATTAAGACTCTAAAGTAAAGAGTAAAGCAATATGTATATTGAACTTCCAGTTTGACTTGTTTAGATTCTCTGAAAAAGTTAATAGACCAAAATTCAAGCTATTACAAATCATGTAAATCTCTCCCCTCCTTAATTTCATGGCAATTTGATCTTTCTTCTTGAATTTTCTCATTCTACTTTGTTCTATTTTACATTTTGTTTTCTTGATTGGAATAAAAACTCATTGAGAACAAGAATCATGTTCTTTGCCTCTTGCACAATGTCTTGAATATAACTGTCATTCACTAAATTGCCATTGCATCTTCTCCCATTTCTCCTTTACAAACACTGGATGTGAGAGTATAGCTGTGGAATATTGTGCATAATAATAATAATAATGATGATGATGAATGGCATTGTAAGAGGAAAGAAAGAAACAAAGAGAGAAAGAGAGAGAAAGAAAGAAAGAAAAAGAGAGAGAGAATGAAAAAGAGAGAGAAAGAGAGGGAGGAAAAGGAAGGAAGGAAGGAAGGAAGGAAGGAAGGAAGGAAGGAAGGAAGGAAGGAAGGAAGGAAGGAAGGAAGGAAGGAAGGAAGGAAGGAAGGAAGGAAGGAAGGAAGGAAGGAAGGAAGGAAGGAAGGAAGGAAGGAAATATTTATTGTCAGATACTGAGCTAGAATGCATTTAAATTTTAATCTTATTTGATCCTCTCAATAGTGAGTACTATTACTATCCTCATGTTTTAGTTGAAGAAACTGAGAAATACATAAATTAGTGACTTGCCCAGGATCACTGAACTAGTACGTGTCTGAGGTAGATTTGAACTTAAGTTTAGTTTTTCTAACTCCAGGCCCATGGCTTTATGTAATATGTCACCAAACTATCTCAGGGATAGAGGAGATATATTTAGAAATAAAGGTGAAATAAAAATGAAACATACCAATGAAAATGTAAATATTTAAAATTGTTTTATGCATGCACTCGTGAATGAAGTACATTTCTTATATTGTTTCCTTTTCTTATTTTCTGTAGGTATTTTGAATTATTCATGAGTGATAAAGTGAAGTAAGTTCTTCAAGCTTACTATCATGGGTTTCTGTACTTTTTTTTCTCCTATAACACTGCTGAGGTATTAGCCTAAGGCCTCCTAGTTGTCCAATTCCAAATCCTCAGTCTGAATAGCTCTCAGACTAGGCTAGAGTAGGGGGTGGGGAGGGGGGAAGCAATGCTACTGGTTGAAGAAAATGGGATGGGGTGGGGTTGGGGGTGGAGGAGTAACAAAACCCACTAGGACCTGCCTCAACCCTCACAACAACAGGAATATCACAGTTATTATATCCATTAAGATGTGGAACCAGTAGTCTTTTTGTCCCTGATTGGTACTCAAGCTGTTTCTGGGAACAAACCATTCAATGAGAATAATTTGTTTGGCCAACGACCACAATGCACTGTGGAAGTAAAAATCTCTTTTCCTTTGGCTCTCTCTTGTAGACCAATCAGGAGGCTCCCAAACCTTGGTGGTCTTGAAGGGTCTTTTTTCTTTTAGATTTTTAAACTGCTCGCTGACATTTCAAGTGCAAGTCTTAAAAAAAAATCACTGAAAGTTGTACCAGTGCCAACCTAGTCTCCATGCCTTTGCTGCTTAATTACTCCCTGGAAGGTAGAGGTACATTTTCTATTTCCCATCCCCAGGATGCCCTTGAGTGGTTCATAACTAATGGTGTCTTTAGGAGACAACATGTGCTTCCTTGCTCTTTCCTAAATGGCTTCATAGTAGCCAGAAGCAGCTAATGTACCTTCTCTGTAAATGCCTCATTCACTACCAGGCCCTTCAATCTAAAAGTGATGAGGTACAAGGAAGAGGCCTGTTCAAGCTGGGTCAGAGCTCAGAAACTCCACTGGGATGCTCATATGCTGGCTTAGGCTACTATTGGTCATATAATTGAGGATAAATGTGTTAGAATGGTTAGGACAATATAACAAATGGAAATTCCACTATTCATTGCATGTCTTCTCCCTGCCTCTTTCACAATCCAAACATAACTTCTTCCATAATCAATATTTAAATTAAGGTTAATTTACATTCTAACCTATATTAAAAATACTCTTAATGTCACTCAAAGAACAGCCTGAAGGTTCATTACCAGAAGGATGATCACCAGGTGGGATATTTGATTACTTGATGGAAGAAATATCACCTAATGTGGCCCACTTTTTTAACTACTGAGTCACAATCATATGACTTCACAGAATTGAAGTTTGAATGGATCTTCGAAGTCTTTGAACCCAAACCTCTCAGTGAAAACTAGGAGATTTTCTCCATTTCATAGGGTTGTTGACTTAGAAGAAGAAGGAATTTCAGAGGCCATTAACTATTTTACTGATGAGGAAATTGAAGTCTAGAGAAAATAAGTGTTCACAAGCCAAGAAGGAAGAGTAACTTAGGGCAGCAGCAGCATGGTTTCACCATGAAAATCCTCTCTGACCAAAAGTAAAATATCACCACAAAATAAATACAGGAGTGAAAGAACCAAGAAAGACTGAGGGAAACAACCTTTTAAAAAAGAAAAAACCCAAAAATTAGGCAGAGATCATCTGGGGAACTGAGGTGAGACAGGACAGAGCTAGTAGAAGGCATAGCAGCAAGTGAAGAGCAAGCTAAGAGCAAATCACAGTCCTACCACTCCACACATATGCTCTCACAGGGTCTGATCTTAAACTCAAGCTAAGTCAGACCCTGAGATCCTGCTGGGCAAATAGTGGTCCAAGCCAACTAACACCCCTTGAAATTGCAAACCTGTGGAGACGTTCAGAGCCCTTATCCAAAGCAATCTGGACTGAAGAGGTCCAATCCAACTGGGCCCAGAGCAGAGTCAGGAATCTCAGTCTGGATTTGGGGTGAGGACATAATCCATGGTTTGGGGTGAGGATACAGTTCTCAGCGGGAGCCTCCATGGAATCTTTTTGCCCAAAACTAAGGGTGGAGCTCTAGGACAAGGCAAGCAAGGATGTGCCTGATTGAATCAAAAATACCTTGAGATAAAAAACATAAGCCTAAGCCTTGGGCTAGAATTTGATCATCACCTGACCTGATAAAGTTCAGACTGAGATCAAAAGGTTATGCCCATGTCTGAGGAAAGTCTTTTAGCTATCAGCATCTCAAGGATCAATTGAATCATCAGGGGGAGGGAACTCTCAGAGCTCTCAGCCATCAGACCATCTGGTAAACTAGTAACAACCCAGAATATAACCCAAAAATAACATCAAGGAAGGGCTGAAGTTTAAGAGGGTACCCCAACTTCCCAGAAAACAGAGCCTACCTATAATTAGATAAGAAAAAAGAGCAAAAAGTAAAAAAAAAGCACCTAACTTGAAAGACTTTTTAATGGAGACAAAGAGCAACATACAGACACAGAAGGGGACAGTGAAAGTAAAGGAAACAGGTGCAAAGTCCAAAAGAAAAATATGGATTGGACACATATTCTGGAAGAGCTCACAAAAGACTTCAAAAACCAATTATTAGAGGTAAAGGAAAAGTAGGGAAGAGAAATGAAAGTGATGCAAGAAGAAATGGGTCAATTGATAAAGGAGAACCAAAAACCGACAGAGGAAAATCAGGCCTTAAAAATCAGAATTGGTCATCTAGAAACTAATAATTTCATGAGAAATCAATAAACAATAAAGCAGAATCAAAGGAAAGGGAAAAAAAAACCCAGAGGGAAACATTAAATATCTTATTGAAAAAACAACTGACCTGGAAAACAGGTCTAGAAGAGACAATCTAAGAATTATTGGATTACCTGAAAGGCATGATGAAGAAAAAAACTTGTATATCATATTACAAAATAATTATCAAAGATAACAGCCCTGAGATTCTTGAACAAGAAAATAAAATTGAAATTGAAAGAATTCACATATAGCCTCCAGAAAGAAATTTTCAATTGAGAAGTAAGTATTTAAAAGTCATAAAAGTAGTAAATGTTAAAGGATGAGATCTGAACTCAGACCTTCTCATTTTCAAGGCTGTTTGTCTCCTTCCATACCAAGGTTAGATAGAACCAAAATAAATAGCAATGCTTAAGTTATAGAAAAGGCAAAGAATTCCTGTGAAGAAAAAATAACGGACATTGTATTGCTCTTTAAATCAGTGAACAAGAGTTTTATGGAGTGCGTTCTGTGTGCCAGGCACTGTGCTAGTGTATTAGACAGTTGGTTTGGGTATAATGGAGAAATAGTAGATGATCCCAGAAAGTAGAAGGAGGGTGAGATGGATTCCCCCCTCAGTCTTCTTTATATATTTCTCTCCACTAACCCTACCTTTACTGATTAATGGATGAATCTTTTCCCTTGGTGAAAGAGAAAGAAATCAACTCTCTCCCCCTTCATTATGACAAGGAAGTCAATTTAAGATAACTGACATTTTTTTTCTAACAAATGGTGGTTAGGGGTAAGATAAACAAGATGTCTGCAAGTTAAAGTTTATAGGAAAGAGGTTAAGTAAAGTCACTATCTGTCTAAAATATCTTTCTCCCTCCTTCCAAAGAGAGACCCAGGCTTGTCAGCCTGGTCTGTAAGAGGCTCAGAGTTTGGTGACCCCTGGTCTTAGCATAGCAAAGCCAATGTCCATAATCAGGGTGTCATAGGAGCTGTGTGAGATCTTCTGATGCTGTTCTTCTTCTTCTCAGGTTTTGCCACAAATCTTGGTGTCTTGGGGGGCGGGGAGGATGGTGATTAGGATCAATGAGGGATTTTTGCATGGCTCAGGAGAGTAATCTCTGATTAGCCTGTCCCTTTTGGCTTTCTCAAGCAAGTCTCCCCCTGGAATCTCCTCTTCCCTCAAGATTCCAAACATCCTTTATCATCCCCCCACTGTGGATGCAAACCTTGACATGTCCTGAAGGCTCTGTCCCTCAAAGTCTCTGGATCATTTCTTTATCACACTTTATCTTTATCACACTAGCCATGGAGGGTGCAGGTTTTTAAAACACTTTTTCATTTACATTATCCCATTGGAGTCTCAAAAACCCTGTCATGTAGATATGATAGGTATTGTTGTTCCCATTTTACAAATGAGAAAACTGAGGCTCAGAGAAGGAATTTTATTGAATCACTCATAGTCATATGGTTAGAGATAGAAATTGAATCCTGGTATTCTTGACTTCAGTCCACCTGATTATATCTCTGGAAATGTTTTTTTTTAATATATATTTGTTTAAAATAATTTTATATAATGAGTTTTCTAAATTTTATGTATTTAATTTTAAATTTAATTTTCAGGTTATTTACCCCAAACCATTGACCATGACTTGGAAGGGACCTTCGGCTCTCTAAATCTCTGGCTCTGGCCAGGTTTCCAAAGCTAGTAAAACATTCATGGTTAGTGTATGTCTAGTTCAGTGATGGGTTCTGTATATGTATATGCATATGGGGTGTATGGGGTGCTCAGGGAGGGGTAGTTTCTTTGGTATGGAGGGCTTGTCATGCCCTCCTAGGGCAGCTCTCCAGCCTCTGACCCTCACCTGTCACCTAGCTCTCACTTGTGGCTCCCAGTAGCTGCCAGCATGTGGCAGTGGCCACACCCCGGACAACAGCTTTGGCAGACCGGCCAAACCTTGTGAGGGTAGCGATCGGGTCGTTGACCCCTGGTGAACCAGGGCTTTGCTCACCCAGCATGTGAAGACTGCTTTGGCCGAACAGACGGAAGAAACCAACAAGAAGGTTCAACGGCTGAGAGGGCAACACAGCAAAGCACTGTGGAGTGCTTGGGGCGTGTTGGAGCACAGTGGACAACATGGCCATCCAATGCAGCTGAGGAAGTCTCCAGGCGTAATGACTTTTTGTGCCACTGGACCCAGGCTTCCAACACCGAGAGAGTGGGACTGTCTCTGTGCATCGGCTTTTCCACTTAAATCTCTTTCACGCACAAGTATCTTTGTGCACACTCATCTATCCTGACCCCGTCCACCCTCTTCAAGACCTGCGGCGATGGGAGAGTGACGACTCAACAGGTGGAGGTGACCACTGGCAGTTGTAGTCACGATCCTGCATGTAGGCGGCCCACGGACCAGTGGTCGCTCAGCCCTGTGGGCAGCAGGGACGTTCGGTAGCATCCTGGGCAACTGAGCAGCCCTCTCTAGGACAGCACTGCTCACCCTAACCAAGGGAGGGGACTAGAAAAGGTGTCCCAAACATTGCCTGCCCTACAAACACCCGGTCGGCACACCGCGGCTGGCGGGTCATCCCCTTTAAGGGGTCGAAATAAAAAAAAAATACAAAGAAACTCCTACTAGGAGCATGAAACATCAGAACATTACTTGACAGAGAGAATACCCCAAGACCTGAGAGAAGAACAGCTCTCATCGGTAAAGAACTGGCGCGATATAACATCGACATCGCAGCCTTAAGCAAAACACGCTTACCAGAAGAGGGATCACTCAGCGAACCCACCACTGGATACACCTTCTTCTGGAAAGGTAGAGCCTCAAATGAAGACAGAATCTCTGGTGTTGGCCTGGCCATCAAGACCAGTTTGCTCAAACAGCTGCCAGACTTGCCTGTGGGCATCAGGGAGAGGCTCATGAAGATCCGTTTGCCTCTCAGCAAAGACCGGTATGCCACAATCATCAGCGCATATGCCTCAAACACTGACCAGCACAGAGGACACCATCGAGCAGTTCTACTCTGACCTGAGTGCCGTCCTGCACTCAGTGCCCACCAATGACAAGCTGATACTACTGGGAGACTTCAATGCCTGCGTTAGCCAGGACCATGAAATATGGAAAGGAGTGCTCGGCAAACACGGTGTGGGCAAAATGAACAACAACGGCCTACTGCTACTCAGCAAATGCTCAGAGTTCGAACTCACCATCACGAACACTGTGTTCAGAGTGGCGAACAAATATAAAACAATGTGGATGCACCCAAGATCAAAACAGTGGCATCTCATTGACTACATCATTGTACGCCGGCAAGACATCCATAATGTACAGATCACCAGAGCCATGAGAGGAGCTGAATGCTGGACAGACCACCGATTGGTTAGAGCGACTCTTCAAATGTGCATTGTGCCTCGCTATCCAAAATGCGCCCAGATAGTTCGCGCATTTTACAACTTGAGTCATCTTAGAGATCCATCTTATTTGCAAACATTCCAGTCCTGCCTGGACAACAAGCTGTCTGCCAAGGGACCACTCACTGGAAACTCAACCGAGAAATGGAACCAGTTTAGAGACGCAGTGAAGGAAACATCAAAGGCAGTCCTAGGCCCAAAACAACACAACCACCAGGACTGGTTCGACGAGAACAACACTGCTATTGAAGACCTATTGAGCAAGAAGAACAAAGCCTTTATGGAGTGGCAAAATAAGCCAAACTCTGCTCCTAAAAAGGACAGATTCAAGTCTCTCCAAGTCACAGCGCAGCATGAGATCAGGAAGATGCAAGACAGATGGTGGGAAAAAAAGGCAGAAGAAATCCAGTGGTTTGCTGATATGAAAAATTACAAACAATTTTTCAGTGCCCTCAAGACTGTCTATGGGCCATTAAAACCCACCACCACTCCCTTGCTATCCTCTGATGGTGACACTCTCATAAAAGATAAAAAAGGCATCAGCAACAGGTGGAAAGAACACTTCAGTCAGCTTCTCAACCGACCCTCTTCAGTCGACCAAAGTGCCCTTGACCAGATCCCCCAAAACCACTCCATTGAACAACTTGATGTCCCTCCTTCAATAGAGGAAGTCCAAAAAGCCATTAAACAAATGAGTGCAGGCAAGGCACCCCGTAAAGACGGAATCCCAACCGAGGTGTACAAGGCCTTAAATGGAAAGGCGCTCCAGGCATTCCACATAGTGCTGACCAGCATATGGGAAGAGGAAGACATGTCCCCAGAACTCAGAGATGCCTCCATCGTAGCCCTATACAAGAACAAAGGCTCACGAGCAGCCTGTGACAACTACAGAGGCATATCACTACTCTCCACTGCTGGAAAGATCCTCTCCCGTGTTATACTCAACAGACTCCTGTCATCTGTTTCAGAGCAGAACCTGCCTGAATCACAACGTGGCTTTCTACCAGATCGCAGCACCATTGACATGGTCTTCACAGTGAGGCAAATGCAGGAAAAATGCCTTGAGCAAAACCTGAGTCTCTACATTGTCTTCATTGACCTGACAAAGGCATTTGACACAGTGAACAGGGACGCATTGTGGGTGATCCTCAGCAAGCTCGGTTGCCCAGCAAAATTTGTCAAACTTATCCAGCTCTTTCATGTCGCCATGACAGGGGAAGTCCTATCTGGTGGAGAGACTTGCTTCAACATCTCCAATGGTGTGAAACAAGGCTATGTCCTCGCTCTGGTACTATTCAACCTATTTTTCACCCAAGTATCACAGCATGCTGTGATGGATCTAGACCTGGGCATCTACATCAAATACCGACTGGATGGCTCACTATTTGACCTTCGCCACCTGACTGCAAAAACAAAGACAACAGAGAGACTCATCCTGGAAGCTCTCTTTGCAGATGACTGTGCTCTCATGGCCCACCAAGAAAATCATCTCCAAACCATTGTGGACAGGTTCTCCACCGCAACACAACTGTTTGGCCTGACTATCAGCCTCAGCAAAACAGAGGTGCTGTTCCAACGTGCACCAGGGAGGCCAACTAACCAGCCGTGCATTACAATCGATGGCACACAGCTTTCTAACATCAACACTTTCAGGTACCTGGGCAGCACCATCACCAACGACGGGTCCCTAGACCGCGAGATTAATGCCAGGATCCAAAAGGCCAGCCAGGCACTCGGGCTGCTGCGCTGCAAAGTCCTCCAACACAGAGGTGTAAGCACTGCGACGAAGCTCAAAGTGTACAATGCAGTGGTCCTCAGCTCGCTCCTGTACGGTTGCGAGACATGGACACTGTACAGGAAGTACATGAAAGAGCTGGAGCAATTCCACCAACGCTCCCTCCAGTCAATCATGAGGATCCGATGGCAGGACCGAATCACCAACCAGGAAGTCCTCGACAGAGCCAACTCCACCAGCATCGAAGTCCTGGTCCTCAAGACCCAGCTACGATGGTCTGGACACGTCATCCGCATGGACCCACAGCGAATACCAAGACAGGTATTCTATGGTGAACTGTCAGCTGGACTCAGGAAACAAGGCTGACCAAAGAAAAGATTCAAGGATCAGCTAAAGTCCAACTTGAAGTGGGCTGGCATCACCCCAAAGCAACTAGAACTCGCTGCCTCTGACAGAAGCAGCTGGTGAACCCATTAACCATGCCGCTGCCACCTTTGAAGATGAGCAACGTCGACGTCTTGCCGCTGCGTGTGAACGCCGACACCAGGCCACAACCACACCTCCCATAACAACTGGCGTCCCAGGCCCCATGTGCCACAAACTGTGCGCCTCAGCCTTTGGACTCCAAAGCCACATGAGGGTACATCAATAGATGATAATGCACAAAGACAATAGTCATTCTCGGTCACCGAGAGACTACCACTGACTCTGTATATCATTCTAAGGCTAGTCTGGAGACTCATTAACTGGATGACTGCCAGATGAAGAATTTGTTTAATTTCAGCATTGCATAAACCCCATTTACTAGAAGTATCTTGGAAAATTTTAGCCAAATCAGGAAAGGGACAAAGGTTTGGAAAGTAATGACGATAATTGCTATATCAATTTCCTTCTAATCAAGATAGTAGGATGTCGGGTTAGAAGACCATAAAATGAAAAGGTAAAGTATACTAAGGCAGATCTTTAGCCCAGGCAATAAGACTATGGCTGGAAACTAAAGTAGGTGGAATTGTTGCTGTCAGCTTTTCTAACATCCCAGGTTTATAACCTACCAGCCATAACCAATTCCTCTGTCTCAACTTCCAAAGATTTTCTAGGCAAGGGCTAGTTTATGTGTGAAAGATAGCTAATTTATTTCCTCATTCCTATTCCCACAGCTACCACCCTTGTGCAAGACCTCATTGTCTCTTGCCTGAATTACTACCACAATTTTCTATGTAATATTTCCCATTTCTGATTTCCTTTCTTCTGTTTCCCCAACCTTCCCCCCCACATCTGCAATTCCATCTAAAATGTAGCCAGAGCAGTCTTCCAAAAGCACAGCTATGATCTTGTCACTCACTTCATATTCCAAACATAACTTCTTCCATGAGACAAAATAAAAATTAAAGAATTAAGGTTTTTACTTATAATTGAGAGAAATTTACACATAATCAAGAAAAATTCTTTTTTTCACTTCTTCTCTTTAGCATTCAATGTCTGCAGAACTATGGACCAGTTCCTTAGCATCTTTGAGTATCCATTTCCTTCTCTTTAAAATAGAGATCATATTGACTAATACTGTTGTATCAATTTTTTTTAAATTCATGAAAGTACTCTGTGAAGTTTAAGATGCTATGTGAACATCAACCATTGTAATTATCAAAATCCCATGCACCTTTCAGCTTGAATATTATGCCATCCATGAAACTTTGTCTGAGTTCCTCACCACTACTGTGCTCTGTGACCTTCAGCAAGTCACTCTGAATCTCTCAGCTCTGATTTCACATCTACAAAAGAAAACAATTTATACAGGAAGAAAGAGAACTGGGAAGGCATTGAGGGATCAATATCAAAGATATGTAAAGGGAGGGAAAATAAGAAAGACATGGAAAAATAATAGACCTTATAAATACAATAAAAATGTGGCAACTAAGAAAATGCTATATCAACTCTCATCAACTTGTATGTCTACTGTCCTTTAACATATAAAACATTTTTCAGTCATTAATTCATGATTCAAAATCATCCTCAATGGGTATGTTAGTAGGGAATAAGCACCAAATCTTTATTATTTCACAGTTGATTGAAACACATAGAACCTGAGATTCCATTATGCTTATTATTTGTTCATTATTTAAAATGATGTAGTAGAGAAAAAATGTCACTTTAAAAACTCCTTTGAGCAACGTGTTTCCCATCTGGCCATCAAAATCATTCAGTGTTCTTCAAAGCTCATAATGAGGGGAGGGAGGTGAAGCTTTCTGGTCATCTTTTTTTTTTTTTTAATCCCTTACTTTCCCCTAGGACCTCCAATCCCCTCCCTGACCATTTTCTGGTGATACACACCAGAAGAGATATAAATGCTATTCACCACTGTGATACAAGAGATACAGCATAATGTCCAAGTTGATAAGGATTTTTCTGTGAATGCAGAGTCTTCCAATTATTCTTGTTATATATGATATTTTAATCATTTTGTCAAGCCTTATAACAGGGCGGTAGATCTCTCCTGGGAGAGATCTATAATGACTCAAAAAAGTTTAGCCTGGCCATCCACAGAGGAAACACCAAGAGGATGAAGAATGTCTGTTGTCCATATCACAACAGGCATTTGGATAGAAAATCTATAGAGCTGATTTCTTAGCATGTTTACCTTTTTACCTCTTTCAGGCAGTACAGAAACAACAAGTTAGAGCCCACACATGAAGAAAGTAACAAGGGAGGTGGATTGCCTAAGGAAATTGCAAAATTCCTTTTAATGATCTCAAGCTTCCCAGGGAACAGAGGATCATTTTTTTTTAAAATATGGACATTTTACTGGTGTTTCTGTGTGAGTCAAGGAATAAAAGTATCTGAAAAATGTAAAATGAATTTAATACAGAGAATGCATTTCAAGCATGAGTAAACTGTAATACCTAACCAGTGAAGAACTTTGTAGAGACACATAAGGAAAAAGTGTTAGCATGGAAAGAGATGATAGGAGAAGAAGATGATCTGTTCATAAGGAATGTTGAGCTGTAACAGACAGAGAGCCAGGTATTCCACTGGGTTCCTCCCAGTTTGAAAGAAAGTGTTGGGAAAATGTTGGAAAGGCCTTATATAGCAAAACAAATTGGAGTTCAAGGGCAAGTCTCACTGGATGGGCAGACAGGGATAGGCTGTGTTATTTACATCATTGAAGGGAACATCCAAATCAGTGAGATTCCAGATTCCTTGAAGCATTTAAATAAAATAAGGTAGTGGCAAGTGATCTTTAATATCACGTTTAGTCAAAGCTATAATCAACACAATTCTCATCTAGGGCAAGGGGGGAGGTGGACTCACCATCTTCAAGAGAAATAAAAATAATCAGAGCTACTCAGAAGTTCATACCATGATGAAAGTCACATTACCAAGAGGAACAAGTATATTGCTGCAAAGGAGAAAGAAAGTCATGGATAGATGCCCCTTTGGCTTTTATCATCAGTGGTATCCAGGGTACCATAGGGTGAGGATAGGGTAGAGGAGGGGAGGAAGGATCTCCAAGCAAAAGTCTTTGACACATTCTATGTTTTTTCACCCTGACATAAGTCTCTATGAGCCTCATCCTCTTTTTAGCTCACTTTTAGCTCTAGAAATTTATGTATCTATAAATAGTTTCTCCCTCCTCTCCTTTCTCACAAAATGCTCTGAATTTTTCCTAAATAATTAAAAAAAACCCTTACCTTCTGTCCTTTAGTCAATTTAATTCTAGTACAGAAAAGTGGTAAAGGCTAGGCAATTAGATTAAGTGACTCGCTCAAGGTCACATAGCTAGGAAGTGTCTGAGGCCAGATTTCAACCTAGGTCCTTCTGACTCCAGACTTGATCCTTTACAGATTGTGTTTCCTATATACTGTCCCCTCAATACTTAATTCATTCTATTCTCTAATCTAGCCATATGGGTCAGTGTCCAATCTCCCCTATTTAAGCCACTGTTGGAAGCTGTTATTTTATTTCCTATGGCTAGCAAAATATCTCTTCCTTAATTCCACATGAACTGGAACAGCCTCCAGGAATTGATGCAGTGAAAGGAGCAGAACCAGGAGAACATTGTACACAGAGACTGATACACTGTGGTACAATTGGATGTAATGGGCTTCTTCACTAGCAGCAATGCAATGACCCAGGACAATTCTGAGGGACTTATGAGAAAGATGCTATCCACATCCAGAGGAAGAACTGTGGGAGCAGAAACACAGAAGAAAAGCAACTGCTTGATCACAAGGCTCAATAGGGATATGAATGGGGATATAGACTCTAAAACGATCCCCCTACCTAATGCAAATATTAATAATATGGAAATAGATCTTGATCAATGACACATGTAAAGCTCAGTGGAATTACTCATTGCCTTTGGTGTGGGTGGAGGAAGGGAGAGAAAGAACATGATTCATGTAACCATGGAAAAATATTCTAAATTAATTAATGAAATAAAAATTTTCAATTCAAAAAACAATATCGCCTTCTTTCCGGGTTGCTGCTATTTATGGCAGAAGATAAACTAGGCAAAAACACCCTTGATGCTGAGCCTCTCTTCCACATCTCATCCGTATTCTACAACAGGAAGACCTACCCCTCCTGGGTATCCTTGACTCGTCCTGCTCTCCCTTTTCATTTTCTCTTCTGTAGCTCTCATTCGCCTATAAATGGCTCCCTTTATTAGTTTCTTTCTCTTATTTTCCTTTCAAACTGCACATATGCAAGCCTGGTTTCCTTCAGATGATATCACTTCATTAGCCACCCCAACTGAAACTTGAACATCTTCCTGTGATGTTCTTTGGAATAAGGAACCTAGCAGTCACTACACTGAGATATAACACTTTGCACAGAACCTGATGGTTATCACTGAGAACATTTAAATTCCTCCATTTGACTATAAGCTGCTACCTATAGCTCTCCCCTTGTACCCCATTATTGCTAAATCTATTCTTTTTTTTTGCTTTTTTTCCCATTTATTTTCAATTTCTTTGTGCCCTAATACATGGCCTATTTTTTTTTAATAATTTTAATATTATTTTATTTGGTCGTTTTCATACATTATTCACTGGAAACAAAGATCGTTTTCTTTTCCTCCCCTTCCCCCCCCCCCCCCCGCCTTTCCCTCTCCCATAGCCGACGCATGATTCCACTGGTTATCACATGTGTTCTTGACTCGAACCCATTTCCCTGTTGTTGGAGTTTGCATTATAGTGTTCATTTAGAGTCTCTCCTCAGTCTTATCTCCTCCAACCCTGTAGTCAAGCAGTTGCTTTTCAGCGATGTTTTTATTCCCACAGTTTATCCTCTGCTTGTGGGTAGTATTTTTTTTTTAGATCACTGCAGATTGTTCAGGGATTGCATTGATACTAATGGAGAAGTCCATCACCTTCTATTGTACCACAATGTATCAGTCTCTGTGTACAATGTTTTCCTGGTTCTGCTCCTCTCGCTCTGCATTACTTCCTGGAGGTTGTTCCAGTCTCCATGGAACTTCTCCACTTTATTATTCCTTTTAGCACAATAGTATTCCATCACCAACATATACCACAATTTGTTCAGCCATTCCCCAATTGAGGGGCATCCCCTCATTTTCCAATTTTTGGCCACCACAAAGAGCGCAGCTATGAATATTTTTGTACAAGTCTTTTTGTCCATTATCTCTTTGGGGTACAAGCCCAGCAGTGCTATGGCTGGATCAAAGGGCAGACAGTCTTTTATCGCCCTTTGGACATAGTTCCAAATTGCCCTCCAGAATGGCTGGATCAATTCACAACTCCACCAGCAATGAATTAATGTCCCCACTTTGCCACATCCCCTCCAGCATTCATTACTTTGCATAGCTGTCATGTTAGCCAATCTGCTAGGTGTGAGATGATACCTCAGAGTTGTTTTGATTTGCATCTCTCTGATTATAAGAGATGTAGAGCACTTTTTCATGTGCTTATTAATAGTTTTGATTTCTTTGGCTGAGAATTGCCTGTTCATGTCCCTTGCCCATTTGTCAATTGGAGAATGGCTTGATTTTTTGTACAATTGATTTAGTTCTTTATAAATTTTAGTAATTAAACCCTTGTCAGAGGTTTTTATGAAGATTGTTTCCCAATTTGTTGCTACCCTTCTGATTTTGGTTACATTGGTTTTGTTTGTACAAAAACTTTTTAATTTGATGTAATCCAGATTATTTATTTTGCATTTTGTAATTCTTTCTAATTCTTGCTTGGTTTTGAAGTATTTCCCTTCCCAAAGGTCTGACATGTATACTATTCTGTGTTCGCCTAATTTTCTTATAGTTTCCTTCTTTATGTTCAAGTCATTCATCCATTTTGAATTTATCTTGGTGTAGGGTGTGAGGTGTTGATCTAAGCCTAATCTTTCCCACACTGTCCTCCAATTTTCCCAACAGTTTTTATGAAATAGTGGATTTTTGTCCCAAAAGCTGGGATCTTTGGGTTTGTCATATACTGTCTTGCTGAGGTTGCTTGCCCCCAGTCTATTCCACTGATCCTCCTTTCTGTCTCTTAGCCAGTACCAAATTGTTTTGATGACCGCTGCTTTATAATATAGTCTGAGATCTGGGACTGCAAGACCCCCTTCCTTTGTATTTTTTTTCATTAATTCCCTGGGTATCCTTGATATTTTGTTCTTCCAAATGAACTTTGTTATGTTTTTTTCTAAATCAGTAAAAAAAATTTTTGGAAGTTCCATGGGTATGGCACTAAATAGATAGATGAGTTTGGGTAGGATGGTCATTTTTATTATATTGGCTCGTCCGACCCATGAGCAGTTAATGTTCTTCCAATTGTTCAAGTCTAGTTTTAGTTGTGTGGAAAGTGTTTTGTAGTTGTGTTCATATAGATCCTGTGTTTGTCTCGGGAGATAGATTCCTAAGTATTTTATTTTGTCTTGGGTAATTTTGAATGGGATTTCTCTTTCTAGTTCTTGCTGCTGAGCTGTGTTGGAATTATATAGAAATGCTGATGACTTATGTGGGTTTATTTTGTATCCTGCAACTTTGCTAAAGTTGTTGATTATTTCAATTAGCTTTTTGGTTGAGTCTCTAGGATTCTTTAAGTAGACCATCATGTCATCTGCAAAGAGTGATAATTTGGTCTGCTCCTTGCCTATTTTGATGCCTTCAATTTCTTTTTCTTCTCTAATTGCTACTGCTAGTGTTTCTAATACAATGTCAAATAATAGAGGTGATAATGGGCATCCTTGTTTCACTCCTGATCTTAATGGGAATGGATTTAGTTTATCCCCATTGCAGATGATATTAGCTGATGGTTTTAGATATATACTGTTTATTATTTTTAGGAATGACCCTTCTATTCCTATGCTTTCTAGTGTTTTTAGTAGGAATGGGTGTTGTATTTTATCAAAGGCTTTTTCTGCATCTATTGAGATAATCATGTGATTCTTGTTGGTTTGCTTGTTGATGTGGTCAATTATGTGGATGGTTTTCCTAATGTTGAACCAGCCCTGCATCCCTGGTATAAATCCTACTTGATCATGGTGGATGACCCTTCTGATCACTTGCTGGAGTCTTTTTGCTAGTATCCTATTTAAGATTTTTGCATCTATATTCATTAGGGAGATTGGTCTATAGTTTTCTTTCTATGTTTTTGGCCTGCCTGGCTTTGGAATTAGTACCATGCTTGTGTCATAAAAGGAGTTTGGTAGGACTCCCTCTTTGCTTATTATGTCGAATAGTTTGTATAATATTGGGGTTAACTGTTCTCTGAATGTTTGATAGAATTCACTGGTGAATCCATCAGGCCCTGGGGATTTTTTCTTAGGCAGTTCTTTGATGGCTTGATGGATTTCAATTTCTGATATGGGATTATTTAAGAAAACTATTTCTTCTTCTGTTAGTCTAGGCAATTTATATTTTTGTAAATATTCATCCATATCACCTAGATTGGTATATTTATTGCCATATAGTTGGGCAAAGTAGTTTTTAATGATTGCCTTAATTTCCTCTTCATTTGAGGTGAGATCCCCCTTTTCATCCTTGATGCTATTAATTTGCCTTTCTTCTTTCCTTTTTTTAATTAAATTAACCAGTACTTTGTCTATTTTGTCTGTTTTTTCAAAGTACCAGCTTCTAGTCTTGTTTATTAGCTCAATAGTTCTGTCACTTTCTATTTTATTAATTTCTCCCTTAATTTTTAGGATCTCTAGTATGGTTTTCTTCTGGGGGTTTTTAATTTGTTCATTCTCAAGTTTTTTGATTTGCATTTCCAATTCCTTGGTCTCTGTCCTCCCTAATTTGTTAATATATGCACTCAGGGATATGAATTTTCCTCTAAGTACTGCCTTGGCTGCATCCCATAAGGTTTGAAAGGATGTTTCGCTGTTGTCATTTTCTTCAACGAAATTGTTAATTGTTTCTATGATTTCTTCTCTAACTATCCGATTTTGGAGTATCATGTTATTTAATTTCCAATTAATTTTTGATTTGGGTCTCCATGTACCCTTGCCGATCAATATTTTAATTGCCTTGTGATCTGAAAAGGCTGCAGTTAATATTTCTGCTTTTCTGCATTTAAGTGCCATGTTTCTATGATCTAGTGTATGATCTATTTTTGTGAATGTGCCATGTGGTGCTGAAAAGAAGGTGTATTCTTTTTTGTCCCTATTTATTTTTCTCCATATGTCTATTAATTCTAATTTTTCTAAGATTTCATTCACCTCTTTTACCTCTTTCTTATTTATTTTTTGATTTGATTTATCTAAATTTGATAGTGGTTGGTTCAAGTTTCCCACTAATATGGTTTTACTGTCTAATTCCTCCTTCAATTCTCCTAGTTTCTCTATTAAAAATTTGGATGCTATACCATTTGGTGCATACATGTTGATTAGTGATATTTCCTCATTGTCTATACTTCTTTTAGCAGAATATATTTACCTTCCCTGTCCCTTTTGATCAGGTCTATTTGTACTTTGGCTTTGTCAGATATCATGATTGCAACTCCTGCCTTCTTTCTATCGGTTGAGGCCCAAAAGGTCTTACTCCAACCTTTAATTCTAACCTTGTGAGTGTCAACCCGTCTCATATGTGTTTCTTGAAGACAACATATGGTAGGGTTTTGTGTTCTAATCCAATCTGCTATTTGTCTGCGTTTTATGGGTGAGTTCATCCCATTCACGTTCAAAGTTATGATTGTTATTTGTGGATTCGCTGGCATTTTGATGTCTTCCCCTAGTTCTGACCTTTCTTCTTTAGCTTTCTCCTTTTGAACCAGTGATTTACTTTAGGTCAGTCCCCCTAGTCCCCTCCCTTGAGATGCTTCCCTTTCTAGCCCCTCCCTTTTTATGCTCCCTTCCCCTCCCCCCTCTCCTTCCCTCCCTTTTTATACTCCCTTCCCCCTTCCCCCTCCTTAATTTTCCTTTCTTTCTTGCCCTAATGGATAAGATAGAATTCAGGATCTCACTGGATCTAGATGTTCTTCCCTCTCAGATTTGATTTCACTGAGAGTAAGGTTTAAGTAATTCCACTTCACGCTCTCTTCCTCTCCTTCTCATATGAGAGTTCTTCCCCTCCCCTTCCCATGTGTATCTTTATATAGGAAAGTTTATTCTATTGATTCCCCCCCTATTTCTTGAAGTTAATCTTAGTATTATCACGGTTCCCCCCTCCCTTTTCCTTTTTTTGCCCCAACTTTCCCCAAATCTTCTTGATTCCCCAATCTTTCCCTATGCATGTTTCTTCTAACTACTCTTATGATGATACAATTTATGAGAGTTACACAAAACATTTTCCCCACATATTAATATATATAATTAGATGTAAATGTAGTCCTTATAGAAGAGAGTTTGACTTAAAGAGAAAGATAAGATTTATCTCCTTTTCCCTTTCTTTCATATTTACCTTTTCATGTTTCTCTTGCTTTCTGTGCTTGGATATCGAACTTTCCACAGAGCTCTGGTCTTTTCTTAGCAAATGCTTGGAAATCTTCTATTTTGTTGAATGCCCATACTTTCCCCTGGAAGTATATAGTCAGTTTTGCTGGGTAGTTGATTCTTGGTTGGAGATCCAGCTCTCTTGCCTTTCTAAATATTGTGTTCCATGCTTTGCGGTCTCTTAGTGTATTAGCCGCTAAGTCGTGTGTGATCCTTATGGGAGCCCCCTTATATCTGAATCTCTTCTTCTTGGCTTCTTGTAGGATTTTCTCCTTTACTTGGAAGCTCTTGAATTTGGCAATTACATTCCTAGGCGTTGTCTTTTGGGGATTTAGTATAGAAGGTGTTCTATGAATCCTTTCTATTTCTATTTTGCCCCGTTGCTCCAGAACGTGAGGGCAATTTTCTTTTATAATCTCCTCTAGAATAAAATCCAATTTGTTGTTTACCTCTGGTTTTTCTGGGAGACCGATGATACGGAGATTTTCTCGTCTTCCTCTGTTCTCCAGGTCCGTGACCTTCTCAGTGAGATATTTTATGTTTTCTTCCAATTCATTAATTATTTGGGTTTGCTTTATTGATTCTTGCTGTTTTATCATCTCACTTTCTTCGAGGTGCTTAATTCTGGTCATTAGGGACTGGATTTGCTTTTCAGCCTTGTCTGCCCTTCTATTGGATGCTTCGAGTTCTTTTTCCAATTGAGCATTCTTATCTGTCAGACAGCTGATCTCTTTCTCCCATTTTTCTTTCCAGAAGGTTTCCATCTTTTGGATAAGTTCCAGTTTGAGATCTTCCAGAGCTTGTTGATAGTTTCCATTTTGGGAGGCGTGTTCTGAATTTTTTTGGATTTCCTCCTCATTCTCCTCTTTTCCTTGGGTACTTCCACCATAAAAGTTTTCAATAGTCACTTTTTTCCCTTTCTTCCTGGAGGCTTGATTTTGGGCCATGTGAGCCATCCCTTTGGTGGTTTTATTTCCCTTTCCTTTTTGGTCTGGGGTCTGGGTTATAAGAGCGGTTTTTCTGTGAATTTAGGTTGCTTCAGACTAGTTCTTACCAGCCTCCGAGCCCAGGTATTCAGCTCCGCCCAGATAATCAGCGCGTGTTGTTCAGCGCAGCCTGCCCCAAGTCCAGGTCCGCTGGATTCTCCAGTGAAAGCGCCCTGAGACGTTTTTTCCTGGCAGTCCCCAGATCCCAAGGACCCTGGAGTGTCCCCCCCAGACAGAGACGTTCCCCACTCACTCGCTGTCCCGGTGAGCGCTCAGGTAGCTCACTCTGGTTTAGTGGGGGAGGTGGGGTGGGGGAAGGGCGGCTCAGTTCACTTTTCTGTGCAAGCTTTTCCTTCTTATTTTAGTGTGGAAATGTTCAAGCCCCACGTACCTTTGCCTCTGTGGGGTACTGGGGAGTCCTTCTGTTCCTCCAAAGGTGATTTTATGCTCCTTTGATGTAGTCTATTTCGTTCGGTGCTGGGGAGAGAAAGCGTGCAGCGTCTAGATTGCAGCCATGATTACCCGGAAGTCCGCTAAATCTATTCTTAAAAAAATAAAATAAATTTAAAAAATAATTAAAAAAAAACCCTCACCTTCCATCTTAGAATCAATACTAAGTATTGGTTCCAAGACAGAAGAGTGGTAAGGTGTAGTCAATGGGGGTTAAGTGACTTGCCCAGGGTCATACAGCTAAGAAGTGTCTGAGGTCAGATTTGAACCCAGGACATCCCATATCTAGGCCTGGCTCTCAGTTCATGAGCCACCTAGCTGCCCCCTAAACCTATTCTTTATATAAACTTAATGAAACCTTTCATTTCTTTGCTTTCCCTGCCAGCTCTACTCCACTTTCTTCTATTTGCAATGGTGATATTATATCTAACCATTTTGACTTGATGTCATCTCCTACCCCCAAATCCCTAATTCCTTTGTCACATTTCGAACTCCACTTGGGTTTAGCCTTACCACCTTTCCTACTCTTACTTGCCTCTGAAGCTTCTTAAACAAGCAAGTGACATGGCCAGATTTGTGCTTCCGGAATATCAATTTGGCAGCTAGGAAGATGAGATTCATTGGAGAAGGGAGAGCCTAGAGTCAGAACGATAAATTAGGAGGCTATTGCAATAGTCTGGGCCAGAGACAAGGAAGGGAGGATTTTAATTAAGGTTTTACCTGATGCAAGGTCCAAAGCTCCTTTTTCTATCTTATACTCCCTCCATGGCAGAGGATACCATTAGTACTCTTACGATCTTGTCGTACAAATGAGGAATCCTTCCTAACACTGGTATTATTACCAGGAAGTAGAGCATTAGTACAATTACAAAATGTATTTTTGGTGTAGTCAATTTGGACTTCTAATACTGTGTATTGGTTCCAAGGCAGAGTAAGGGCTAGGCAATGAGGGTCAAGGGACTTGCCCAGGGTCACACAGCTGGGAAGTATCTGAGGTCAGATTTGAACCCAGGACCTCCTGTCTCTAGGCCTGGCTTTCAATTCACTGAGCTACTCAGCTGCCCCCTGTTAGTTTGTTTTTAATTGTTTTTCTTTCTTTTCTTTTATTTTCTGAGAAGATTTTATGATAAAAACTAATACTTGTATTCATTCCTTTTCTGGAAATGTAACAGAACTCTGAATGCAACTGAATTCTGTGACAAAAGCAGTTTTCCAGATAAAAAAGTGAACCAAATCTTTTGGTCAAGAGGCAGAAGAGTGAAGCAGAAAGAATTTCAGATCTACGGTGGGGGGATGTAAATATGAATATAGACTCTCCATCTTACTGCCTTGTGACATTGGTCAAGTTATTTAATCTTCCTGGACATCATTTGCCTCATCTGTGAAAAGGGGAAGGTTGGATTAGATGATCTCGAAGGCCCCTTCTAGCTATCAATTTATTATCTCGTCAGTGCACCAGATTCAATGGTTTAAAATTCAGACAAAGTAGCAGAGGGTCTCCTGTCTCCCCACAACTCCCCTCCCTTTAAAAAAAAAACAAGCCAAACCATCCAGCTTAGAACTCCGGCTGCTGAAGTAGAAGGACATTTTGATTATACATGTATGAATTTGAGAAAGCAGAAACTTTCGACAGCAGTGCTGTTGCAACCTTGACTAATAGAGGATTTTAATGGCCTTATCAGGGTGTAGCAACTTCTTGATGGAAAAGTAAGCTTTAGCCACGGTGGAGCTCCATCAGATGAGGATACTTAGCTGAGATGGGGTGGAAATAAAGTGATTTATTACCAGTGAGTGAACCATACCTTAATATTGAGGAATAACCACAATGCATTTGGGTATAGAATAAATTCCTTTATAACTTTTAGGACATTCTGATTTTAGATAAAAGCCCACTGCTTTGACTTACTCATGGTGGCCTCTCTCTTTTCTGCATCTTATCTGTCTTTTAAGATAACAAATATTTACTTATCTCAGAAATATTCACAGTATTATTTAAGACCAGAGGCTCTGCAGGGGCAGCTAATTAGCTCAGGAGATTGAGAGCCAGGCATAGAGATGAGAGGTCTTGGGTTCAAATCTGACCTCAGACACTGCCCAGCTGTGTGACCCTGGGTAAGTCTCTTAACCCCCATTGCCTAACCCGTACCACTCTTCTGCCATGGAACCAATAATCACTATTAATTCCAAGATGGCAGGTAAGGTTTAAAAAAAAAATGACCATAGACTCTGTGTTTACATGTTTGGAGGAAAATGTATCTCTATCCTTTCTTTGTATCCTCTTTTATTTCTTTTGAAGCCAAAGATTTTTAATTCCCTTTAGAAGAGGAAGCTCCATCTTATAAAGGAGAAACCAGAGACATTTTCCTGTTCTATCTTTGGTTTTTAGCCATCACCTCTAGTTCCTTGATGTTGAAATTTGCCAAGGAATTTCATCCACATTCTTTGTAGATGTTTACTTGGTAAAAGCAGTTCACAGTGCAAGGTTCTGCTTTCAGAATTTCCAGTAGATCAGATAGAGAATTGACATGGTCAATAAATATATCTGGGCTCCTTCTGTCTGAGGAATACTGACTTTTTATACGTCTTTAGCGAAAGGATACTATGGAGGAGATTCTGCTGGAATAAATCCACGTCTTTCATTCATACATACACAATACATAGATACAGGCGTGTATATACCCATGGATGTTTGTGTGAGTGTATTTATGCATGATGGATTGTATGTTTAACACAAACACACACAATATATACAGTGTACATGCATATCTTATTTGTATGTGCACATTATAGGCATATACACATATACAGAGAGGAAAGATATGTAAATGGATTGCATGTGTTTCAATATGTATATGTATATATCTACATGTGCATGCAAATGTGTGTGCTGAATACACATATATACTCATACATATATACACACGTGTGTTCTATCCATTTAAAAATCATATTCTTTACCACCGTGACATTACGCTGTCCTTCTTCTCTGATGCCTTTCCTGGTCTCCCCATGACTAGCACTTTCCTACTGAAATCACCACATATATATATATATATATCTGTATGAAGCATCAGTTTCTTTTGCTTGCTCTCTTCTTCTATTAGAATATGAGTTTCTTGAGGGCAGGAACAGTTCTATGTCTTTTAAAAATCTCCAATATTCCAAAAAAAAAAAATCCAAAAACTCAAACATTCCAATATACACATATATTGATTTAATAGATATCATGTATGTATAATATATGTGTAGAGTATATCTAGATATACTCTACACATATGTACTTGTGTACACATCTAAATATAATAAGGAATTTCTACCAAAATTATTATAATTATTTTATAATTTTTATTATAATTTTAAAATAATTTTATTATAATTACAAAAATAAACATAGAAGACCTTACATTGTTCCAAGCAAAGGGTTTCCTTCTTAGGCAAAGCATGATTGTGGACTCATTAATTCTTTCTGAATGGAATTTCTGTGAATTAGTCTATGCGAATGTGAGATTGTTCTATGGTCCAGGACACATTCTCTCACTGATATATGATGATTCTGTAGTACATACAGACAATAAAATTGCTGAGAATTTGGAGCAAACTGGGAGAGCAGGATGGACAAACTAAAAATAAATACTTGACAAAAAGTGAAAGTTCAAACACCCACCTTTTGTCCCCAACCTAATTTTCTTTTTTTACCCATATATATGGATAAACAGATAGATGGATAGTGAGATAGATAGATAGATAGATAGATAGATAGATAGATAGATAGATAGATAGATGGATGGACAGATGGACAGACAGACAGATAGATAGATAGATAGATAGATAGATAGATAGATAGATAGATGGATAGATAGATGGATAGATGGATGGATGGATGGATGGATGAATGGATAGATAGATAGATAGATAGATAGATAGATAGATAGATAGATGATAGATGGATGGATGGATGAATAGACAGACAGACAGATAGATAAATGATACACAGACAGATTGATGATAGACAGACAGACAGACATATATAAATATATATATATATATATATATATATATATATATATATATATATATATATATATATATAAAGAAAACCAACTACCTTTGGGTAAAATAAGGAACTAAAATTAAGCATATGAACTGATGAATAGAAATAAGCAATGTTATTTTATATATGTATATATTTTTGTCAATTGATTCCTTCTCTAATGGGGAAAGGGAAGGTAGTAGTTGCCCGGGAATTTTTTAAGTAACAAATAAATAAATACTTAAATTTATTTTTAAAAAGCAGAGACAAAGAAAATGACCAAAATTCAAAAATAGATAGAGAAGTGCTATTTCCAAGAGGTCTCATTGCTGGCACTACAAAGAAAATGGACTCAGGAGAGAGATTTTTTAACAGTTTACAAATGATATACTAAGGATGTGGGGAACATGGCAAGTATTGTAAAATAAATTTACAGATAGAAACAACGTTAGCCCACATACATGGTACTCTATGATAAGGTAAGATGTAATTCAGTATAATGTGCTATAACTGATTAAAAAATTCCCTTTAAAGGAAAGCAAAAAAATGGTTACATAACTTTGATGTAAAAACCTCTAGTAGGGGACAGCTAGGTAGCTTAGTGGCTAGAGAGACAGGTCTAAGAAGTCCTAGATTCAAATCTGGCCGCAGATTCTCCCTAGCTGTATGACCGAGGAAAAGTCACTTATCCCTCATTGCATAGCCCTTACCCCTCTTCTTCCTTGGAATTAGTACACAGTATTGATTCTGAGATAGAAAATAAGGATTATAAAAATAAAACCCTCTAGAGAAGGAAAACCATAGCTGCTCAGTGTAGCACATTCAGTTTTTGGATGGGCAAATAGGAAATCTGTCACTTTCAATCAATCAATCACCACACACTTATTAAGCATTTAATATGTGTCTAGTGCTATACTAAGTGCTGGGGGATACAAGAAGGGCAAATTGTTACATACATACAAGATTTATACACTATAGATTAAAGATAACCTTAAAGGAAATGACTAATTAATTTAAGGTTGGAGGATGGAACAGGGGAACCTGAATTCTGATAGAAGAAGGTATTTCTGCTAAATCTTGCAGATAGTGAAAAGTTCTTTGTATAGGAGACAAATACATTGATTCTTGAAAGCTATAGTCATAAGTCCACTAATACAAAGGTGAAAAGGCACTGACAAAATAGACAGAATGACTGAAAGCTGAGGGAGGGACATCTTGAGAAGTCTACAGAAGAAAAGATATTTTTTTTTCCTCCAAAGAGTTGGAGATGCAACAGGCAGGCCTTTAATCAGTAAGCAGGGAAAGGTCACTGGGGAAAAATTAAAAATATGGGGTTTGTAAAATCAGGAATGTATCATCACCAGAAATAGGGAGTTAGGGAAGTTGATTTTGAAAAGTGTGAAGTATGAAAATCCTACCACTCCTCTATTAAAATGAGAGACTACCTATCTAGCATCATTTGTAACCTTCTGACAAAGCTGTCAAGAAAGACAGTAAGAGCTAGATGCAGCCTGTATGCTCTACCAGAAGAACAAGCCAAGCCAAGTTCAGAGAAGTTCATCACTATTAAACTACTCATTAATGAATTCCTTAGCCAAGAATACCAATGAAACAAAGAAAATTACAAAATGGTGTTCAAACCTCTGAGGTCCTTTTTCTGCTCCTGCAGTGATGATATCAAGTAGCATGCTGAAAATGAGATAGAAAGTGCTTAGTTCTTAGACCATCTGTAAATTTTAACTCTTGGTACTCTAAATATTCAATCATTGACTAATGATATATGAATAGATATTTCTATTACTATAAGAACTAAATCACATTCACTTTCTCATTACCACTGGAAATAGAGCAAGAAGCCAGAGGGAAGATGAAAGACATAGTTTCATGTGGCATTTGGCCATCTTGTTTTGTGGTATTCATATTAAACTTTTGCAAATGTTCTACTACAAAAATAAATATAGATTGTGTCAGCTTTGGTTACATAGGGTGGAAAGTGTTAAAATGGAGATTTGAACCCCGGAATTCAATTCCCAGGAGTCCTTGGTAGCTCCCAGAGTTCCCCATAATCTCACTGAGATCCTCACCTGAGCAAGATCAAAATTTCTATTTAACTGTCTGTAAAAGCCTACTGAGTTCTCTTCCTACTTCTGCTTCCAAACAGATGCGTCTCTCATGATGAAAGTGAAATTAAATGGGCTTTTCAGCCCTCTTAGACACATACTTTCTTACTTGTATTTTCTTAAATTCTTAATCTTTAATAAAGCTCATAAAATATAATACTTCTAGCAGAGAGAAACTAATTTTTAACTGCTACAGTTTGGTGTAACCACTTCGGGAAAATGAAATAACCTCACTCTTCTGATCTACTGTAACTAAGTTCAGCCTTTAATAGCTAGTGCCTAGTTTGTTTGTTTTTAAGCCACGTTTCTCCAAGATGCCTTTTTAGAAAACCATCTTGATAAGCTCTGGCCTGCAGCCATCCACTTCGGACTTTCTTGATTCAATATCGCTCACCTGTCCACCCTTCCCACCAGCCAGGCTGGCTCAGCTCCTGATCCCAGTGTCCAGGCCCAGATCTTGATCACCTGTTGACCCGCTGCCCCTCGGCCCCTGCAAACTCTAGCCTAGGAGCAGACCACTCATCACCACAGGCCCAGGACTCATTCTATCAGCTGGTAAAAATGGGGGTAATTTTCCCTTAGGCTACGATTAGCCTCCATGTGGACTGGGGACAGGGGATCACAGGAGAGGAGAAAGAAAGGGAAAGAAGGAAGAAACTTTTCCAAACAGGAACTTACAAACATGGAGTATTTAAAAGGATATCTTTTGACTGTTCTGGTAATTTTATTTACTTCACCTACGTGCCAGGGGAAAAATTCAGCTCCCTGCAACTTTAACTTTGGGGAGGTAGCTAGGTATCTCAGTGGACTGAGAGCCAGGCCTAGAGATGGGAGGTCCTCAGTTGAAATCTGGCCTCAGATACTTCCCAGCTGTGTGGCCCTGGATGGGTCACTTAAACCCCATTGCCCATCTGCCTTCTGATAATAGGCATCTAAATGGATAAAAAAGCCAAGGAACTTTAAAGAAACTGGAGGTTATATTTTTAAGGCATTTCAGACTCCAATGTTTTATAAAAATCTTTGTATTCTATTGCATTTACTGATTGTTTTGTTTAAGGCTTAACTTTGTGATTTTAAGTTCATATATTACTGCATTCAATGCTATTCTGTTATACTATTCATTTTAATGTACTGAGTTTTAACTACTGTTATAATATGTGGCTTTTCCCCTATAACCATACTGAATGAATAAACATTAAGTAAGCCCAGGTAAATTAAAAAAAAAAAAAGCTTTTCTATTTTTGACTTTGTAAATTGTCACATAGAGGATAGATAGTCTTCATCAGAAAATTGCAACCTTTGGAAAATTTAATGTGCTAAATATCTCAATTGATTTTAAGGATTTTTTAGACATGATTTTTAGAAATTTTCTTAACAATCTCTGGTCATTTTTGCCTGCCCCTAACATGAGGTGTAAGGCCCATTCTAGTAGCTGAAGTGAAATACAATTATAACCCCCAACCTTCCCACATTTCTAAAAATGTGAATGGAAGTTGGGCAGTTAATCTCAGGGCATTTGTACCCCTAAAAAGCCTCCAAAAAAGGAGCATCTCTCATTCATAACTCTTCAGATCACTACCTAACTTCCACCAGAATGATATCTAGATTTCTTGATGATGTTCTAAACCCAAAATAAGTTTTACTTTGTTTAAAAATATGTTTGCCAAGGTTGAAATATTGCTACACCTGAAAAACCTGTGACAAGTATCTATTTAAATGTCATACAGCACACTCATATAAAAAATGATAGTGTTTTTTGTTTGCTATTGTAATTAATTGGGCTATTGAGAATTTTGGGGATATTGATACCACATATTTGTACTACTGCTTAATTCATTTGCTTTCACTCAGTGGATCATGGCCAGATATGAAGAGGAAATGGATCTCATTTTTGGTGAGAAAGCCTTGTATTCTGTATTTTCTTAGCTGACACAGTGTGTCAATGGTTATAATCTATATTTTTGAATTTTAAAACTCTTTTATTATATTTTCTTGCATGTGCAATATACTCTTTCAGTTTTTTTCTATTTTTCTCTCCTTTTTATATTTGAAGCAAGTGTCAACTATATTGAGATTTTCTTTAACTTTTTGATTGCAGTACTATAAGTTTAAGATACATTTGCTAATGTATGCCCTAAAAGCTTAAGACTATAGAAATGATGCCACTACACTACTTGTTTAAAAAAAAAATTATGGGACTTTGCTTAATAATTCTGTCTGACTCCAGGACAAGATATACACAAAAGAGCCATTGCATAGGGCCAAAGATAAACCAATCCAGGACGGATTGATGCACTTCCAAGCCAATACAAAGGTCTTGAACCCAGTATGAAGAATCAGGGTTGCGATGTTTAACATTTGTTAAGACATAGGCCTTCCTTGTGTCCACACTCACTCTGAAAATACAGATGAGTATCCCCAAACGTGGCTCCTACTTGGCTCCTATAATCTGGTCCCTTTTTTTGTCTTTCATAGTGTGGTAACTTTCTGTAGTTCTGGCTACTGACTGGGTAAATGCATCATTGCTTAGACCATTTTAATTGGGCCCTGATTCAAGGACATCTTATAGATTTATTTTTCTTTTACTTGACATTTTACACATAAGACTTTGATAGTCTATATTTTCATCCAGTAATTTTATTTTTTATTTGGATTTTTCTGATGTCTTTTTAATTCCTCTTGCCAATAGATTCATATACCTTATAACTCAGCCATGCATCCTTAAGTGATCCTGTGTTTTTCAATTAACCTTTTAATGGGGAAATGTAAAAATATTATTATTTTAAATTGCAAAGTTTAAATTCCTTTTAAGAAGAATTTTAGGTAAAGAAACATGATACCTCTATGAATCCAGAAACTGAACTGTTTGGAGAAGACACCACGAAGATGCCTCCAGACCATAAGCTGCACAAGAAGATCAAGAATGAACTTTGGGTGTGGTTGATCGAACATTTATTTGTATCTATACTTTCATGCCAAAGGGGACTGCCCCCTAACTGGCTTTTTGTCAATGTGTCCAGCAATTATTGTTTTTTTTTTCCCTCTTATCCTCAAATTATTGTAATCTTTAAGTTGATTATGTTTTCATGATCCTTTGGGAAAAAACATTTTTCCCAGAGGATCATATGGTGAAATGTAAAAATGGAGATTTGAACTCTGGACTTCAATTCCCAGGAGTCCTTAGTAGCTCCCAGAGTTCCCCATAATCTCACTGAGATCCTCACCTGAGTGAGATCAAAATTTCTATTTAACTGTCTGTAAAAGCCTACTGAGCTCTCTTCCTCTTAATGCTTCCAAGCAGATGCGTCTCTCATGATGTAAGTGAAATTGAATGGGCCTTTTGGCCCTCCTAGGCACGTGTTTTCTTACTTGTATTTTCTTAAATTCTTAATTTTTAATAAAGCTCATTAAATATAATACTTCTAGCAGAGAGAAACTAATTTTAACTGCTACAAAAGGTAGGAAAAATTCTATGAAGGACTTGGGAAAATTCCTTAAGATAAATAAACATTTTTCTCATACTTAGGGACTACCCACACAAAGGCAGGTATATTATAATATAGTTCGGGAAAAAGTTAATATTTGATTCAAAGAAAGAGTTTGGGGGGTATTAAGATTGGTGAGCTCAAATAGTGTAATAAAAATAATAGTCATGAAACAGTTCATTAGTGATATGAGACTTTTTTGGAAGCATTGATAAATAACCAGATAATTATGTTGTTAAAGCACAGTTAAATTAAAATTAATACTCAAATGGTTCTAGGGTTGTGATTTGCATTCAATGTTGGATATTTGCATGACCCTTTCAGAAAAAAAATGTGGCTCTTGTCCATGGCCACTCATAATTTCATTCAAGTTTATCAGTCTGTTGGAGTCCTTCCTTACTTTTGACATTTTACATTTTAAGGGGAAAAACTATTTTACTCTAGTCTTAATTTTCTACCTTTTCCTTCCCCATGCTATGATCCAATCATTTTATTATATAGTTCCTTGATATCATCATATATTCCACTTCTGTAGTTTTTCTCATTGATTATATACTGTAGCCTGTTTACACCCACCATGAACTTCTCCTTTTCCCTCCATATGATAATCATTTCAGTTTTTAGAGATTACTGAATTCTATATCTTACCGGAGTGAAACTGCGCAAATCAAATATTTGTACTAATTTACATGAGTGCCTGAGGCAGTGAAGTGGCAGAGCAGGGCATCAGCTGAACCTAAGTGGAGTGAGGGTAAGAAAGACAGGGTTTGAATGAGACCAATCCATTCCCATGTAGAGACAGAGGGCCTGAGCAATAAAGTGGCATCCAGTCTAAGACATTTGACTTGGTTAACAAAGGCAGAAAGGGCACAAAAATAATGCATTCCCATTTGGCCTGAGGCAGTGAAGCTTCAAAGTGCCTGAAGAATCAACATAGAAAATTGGGGGACTGACCCACCCTAAGCCACTCAGCAAAGGTAAAAAAAGCAGTGAGATAGGGCCTATCCCAACCCACAAAATGGCAGAGGAACTCATAGCACAAGGTGTGAAATCTGACTAGACAAAACAGCTGTAAGCATCCCCATAGCAAGCCATCAGAAGCCACCTCCTTTGACAAAAACACTGTGGGAAATAAATGCAGCTATATCTACAACAAAGAAAAGTATTCTGCAAGCTTGGACCAGTGCTCCCTCTAACCGAGGGGTAGAGTAGAGCCTCAAAAAAGAGATAAAATAATGGGGACAAAGGTAACTAGAAAAATAAGCAAAAGACAAAGAAAAAAAACTAATCTTAGCAAATATCTTTTGTGACAGGGAAGACTGAAATATGAACTCAAAAGGGAAACCCTTTTGAAAAAGAAGTTTAAAAATCAAATAAAATAATTTATAGAAAGATACAACAGCTGGAGGGGGAAAAATCACTGAAGAAATGAAACCTCTAAAAACTAGAATAGGCCAAAAGCTAATGAAGTCACAGAAGGGGGCAGTGAAAGCAAAGGAAACACGTGCAAAATCCAAAAGAAAAATACATATTGAACACTGATTCTGAAAGAGATCAAAAAAGACTTCAAGAATCAATTAAAAGGGGAGAGGAAAAGTGTGAAAGAGAAATGAAAGTGATGCAAAAAGAATTGGGCCAAATGAAAAAGGAGAAATCAGCCCTTAAAAATCAGAAATGACCATCTAGAAACTAATGATATCATGAGAAACCAAGTAAAAATAAAGCAGAATCAAGGCAAACACAGGAATCATATGAGTACAATTAAAAAATACTTTTCACACAAATCAAGTCAGATCTAAACAATTAGAAAAATATTATTTACTAAGTTAGTCCAAGCTAATATGATAAAAATGACAAATTTAGCTAAATTAATTAATTTGTTCAGTGTCAAATCAATCATCTGCCAAAATTTTATTTCATATAACTAGGAAAATAATAATAAAAATTTTATCTGGAAGGATAAAAGGTCAAGAATATCAAGGTAACTAATGAAAAAAAAAGTGAAGGAAGGAGACATAACAGTACCAGATTTTAAACTTTACTATAAAGCAACAATCATTAAAATAATCTGGTTCTGGCCAAAGAATAAAATGGTAGATTAATGGAGCAAATTAGATACCTGATATACAGGAGCTAATGACCTTAGCAATCTAGTGCTTGAAAAACCGAAAGATCCCAGCTTTTGGAATAAGAACTCACTATTTAACAAAAACTGCTGGGAAAATTGGAAAATAGTATGACAGAAGCCAAGGTTAGGATTAGACAAACATCTTACACCCTATACCAAACTAAGGTTAAAATGGATATATGATTTTGATATAAAGAGTGATACCATAACTAAATTAGGGGGATATAGAGTAGTTTATCAGGAAGATCTTTGGAAAAAGGAAGAATTTATAACCAAATAAGAGATAGAGAGAATTATGAGATACAAAATAAATAATTTTGCTTATATCAAATTAAAAAGTTTTTGCACAAACAAAACAAATCATTTAAAACTTTTATTTAATTAATTAATTTAGAATATTTTCCATGGTTACACAATTTGTATTCTTTCCCTCCCATCCTACCAAGAAACTTTTTATTGAATTAGAAAAAATTATAACAAACTTAATTTGGAAGAACAAAAGATCAAGACTATCAAGGGAAATAATGAAAAAAAAATGTGAAAGATGGGGGCCTAGCAGTACCAGATCTTAAACTGTACTATAAAGCAGTGGTCATCCAAACAATATGGTACTGGTTAAAAGAGAGAAAGGAGAATCAATGGAATAGGCTTGGGGTAAATGCCCCCAGCAACATAGTATACGATAAAGCCAAAGATCCCAGCTTTGGGTTCAAGAACCCATTGTTTGACAAAAACTTCTGGGAAAAGTAGAAAATATTTTGGGAGAGATTAGGTCTCAATCAACATTTCATACCCTATACCAAGATAAATTCAGAATGGGTGAATGACTTAAATATAAAGAAGGAAAGTATAAGTAAATTAGGTGAAAATGAATAGTTTACCTGTCAGATCTATGGGAAGGAAAGATTTTAAGACCAAGCAAGAGATAGAGAATATTACAAAATGTAAAAGTGAATAATTTTGGTAACATTAAATTAAAAAGGTTTGGTACAAACAAAACCAATGCAACCAAAATTAGAAGGGAAGCAACAAATTTGAAAAAATGTTTATAACAAAAATCTCTGACAAAGGTCTAATTACTCAAATATATAAGGAGCTAAATCAATTGTACAAAAAATCAAACCATTTCCCAATTGAAAAATGAGCAAGGAACATGAATAAGCAATTTTCAGATAAAGAAAAAAGTGTTCCAAATCTCTCATAATTAGAGAAATGCAAATCAAAACAACTCACACCTAGCAGATTGGCTAATATGACAGCAAAGGAAAGTAATAAATGTTGAAGGGGATGATGCAGAGTGCATTGCTGGTGGAGTTGTGAATTGATCCATCCATTCTGGAAGGCAATTTGACTTTAAAAGACTTCTTTCCCTCTGATCCAACCATACCAATGCTGGGTTTATATCCCAAAGTAGAAGAAATATACATAGTAAAAGTGAAGAGCTGGAGAAGAATCTACTATGACTCAGCTAAAGAAAAAGAAAAGGAAAGGATACTAATCATAATCTCAGAGAAAACAAAAGTGAAAATCAATTTAAGCAGAAGATATTAGAAAGGAAATTACATCTTGACAAAAGGCATCATAGACAATGAAAAAAAAATATATATACCAAATGTCTAGAGCATCCAAATTCTTAAAGGAGAAGTTAGAGAAGTTATAGAACAAAATAGATAGTGAAACATTATTTGGGAGAGATTATCCCTCTTTGAAATAAATCCAAACAAAAAATGAACAAGAAGTTAAGGAAGTAAATAGAACTTTTGAAAAATTTGATAAACCTTTGGAGCAAACTGAATGGGAAAAGGAAGGCATATGCTTTTCTCTCAACAATACATGGCATCTTTGCAAAAAACAACCACATAATAGGGCATAAATACCCCACTTCCAAATGTGGAAAAACATAAATATTAAATGCATCCTTTTCAGACAATAAGGCAATAAAAATTATATTCAACAAAAGGCAAAAGAAAGACCAAAAATCAATTAGAAATGAAATAATTTTATCCTAAAGAATGAATGGGAGAAAGAACTAATCATAGAAAAAAATCAACAATTTCATTAAAGAAAATGACAATGGGGACAACATATCAAAATATATGGGATACAAAGCAAATTATAAAAATATGGGCACTTGTGTTCTGAAAATCATTAGATAAGCCCCTAAATGCAACTCAACCCTCTTTCTTTCTCTACTAACTGTGAACCCAATGTGACTATTTATATTATTTATTCCAGGTAGCCTTACTGATGAACAGATACTAAAATTTTTCCATTCAAATGCAGATCATAAAATGATTGATAGGAAATTTTCATACACTTGGCTTTTCTTGTGAGCAGGGAGAATTCAAACTCTTTTTAAACTGAATTGATAATACCAACACAATGGAAACTGCAATTGGGGAATGGCTGAACAAATTGTGGTGTCTGTTGGTGATGGAATACTATTGTGTTCAGAGGAATAATGAACTGGAGGAATTCCATGTGAACAGGAAGGACCTCCAGGAATTGATGCAGAGTGCAAGTAACAGAACCAGGAGAACATTATACACAGAGACAGATACACTGTGGCACAATCCAATGGACTTCTTTACTAGCAGCAGTGCAAAGATCCAGGACAATTCTGAGGAACTTATGAGAAAGAACATTATCCACAACTAGAGAAAGAACTGTTGAAGTAGAAACACAGAAGAAAAATAATTGCTTGATCACATGGGTCGATGGGGATATGAATGGAGATGTATACTCTAAATGAACACACTCGTGCAATTTTCAATAATATGGAAATAGCTCCTGATCAGTGACACATGTAAAACCCAGTGGAATTGTGCATTGGCTGGGAGAAGGGGGGGAAGGAGGGAGAAGAAAGGGAGGGAAAGAACATAAATCATGTAACCATGGGAAATATTCTAAATTAATTAAATAAAAATTTTCAATTAAAAAAATTCTTTCAACAGAACTATGTGTAAGAAATTATGCTGGGATGAAATGAAATGCTGGAAGTGAAATGAGAATGCCTACTCTTGAGTAGATCACAATCTAATAGGAGAGACAGCATGTGATCATTTAGGTTCTCTGGAAAGGAAATCTACAAGTTTTGGACTTTCTGCCACTGAGTTGGAACAAACAGCAGGTGGAATGTTAGAGAGAAGATATTAACAAGACTGACAGTTGGTGGGGGAAACTGGGAGTGGAAGTTGGTAATGTGACTAGCACTTCCATCCTGGCCCTGGAAGTGGAAGGAGCTCTCTCCCAGTCTTTGGATAGAAGTATCTTTATTTTCCTGATTTTCCCAACTGTATGCTCTCCCTGGATTCCTGTGATTGTGTCATTGAAAAAAGGTCTTAAAGGAAGCAGTTTGAACTGTAAGGCCTTTCTTTAGGGGTGTCAGCCTGAAGAGACAGGCCCAACCAGCTCTGAAGGTCAAACTTTTCTTCCTCTCACTTTTTACTGCTAAGACTTTTGAAATTAAGAAAGCTAGCACAGATATAGCAGACAGGAATAAGAGAAACACTCCACCAGCTTTTGAGGCCTGGCCTCCGCTCAAAAGCTGAGAGAGACTCAAATCTCATCTAGAGAATCCCTCATCCCTCTTCCCTGATACCCTCCCAATCCAACTTGTTATTAAAATTTATCTTTATTGGATATTTCAGTCATATAAGAGGACTAACACTTCAGGGACATAGAGGGAGCTGAACCTTAGGACAGCCATTCAACTATAAACTATCCTTAATGGACCCCTGCTGGGCGACCTTGGTCTGGGGTGAGGCTTGTCCCTCAAGAGGGTCTGTGCTTACCTGCTCTGGGGTATCTGCAACATTAATCTATAGAGAAGACATCCCCTCAGGCTATCATAAGTGGCCCATTTCTCAGGAACCCCATTTTTCAAAAATAGCCTCTCGGCAGGGGGCTTCTCTCTCCTTTTACCTCACTGGCAGCCCTTTTCCCTCTCTCCCTTCAAGTCCTCCATTCCCTGCTACAAAACTTCTGTATTCCCTGTTCCATTAATCCCACCCATTTTCCCTATAAATATTACAGTACAAACAAGTTTTGTGTTCAGTCATGTTCCACTCTATATTACACCATTTAAGTTTTTGTTGGCAAAGATCTGGAGCATTTACCATTTCCTTCTTCAGATAATTTTACAAATGAGGAAACTGAGGCAAACAGAGTGCAGTCACACAGCTAGTAAGTTATATAATAAGGTACATAATGGGTATATACAAGTCACATACATGATAAACAGGAAACAATCAAGAGAAATAGGAGTTAAGAGGGATGGGAAAAATCTTCCTGTAGAATATGTAATATTAGCTGAAACTTGAAGGAAGCCAAAGAAACCAAAATGTAGAGAGAAACAAAAAGAACATTTCATGTATGAGAGGCACCCAGTGAAAATTCCAGATTTAAAGATTTAGTATCTTATTCAAGACACAGCAAGAAAGCCAGTGTCACTGAATCAAAAGAGGTGTTAGGTAGGATAGGTTATTAGGGGAGTTGAATGCCAAACAGAGAACTTTATATTTGATCCTGGGGGTAAAAGGGAGCCACTGGAGTTTATGCAGTAGGAGGTGGCAAAATGAGGCATGTGCTTTAGGGAAAACCACTTTGAAAGCTGACTGAAGGGAGGATTTGAGGCAGGGAGACTCATCCACAGATTATTGTAATAGACCAGCAAAGATAAGGGAAATTTTTTTGGCTTCCTTTGAATCCCCAGTACTTGACATAGAACCTAGAACATAGAAAGTACATAATATTTAAAATGTCTGGTATTGTTTTATGTCTCAATTGTGTTTATTACTATCAAACCATAGTTGAACAGGATTGTTTCTGTTGTTATATCTTCCAAAGAAATTTGAAACTTTTTGTCCCATATGACTCTATTTAACATGTAGCAGAATGCCTGACATATACTAGTGTTTAATAAATATTCATTGATTGAACAACCCCTGGCTTTAAGGCAGGTATTGTAAATCCAGCACTTGGCATAGTACATAACACATAGTCCTTGCTAAACTCTTGTCTGAGTGACCAAACATTTAATACAGTAGTATTACATACTACTGTACTACACAACATAGTAAACACAATTTTTTTTCATTTATTCATTCATTCATTATTTGATGTCTATATAATTAAGAGAGCACCCCATACTTCACACCCACTCCTTGAAGTCCCAGGCCTTGCCAGCAATCTGCAGAGAGCCCCAGAAGCCTTTAGTGCCTCACACTTTCAAGCCTGAAATATATTGAAGTCCTTAGCATCAGGGCAAAAATAGTTCAGAGTGCTGAGCTATCAACAGAGGAAATAAAATCAGTAGCTTTCAGAACTCACAGTCCACAGGCAAAAAAAGAGCCTGGGAAAATAGGCAAACAGCAAAAGAAACATCAATTCCTAGAAAATTTCTGTGGAGAAAAAGAGTAAGACACAGCATCAATAGGGGATTGTGAGATCCAAGCAATAATATGCAAAACTTCAAAGAAAAATGGGAATTGGTCTTAGGCACTGGAAGAATTAAAAAATGAATTTAAAAAATCAAATAAGACAGGTAGGAGAAAAATGGGAAAAAGAAATGAAAAGAAAACAAAAAGAAATTAATAGCTTAAAAAAGAAAAATTGGTCAACTGGAAAAAGAGGCAAAAAAAAAATCCAGGGAAGAAAAAAGTTCTGAAAAAAAAAAAGAATTGGCCTATTAGAAATAGAGGCAAAAAAATCTAATGAAGAAAAGAGATCCATGAAAAATAGAATGGACCAAATGGAAAAGAAGGTTTAAAATTCATTGAATTCATTCTTTAAAAATCAGAGTTGGACAAATAGAAGCTAATGACTTCACAAGATGTTAAGAAAAAAATAAAGTCAAATGAATGAAAAAAATAGAAGAGTATATGAAAAATCTCATTAAAAAAAGAACAACAGACCTGGAAAATCAATCTAGGACAGACAATTTAAGAATTATTGGACCTCCTGAAAGTCATTATAAAAAAATGAAATCCAGGTCTCATATTGTAAGAAATTATCCAAGATAACTGCCCTGATATTCTTAAACAAGAGGGTAAAATGAAAAATTGATAGAATCCATAGATTAACTCCTGCAATAAATCCCCAAATGACAACTCACAAGAATATTATAGCCAAGTTCAAGAGCTCCTAGGCCAAGGATAAAATATTGCAAGTAGCAAGCAAGAAAAAATTCATATATCATGGAGCCCTAGACAAAATTACACAGAATCTGGCAGCTTCCACATTAAAGAACCAGAATGCTTAGAGTAGAATGATATTCTGGAAGACAAGGGAACTCTGTTTACAATAAAAATATCACCTATATATCAAAATTCACTGCATTCATTCAGAAGAAAATATAATCATTTACTAAAATAGAAGATTTATAAGCTTTCCTGAAGAAAAGACCAAGCTTAAATAGAAATGTGATATTCAAATAAATACAAAATTCAAGAAAATCATAAAAAGGAAAATAGGAGAAAAAGTATAAGGACCCTGATAGGGTTAAATGGTTTATATTCCTATATGGAAGGGAGATACTTATAACTCTTAATTTTTTTATCGTTATCATAGTAGTTAGAAGAAATATGTACAAGACAGGGTGTATGATAATAAACTGTTTTTATGTAAAAAATCTAAGAGTGGAAAAGAGGATTGCACTAATTGAAATTGGAAGAGAGATGTTAAATCAGGTAAATGATATCACATAAAGTGGCATAGTGGAGGTGAGGATGAGGGTGATGAAAAGCAATATTTAAAACTTACTTTCATTGGAATTGGCTCAGAGAGGGAAGAACAGTCAGACTCATTAGTATATAGTATTCTATATTACCCTATAGAGAATTAGAAGGGGGGTAAGAAAAAGGGGCACTGGAATAATATAAGGGAGGGAGAAGTTGGGGGGGGGGTCTGATTACAAGACCCGTTACAGAAGTAGGAGGAGAATAAGAAGGATGGTGGTAGAAGGAATATAAAACCAGGTGTGGGGTATTGGAAGAGCAAAGCACTGGTGAAGGAATGAGTGAAAGGAGAAAGTAAATGATTAAAAGAGGAAAACATTATGGAGGGGAATACACAGATGGCAATAATAAACTTTGAATGTAAATGGGATAAACTCACCCACAAGATGGAAACAGATAGTAGAGTCAATTAAAAACCAGAATCCTATCATATTTTGTTTACAAGAAACACATTTGGGGGAGGAACACACACACAGGGTAAAGGTAAAAGGTTGGAGCAGAATTTATTGGACTTCAGCTAGGATAAAAAAAAAAAAACAAACAAACCAGGAGTAGCAATCATGATCTCAGACAAAGTTAAAGGAAAAACAGATCTGATTAAGAGGTAAGGAAGGTAATTATATCTTGATAAAAGATAGTATACATAATGAAGTAATATTAGTACTTAATATAAATGCACCAGATGGTATGGCATCCATATTTTTAAAGGAGAAACTAAAGGAGTTTAAGGAGGAAATACACAACAAAACTATGCTAGTTGGAGAACCTCAACCTCCCCCTATCAGAATTAGATAAATCTAACAAAAAAATAAATAAGTAAGACTTAAAGGAAGTGAATCAAATTTCAGAAAAGTTACATTTAATAGATATCTGGAGAAAATTGAATAGGAATAAAAAGGAATATACCTTCTTTTCAACAGCACATGGTACATATACAAAAATCAACCTTATCCTAGGGTATTAAAACTTCATAACCAAATGCAGAATAGCAGAAATAATAAATGCAACTTATTTAGATCATAATGCAATGAAGATTATAATCATTAATGATTCATAGAAAGGCAAATTAAAATTAATTGGAAACTAAATAATCTAATTCTTCAAAACAAGTAGATCAAAGAACAACTCATAGAAATAATCACTGATTTCATTGAAGAGAATGACAATAAGGAGACTACATATCAGCATTTATGGGACACAGACCAAGAAATACTCAGGAGAAAATTCATAACCCTGAATGACTATATCAGTGAAATAGAGAAGAAATAGATCAGTAAATTGGGCATGGAACTAAAAACCTAAAAAAGGATATCCCCATTTAAAAACTCTAAAAACTAAAGGAAAACAATAAGACTGAAAGTAAAAGAACTATTGAACTAATAAATAAATAATAGGGCTTTAACATCTTCCTTTTATTGGTTTTGCCACCCCAGATTTAATTTTGAGGCATTATATTAAAGTTATTTTGAGGGTAATTTGGCATAAATCTGACAGTTCCATCTACCCCCTCCACCTTCTTGGTTCCACCCCTTTGATTCTAGAACTCTTAAGCCAACCTGCTATAGTCCAGAACCCCAGATAATTCCTTTTTTTTAGCTAGTTCATTTCTCCAGAGAAAGTACCTTGCCTGGAGAGCAAGATCCAGCTTCTCATGAAGCCATTTGTGCCATGTCAGCATGATGTCCTACCCCTGAAAGCTAATGATCTCAATTTGAAGGTTCACCAGCTGGTTCAAGTGAGTGGTGTTTCATTCACAGAGAACCAGAATCAATGCTTTTGACTCCATAGGATAAACTACCCAGTCCTCTGATCTACTTGGAATAATAAGTAGAAGTAAGGATTAAGTGTTTTAAGAAGTAACATTGTGAGACACATGTAAAGTAATGAAGTGAGCAGAACCAGTATAGCAAATCATATCATAACATCATTGTAAAAAATAAATAATTTTGGACAAGTTAAGAATTCTGATAAATACAATGATGAATTGTGATTATAAAGAACCAGTGATAGAGAATGACCTTTCCTTCCAATCAAAGAGTGATGGACCAACCTGCAGAATGAGACATTCATTTTTTGGAATGGCAAATAGGGGAATTTGTTTTGTTTGCTTATTTGTTACAAGAGTTTTGTTTTTCTTTCCCGTTTTTCATTGGGAAGGGGTAAATGTGAGGGAGAAAAAAATAAAAATCTGACAATTAAAACATATATTTTTGAAAATGTTATTATTGTTGATGTCATGTGGGTTGTACGCTATTTAAAACTCAACTGTCATAATTAGGTACATTGGGGCAGGGTGCCAGGCTGAACTTGGATGAAGTTCTCATAGCAAGTAGATCTCCCTGTGGGACTCAAGTGATAGATAAGATGTTAGCTCACATGGAAAGTCTAAGAATTGATATGGGAAAATTTTAGCCAGAATCCAAATCATCAAACAGTCAACATTAAGTTGATGTGGATTTACAATTATGGGTAAAATGTATTTTGCAGAAGCAAGTAGATGGCTTAGTGAGCTGAGATCCAGACCAAGTGATGAGAGATTCTGTGTTTAAATCTGACCTCAGATTTGTGAGGTCAGCTTTGTGACCCTGGACAGGTCACTTATCTTCCATTGTCTAGCCCTTACCACTCTTCTACCTTGTAACCAATACTGGTTCCAAGATGGAAGATAAGGGTGTTTTTTAATGTATTTTACTCAATATTTTGCTGTTTAGTGAGTTTTCTCACCCACAAGTGCCAGATATGCTTCTCCATATTTTCCAACAGGCATTCTATTCAAAATAATGGCCTACCCTGCATGATTACTAAAAGTGAAAGTAAAAGAAAATGGAAAAAAGATGCTTTGTGAAAAAGTAGTTATGGCATAGAAAGATCATGAAATAATTGAATTAAATTCGACATCTGGGAATCTTGGGGACAAATGAGGGGTACATGTAAGAATGGTTGGGAAAGGAACTCAACCTATGCTAACTTTTGATAAAAAGGGATTCAGAGAAAATCTGAAGAAATAAGACCCTATAAAAGAATATGGAGGAGGCTGAAGTCATAACTGCTAACCTCTGTCTGAGCAGGAATCCTTTCTATAACCCTATAGTCAAGTGGGCATCTATACTTTATTTTATAATCTTCAGTTAAAGGGAGCCAACCATTCCTTAAAGTCATCTATTCTCCTCTTGGACAATTATAATAGAAGAAGAATTAAACCTAATGGTTCTTCCTCTAAAACTTAATTCCTAATACTGCTCGCTTGGGCACTTAGGACAAGCATAATTTCTTTGCCACATATCAGAATTCCAAATACCTAAAAACAAGCATCAGGTACTTTTTATGGTTTTGCTTTGTCAGGCTAAATATCATGCATCAATTCAATTTATCTTCACCCTGGAACATTTACCTGCCCCTACAGACCCCTTTTCCCAATATTGAATTAATCTTGGTACCTCGATTTTTGAGGGAGGATCCCAGACCATCTATTCTTCATTCCTTTACCAGTATTGTTTCTGATTTTCTGGATTTTACCTCCCACCCATACTTCTTCCCCTACCCTTTTTAGCTCTCTTTTTTATGTCTTTACTCATTAAAATATAAGCTCTGTGAAGGTAGAAGCTGTATTTCCTTTTGATTGCATTTGTATCCCTAATCCTTGGCAGAGTGCCTGGCACATAGCAAGTGCTTGATAAATGCATGTTTGCTGACTGCTAACTAACTAGAGCTTGTTGCCACTATATTTTCCATACATTAAATTGTTATGCTACAATTTGTCAGCACACTTTCTAAAATGTCATGCCCAGAACTAAATATGACAGCCATCATCTGACTTGGGAAGAATACAAAAGGGCTTGACTTGTTCTAGACACTGATGCTTCTCTTTATCCAGCCTAATAAAGTCTAAGATCCCATTAACTTTTATGTTTGTCCAGTCACACTATTGACTCATGTTAAGCTTGCAGTCCATTAAAATTCCCATATCTTTATTGCACAAACTGCCATCTAGCAATATCTCCTCCACACTGTGGTTGTAACATTAATTTGTTTTAACTCAAGTGTAAAAAGGAAGCATTTTGCAGAAGAAAGGGTTATGTACCTAGTCCCAGGATTTTGTAAATTATTATCTGTGTGACCTTGAGCAACTAATATCCTTTCTGGGACTCATCTTCTCATCTGGAAAATTGAGGAATTAGATCTGTAAGGTTGCTTACTGCTGTAACTCTTTGATCTAAGAGGAAAATATATTTATCCCTACCAAATTTCATTTCATTAGGTTTAACTTCTTGTTCTAATTTGTGGTCATTGTACAATTGTTTCAGTCATGTCCAATTCTTTGTGACCCCATTTGGGATCTTCTTAGATATCCTTCTACGTTTCATTTTACATATGAAGAAACTAGTGCAAACAAGGACAAATGACTTGTCCAGGATCATATATCAGGGAAGTGTCTGAAGCTAGATTACAACTTGGGAAAACGTGTTTTCCTGATTCTAAGCCCAGTGCTATATCCACTCTGCTACTCAGCTCCTGTCCCAGTTTGTATATCTATCTATCTATCTATCTATCTATCTATCTATCTATCTATCTATCTATCTATCTATCTATCTGTCTGTCTATGTATCTATCTCAATATCTATCTATTTATTTATCTAAATATCGATTTTCACAAATTTGCATGTATATGTATATCCAAATATATACACATATAAATATATATGTAAATACACATATACCTAAACACATATGCATGTATATATTGTATATATAAAGATAAATACATACATGTGTAAATATCTATATACACCAACACACATACACACACATATACACACATACACATCAATGTGTACATAGATAAAACACAAGACCAAAGCTGACTACTCAAGGAGCTCCACTAGTAGTCTTTAAAGTTGACATGATTCCATTAATGATTATTGGTAGCATAGATCATTATATCTTAGATATAAAGTTGTAATGGAGCTCAGAGGTCAGAATCCACTGAACTCATTTTATAGTTTAGGGAAGTGAAGCATTGAGTAGTTACATGGCTGTACAGGCTCACACAACTAGTAAATGTCTGAGGCATGATGTGCACCCAAGACTTCCTGACTTTAAGTCCAGTGCCCTATTATAATCTTATTTTATGCTTACAATAGCCCTGAAACATAGTAATTATTCTTATTCCCATTTTACAGATGAAGAAACTGAAGCAGAGAGAGGTAAAGTGATTTATCCAGCAACATACTGTGTAATTTGAATCTGTTACATTAAAAACTCTGATCCCCAGCAAAACCACATTTCCCAGCACCCTACTTACTTCCTGTTGTTACGTGCTGACTTAGACAGGATATAAATTGGGTGGAGTTCCATGTCTAGCTTTCTTTTTCCTTCCTGTGGAAGTTTTGGTGGAGAGGGGATTTTTGATCAAGTAGAAAATTTAGTCACATGCTTCTATTTTGTCAGATAATAAACTTCATAAATATAATACTTAGAGTATTGGATATTAATTTAACTCCTACAATACCATGTAAATGTCTGAGGTTAGAGTTGAACTCAGATCTTCCTGACTTCATTCACTATATCATACTGCCTCTCATAAGAGTGTCAACCTTGTAATCAAGAAATCTAGCCACATCCTAATCAGACATAACATAAGCAAAATATTTACCTTTATGAATTTTGGTTCCCTCAATGGTAAAATAGGAAGCAATACTTAAATTCATTGCCTCATAGAGCCATGCCATTTTAACTTTTCTTAAAGCTCTCTACAAATATGGAATTATGGTGGTTCTGGGGACTTTAGTCATTCAACCCATCTATATCGAATTACATGTACTGTTGTCTAGCTCACAATTCTATACACTGTCCACAAGGATAGCATCTATTCCTATGATGAAGCAGGTATAGTATGAGAAGGGAACTTCCTTGAGCTCCCAGTCTTGGAAATACTGCCTAGAGGTAGTACAGTGGATAGGGCACGTTAGCTTCAGTCAGGATGATATGAATTCTAATCCAGCCTCAGACAACTTACTGTTTGTGTGACCTTGGCAAGTTACTTAACCTCTGTCTTCCTCAAGTTCATCCTCTATAAAACGGGGATAATAAATAGACTTGTTTTCAGGAATTGTTATTAGATTCTAATGAGATAATATTTGTAAAGTGCTTAATAACTCTTTAACTATTTTTTCAGTCAGATATTTTAAAAAAATGAAATGCTATTAATCTATTAGAACTTGAAGATCTCCTGACCAGGTCCTTCTTTTTGTTCCACAATGCTGTCTCCTCTGTTCTCAAAAGAGCGATTTTTACCCACTGTAATATTTACCAAGATCTTTGAAGATGTGATCTCATTTGATCTTCACAACAACCCTGTGAGTAGATATGATGACAGGGTTACACAGGCAGACCTGTAGTCTGTGAACTTTTTTTTAATACATTGATAAATATTTTTAAATAATTGATTTGCTTTGTAATGCAATGTATTTTAATCATTAAAAACAATTCTCTTAATAGAGGTACATATTTTCATTAGAGTTTCTATGACAATAAATAAATAAAGGTTAAGAACCCTGCTCTATAATACAAATGTATTATCATCATCTCTATTATTCAGATAATTGAGATAAAACTTAAAAATAACTTTCTAATAACTATATAGCTAGTGTCAGAAGAGGGAATTGATTATAAGTGTCTTTTTCCACCCAATCTAGTACCTTTTCCTTTACAATGCGTTTTTTCTCTATAGATATGTCTTATATTTAGAGAGAGAGACTGTCTTTGGAATGAGATGTCCTAAGTTCAAGTCTCACCTCTGATAGTTACTAGCTGATATCGGACAAACCATTTATCCTCCATGTGGATCAATAATTCTATCTTTTCTTCATAGATCTCAACTCAAGACATTTCTCTTAGCTTACTGTTATTAGAGAATATTTCATGGCTTAGCTTAATGAATCATAGTTCTGGAGCCAAAGAGACATTATGGACCACTTAATCTAACCCCCTTATTTTACAGATGAGGAAACTGAGGTCAATCATGTTAAGCATCCTGTTATCTTGATATTTTTATGTGAGCTATTTGTATCCAGTCTGCAGTAGAACCTTCCAAGATGAATTAATCTAATCAGTCATAGTTGCACACACAGTTCATTGACCCTGACATAGCAATGCCATTTTGGTTTTCATCTAGTACAAAGGACAACAGGCTACTAGCCTTGATGACCTAGGGAATCAATATCAGAGGTGGTTCTCTGACTGCAATTCCAATACTTTTTTTCAATTTACCATATTTTCTTTTTGTGCATTTTACATACATTATAGCCTTCCACTTTTCTCCTCTCTAATATACTTAATGTGCATAATTGAGAATATTAATTATCCATGTCAGAGCTATATTCCCCTGAACTATAAGCTCTTTTGTATAATTGGAATTTTTACCTTTGAACTACATTACCCAGCATCCCTTTCCTCTTTCGTCCCCACACTGTGTCCTTATGTTTCTGTAAATAAGTTTGCTGCAACCCTGCCTTTTCTCTCTCTCCTGCACCTCCAGTTTGGGATCCTCCTCTTTGCTCAGGCTATTACTATCCTTTTCTTCAAGTTATTATTAATAAATTCTTATAAAATAGAATACTTGAAGTATTTTATTATTAATAATAATTATTAAGTATTAATTTTTAATCTTACATTTTGAAGGACCAGGGGATGTATTAGATTTTTTTAGCACTGAGCACTCAGTAGGTATTTTTTCATAAATGCTAGATTATCTAATTGAATCATTAAATAAAAAGTCAGAAATATCCCAGAGGTGAAACCAGGGGACAGTCTTGATTCTTTGGCTAATTGTGTTCCTTTGGGCAAATACCTTATCTTTTCTGTTTTTTCATCTATAATATTTGAATAATAAATGCCTGTTCCACCTAGTTCAAAGGGTTATTGGGAAAATTAAATGAGATAATATTCAATAACACATTTTGAAAATCACATGATGTTCTTACAGTGATTATCATTTTAATAGTATTCAGCAATAAACTAATATAAGAGTGTATAGTCTGGACTTAAGAGATGAATTGTCCTTCTATGTGGTATATAGTACCTTACTGTCATCTCTGCAACAATGGAGATGTTACTAGAAGGGATTCCTGTGTAATCATCATATGAGTGAGATGTCTCTAAGGTGGTTTTCTTCAACTCCTGGATTCTGTCATCTCGTCATCTTCTTTGTCATTATACTCCTTAATCTGGAGAAAACAGTATTTGAATTCATGTGACTAAAATGCTCTGGTGAATCTATACATCTAAGAAAGTACATAGGTCTGTGTGTTATAGTAGTCTGAAAACAAGCTCTCTGTTGAGTTAGGACAGATATATTAAACTTAATTCTGGAAGCTTATCAATAATAATATTATTATTTGACTGAGTGACTCCACTTCAGTTTTCTCTAGTGAACTGGATAACCCACATAGAGTGGTGAAGAGAGTTCTGGACTTGGAACTAGGACTTCAGGAGTCCTAGTCTCAAATATTATTTTAGATACTTGCTGCCTAGATGACCATAAGTAAGTCACTAAATTTTCTCTGTGATTCAGTTTCCTCATCTCTAAAGTAGGATAATAACATTTTCATTGCTAATCTCTCTATATAATTTCTACTCCTCACTTTGAGTGACCTTGAGCAAATCATTAAATTTCTCTGGACCACAGTTTCTGGACTATAAAGTTATAAAAAAAAATTAGATGACCTTTAGGATCTCTTCTAGGAGCAGCTAAATAGCTGAGCAATTTAGCTTGGTAGATATAGTGCTGGATCTGAAGTCATAAAGACCTGAGTTCAAATCCAGACTCAGATACTTGCTAGCTTTGTGATATGCTGTTTAAGCTCTGGTTACCTCAGTCCACTGGAGAAGTAAATAACTAAATACTCCAGTATCTTTGCCAAGAAAATCCCATAGTCCAAGAATTCAAAAAGAGTCAGGCACAACTGAACAGCATGATAAAAAGAAATTCATTCTAACTCTAGATCTATCATCATATATTCTTTAAAAAGGGATGATACTGCTTGATCTATGGGTTCCCACCCACCTCTGACACTTATTATCTATGTGACCTTGGGCAAAGTGATTAACCTCTTTGGATTCCATTTTCTCATTTTTAAAATGAGAAAGTTGGACTAGATTGCCTCTGAAGTCTTTTCAAAACCCTTTCTAGCTCTATGATTCTATAAAGTTGGTTTACCTGCAAATCAAATCAAATTTTAAAATTGTACCTATTTCAAAAATAGAAGTAGAACATAATAACAAAAATAGAAGTTTGAACAGCTCCAGATGTCAAATTCTATTATAAAGTAGGTATTATCAAAACTATCTGGTACTGGCTAAGAAATAGAAAAGATCACTGGAACAGAATAGATATACAAGAAATGGTCTTAAAAATTATACTAAATTTGTGTGTGACAAAGTTAAAGTTTCAAAGTTTTGGAATAAGAATTCACCATATGATATGATAAAAATTGTTGGGAGAACTGGAAGGTAGTTTGGTAGAAATAAGATATAAACCAGTATCTTATTCCATTTACCCAGATTAAATCAAAATGAATACATGATTTAGGTATAAAGGAAGATATAAACAAGTTAGAAGAATAGGAAGATATTAGCCATCACATTTATGTATTGGAGAAGAATTAATGAATAAACCAGAGATAGAATTCATTGAAGAATATAAAATGGATAATATTAATACATTACATTTGTAAAAATTAAACCAATGTATCAAAGATTAGAAGAAAAGCAATAAGATATGAAAAAATTATAGACAGTTTCTTAAATACAGGTCTCATATATGAAATATAGAGAACTTTGTAAAATATATAATAATATGACCCATTCCTCAATTGATAAATGATAATATGATATGAAGCAACAGTTTTTGGATGAAGATATCAAAACTATATATGTTGGTTGTCTCTCGAACCGAGGATGATGATTGTCTTTGTGCGTTTTTGTGCACAAAGACACCTGTGCATGAAGATTTAAGTGGAAAAGTCGATGCACAGAGACAGTCCCACTCTCTCTGCATTGGAAGCCTGGGTCCATTGGCACGAAGAGTCATTACACCTGGATACTTCCTCAGCTGCATTGGATGGCCGTGTTATCTTTTGTGCTCCATCATGCCCTAAGCACTCCACAGTGCTTTGCTGCATAGCCATCTCAGCCGTTGAACCTTCTTGTTGGTTTCTTCCGCCTGTTCCGCCGAAGCAGTCTTCACATGCTGGGTGAGCAAAGCCCTAGTTTACCAGGGGTCGACATCGACCCGATGGCTACCCTCACTAGGTTTAGACGGCCTGTCGATATACGTAAGAAAAATGCTCTAAAGCATTATTGATTTGAGAAATGCAAATCAAAACAATTCTAAAATATCATCTCATACTTATCAGCTTGGCTAAAATAATAAAAGGCAAAATTACAAATATCGGAGGGAATGTGGAAAAATAGGAACATTGTTTCCTATACACACTGTTGATGGAACTGAGAATTGATCCAACTATTTTGGAAAACAATTTGGAATTATGCTCAGTTTTAAGATGAAGTGTATGTTTTGACCCAGTAATAACACTATTAGGTTCATTTCACAAGGTGATCAAAGAAAGAGAAAAGAAATTATATGATCTAAAATATTTATAGCATTTCTTTTTTTGGTGGTAAAGAATGGGAAATTAAAAGAGCGCCCATCAATTGGGGAATGACTGAGCAAGTCATGGTGTAGGATTGTAATGGAATACTACTGTGCCATAAGATATGACAAAGGAGATGAACACCAAAAACAAACAAACAAACAAACAAAAAAACAACCTGGAAAGACTTATATGAAATCATATGAAGTGAAATAAACAGAACCGGGAGAATATTGTATACACTAAAAACAATATTGCATATGATCAACTGTGAATGAATTAAATATTATCAACAAGACAAGGATCCAGGATATTTCCCAAAGACTCATGATGTAAAAGGATATTCACTGTTATAGAAAGAAAAGACAAAGTCTGAATGCAGATTGAAGTTTATCATTCTTCATTTCCTCCTTTAATTTTTCTCTAATGTAAGCAATACGTCTTGTTTCATAACATGATGAACATAGAAATAGATGTTATAGGATTCTATAAGCACAGTCTGTATCAGATTATCTGCCTTCTTTTAGAAGGGGCTGTATGGGAAGGAGAAAAAAGAATGAGACTTAGACATTTTGGACATGACTATTGTGATTATTTCTTTTGGATAAGAACATTTATTATAATTTATTACATATTTATTTTAATAAATATAATAAATAAATAAAATATAATAAAAATAAAATAATAAATATTACATATTTATAACAAATTCTATGTACTATATTATTATTATACTATATAATGCATTACATAAATATAGAAACTAAAAAATAATTAAGGGCATGGATGAGATACAGACCTCGGTCTAGTAATAATAGGGAACAAAAGCACAACTTCAGTAGAGATAAACTTTTAAGCACTTTTGGCTTTGTGCGTTCTGGGACATGTAACCTTTGTTTTCTCTAGTCAATGCATATATACTCTTTCCAGAGGATGAAGAAGGAAGGAGGGAAGTATCAACTCCCCAAGGTATTTGCTACACACTTTATATAATGCAAGGAATGTTCCAACTTACAATTTGCCTCACTTCGTATTTTGCTTGATGCCAATATCCCACCTGTGCCAGGGGTAGAATCAGCCTGATTTTTAGTGACAACCCAGGAAAATCTGCCACCAGGGCCTGAGGCAAGATGTAGACATGGATAATGTTAATCTATAGCACTGACTTAACTTCTGTAACTTTCTCCTGCCTTCTCTTATCATTCTACAATAATGGTATTATTTACGTTATTAGATCCACTAAACTATCTTGCATTATGATATTATGTTGAAATCTGTGAAATAATTTTCAATAAATTTTGGTTTCAGGCCCCCTTAGCTTCCTGTCTTCATTTCCTGGTATCCACCTATACAGTATTTTCAAAGAAACAGCCATTGTGCCCCAAAGTTCAACTATAATCAAGATGAGGCTACCCGTAGGCTGATTATTCAATCTAATTATATGGCGTTTGGCTTGTTTGCCTTCCCTTTCTCCTATTACTTGTTAAATCATTTCCCTGCTCATCAACTACCACCAGAGAAGAAGGATAAAAATATAAAAGAGAATGAAGTTCTAAGCATTTAATTTTGCTACTTGTTGATAATTCTCATAAATGGCTGTATGGTAAAAGAATTGCAAATGATTTCCTAAAATTAAATTTGGGGATATTCCTTCAATTTTGATTAACTATAATATTCCTGCTCTCCATTAAATATCAGTAAGTTTTCTATATATCAGGATAACAAAGGTACATAATATAGTGATCTCTAATGAGAAAAACCAAAGGAACAGTCCTATTTCCTCTCTTTTTTCAAAACAACTGAACTTTATAAGCCCCTGCAAAAATGGATATTTCCTTTCAGGTAGAAGAACAGAAAAAAGAGGTCAGATTTTTCCAGGCTAAGCTAACTTGGGAGGTCAGCAGAAGTCTATAACAGCAGGGTAGGAACAGGTCTTCAGTAGGGCCATTATGCCAATAGTGGATCAGACAGGGGCAACAGCAGCAGCTTTGGGAACTCTCAGTCCAGAGACAGTAAGCGTCAGATAATGAGTGAGAAAGAGATTATGAAGACCTGTGTGTATTCTGTGCTTATTGACAACTTTATCACCTGTAAGAATTTCTGGATCCCAGTTCCAGGACATAGAGGAGAGCTTATTATGATGGGTCACAAGGGATCAAGGGACCGGGTTGTAGTCCCTCTAAGAAGAGAGAGAATTTGAGACTTTAAATTAAAAAAGAAAATAATGATTAAAATATAAGTTGGGAAAAATAATTTATGTTTCTTTAACTGTACTTATGGTATTATTCCAGTAAGACAAAACTATTTGACAATAGGAACTCTGTTTTGTTCATTATAACTCCTAGTAGAGCCCTACACACAGTAGATCATTAATAAAAAATATTTCTTCTGTTGTTGAATTAGTTATGAAGAAAATTACATCAGATCTATTTAGCATCTGGAGAGCTTCACACTACAAACACATATGTGCATGCAGGTATGAATTGCATGGACTTAGACTCAGAGAACAATATTCTTTCTCAAATAAAGGTATAGGAGCCCCCCTGAATGAAGAAAGTGTGAAGATTCAGCCTATTGTAAATCTCCGGGGATACTTTACATTCTCTTCAATTTCTGGTTATCATCAGTAAGCAGAAATGTATTGAGCCAAAGGGTGAAAAATGGGACAGGAACCCCTAGGCACTTAGTCCCCTTTGGGTTCCAATGCTCTGTTCCAATAAAAAACACATGACAGACTGCATAACCCAGACTGACCAATATTGTTTCTCCTGCCATCTCTAAATGACATCAGTTCTCTAATGCAGAATAACAGGATGAGTGTATTTATACAATTGTTCCTGGTAGCCACAGGACTCTGTGTTTTATCATTTCCTAATCTTTTGCCAGGCTCCTACCTCTCTGACGTCTATTGGAGTTTATTTAACTGAGATCACCTCTATCCCAGTAATTTTGACAGATGAAATAACTTTTTTTTAAGTCATTTGCTTTCTACTGTGTATGGTTTCTGATAAGAGAAATAAAAAATAGACTCATTCCTTTGGCTGATTTTTTTTAACCTTGTTAGTTTTATCCATGTCTAATCTGAGGTCACCTTAACCTTTCATTGATTGAGTTTTTCTAACCATCTACTATATGTTTTCTTCCAAAATAAATGTAGCTGCGTTAGAAATGACTCTGTTTATCTTCATTAAATCCATCAAAATGGACAACTGATTACCTCTAGCTTCAGGTATATTTAATTGTGACCCACAGTCTGTGGTTTGTGTCAGGAATCCATAAACTCATGCTCTGAGGAGTGAGTGTGTTTTCTCTCACAAGGGAGGTCTTGGCTCTTCCCCAATGCTGAAATCCAGTTAGATTTCAGAGCCTGGTTTCTGTCTCTCCCTTCTCATTCAAATGTATATCAGAAATTCCCAATCCTGTTGACAGAATGGTATAAACACTGGCTTTTAAAGGGTTTATCAAGATGCAGGGCATAGAAGGAAGTAGGACAGCCAGGTCAATATAAATTCCATTATTCCCCTTGTTTGTAATGATTTATGATATTGTTTTCAAATACAGGTACTGAAAGAACTAAAAAAAATGAATTAAAAAGTTTACTTCATTTACTTAATTTCTAGGCTCTTTCCTACTAGGAAGGAAAGTATAGTGGAAAGAATACTAACTCTGAAGATATAGTATAGTGGATAGATATCTGGTTAGGAAGTCAGGAAGAACTAGGTTCAAGTTTCACCTCGTTTACGCCTCTTCTGCTTCATCTCTTGATGTCTCCTGGCAGCATTCCGAGACCATAAGTGGCAGAGCAGTAACTAGTCTACATTTGAAAAGGGACATTTTTACACTAATGAAGTTCTATTTCCCATTTAAAATTAATTTTTAAAAATACTCTAAGAATGGGGTTCCATCCACATCCCATTTAATCATAGAAGGCTCACACACTTCATTGAATTGATAAATTAAAAGGATAAACTACATGGAAACAAGTCCTTTATCAATGTGAGAGCTTTAAAATTATTTGATCAATATCCAAAATCAGATGATTTCCCCACAGGAAACATCTAGTGATTAACTGAATCAGACACACTTCTGAGCCTCTGTAGAAAAATAAATGAACCTGACTTATATGAAGTGATGCAAAGTGAAGTGAGTAGAACTAGGAGAGCATTGTGTACAGTAACAACAATAATGTATGACTATCAACTGTGAATCAGCCGTGATAATTTAGCTATTATCAACAAAGCAAGGATCCAGGACAACTCCAAGGGTTTCATGGTGAAAAAGACTATCCACCACCATAGAAGGGGCACAAAAAGTTCAAATGCAGAAGAAACATACCATTTTTCACTTTATCACCTCCAAGAATATTTTTTCTAGTGTAAGAAATAAGTGCTTTGTTTCACAACATGAACAGGGAATTATGTGTTATGTGGTAATATATGTATAACCTATATCATATTACATGCCTTCTTGGAAGGCAAGTGGGAGGGAGGGAGAGAACATGATGTAAGGTGTCAGAAAATAAATATTTTAATACTGTATTGACATGCAATCTGGAATTTTTTTTTAGTGAATCCATGAGTGACTTCAGTCTAGAAGCCATGAGAGATCATGTTGGAGGTAGGGAGATCAAGACTTGAAACCTACATTCCTCAGACATTTACTTCCCAGCTATGTGACTAAAGTGTGTTAGTCATTTAAACTCTCTCACCCTTATTTCCTCATCTATAAAACAGGGATAATAATAGCACCTACTTTACTGAGTTTTTTATGAAGATCAAATGAGTCACATGTAATATACTTAGCAAACCTTAAAGGGGAATATAATAAAATTAATTTGATAATGATGGCAATGATGTCTTAGTGATCTGCTTCTCAGGGCTTGGTTCCAAATCTGGAACTAGAATCTGTTGAATTGGAGCTTCTCCCTCACCTTAAACTGGTCCATCTTTAAATGAAGATCATTAATTTATGGTTATTCTTATACACAGTCCCAAAATGTTTCTGATTTTTTTTAAGCCAATCCCAATATATTTCTTGTGAGGTATCCTGTCTTTAAATCTTGATCAAAGGACTTTAAATCCTCTCAAATTGAAAAAGGACTAATTTATTTAGATTATAATTAAATAGAATATAATTCTTATAAATTGATTCATTGAAATATCTTCTATGATTAATTGGGGTGGGACCCCACCTTACCAAGCTAATAAATGGTAAAGCAAACTGCTGGTGATATTTAACTGCATTCTAGTTATTTTAAAATTTACACATTCTCCTTTCCTTCAGCTATTCCTTAGATTCCTGAAGTCTGATACTTTGGTTGATTGATATAACAGTAAAGTTATAAACTTCAGTTTTGAGAGGATGGTAAGAGAAATATGATTTGCAAATGACTGAAAGGTGTTTACATGCAGACTTTACTGTATTTTGGAGTTTTGGTTTTCCATTTTAATCCCCTTGGATTTCAGGGGGAAAAGAAACAGGTAGCTGTAGTCATACCAAATCCTGCAGCTGATAATTCTCCTCATGCCTTTAGAGAGTTATCAGGGGGGTTTGTTATCTCTCCTGGGGAGGGAAGTGAAGAATGAGAAGCTGCAGTTTGGAAAGTCAACTGGCTCTTCATTCTAACTTCAGGAGCCAGGAGTCAGTGGAAGATGGAAACCTTCTCCTTTTATGTAAGCCTTCTTCTGACCTTGTTAGGCAAAACAAGAAAGCTGCACTGCTGACAGGAGACTGTTGTGATACAAGTATTAGTTAAAGGAAAACAAACAAACAAGAAAGAAAATAATGAATTTCACAAGGGGAATATATTCCCTTTTCCCATCAAAATTTATATCTTGTCTGTAGCACACTTGAGGATACAGACTGTCCCCAGTGAGTGTAGTTTGTAGCACACACATACATACATATCATCATACCTGTCTCATACACATATGTGCATATATTAATGAGTGAATAATATATACTCACATATATATCACACATAACATGTATTTTGAATGACAGGGGAAACAATCTGAATTCATCAATATCAACAGGGAGGGAAACTGGGATGAAAGCATAGAAGAATATGCGTATCAAATTTTCAAATCACACTAAAGTGAAAGCAAAAACTAATTTATTAGATCATGGAAGGGTGACTACAAAGCAGCACCCCTAAATTATATGAAGCAGCTACTAAGATAGACATTAACAGTTGTAAAATCTATAGTAGTTCTTGGAAATGCCAACAAAGCAAACAATGATAGAATATAGGTAAAACGTCACTGTTTTTAAATGATGCAGTGTTGGACAGGGAAGTCTAATGAGACAAAGCATTAACTCCTTAGGGTCTATACATTATTTTTGCTGTAGAATCTGGTGTCCACTTCTCAGAGAAGCTTTAGAAAGTTTGGTTGTGGATTGTTCTAAATAATTTCTGAAGGACTTTCCAGCTCTGAGAGTCTATAGTTCTAAAATAAATAGGGTGAAAAGCTTACTTATTCAGCTACTTCTTGAAACAAAGGGAGATGGGGATTGCCTTTGGAATCCAGGGTCATGAATCTCAGAAACTGATCTTTGCCCTTTTTATTACAATTTTACTATTTATTAATAAACCGCATGTAATGAAAAGCCAAATCATCAAAGTCTTATGAAAGAGAGAGGATGACAAGGGAAAAAAAGAAATTACATAGAAATATCTAGATGGGGATGTTGGAGTGTGTGTGTATATATATATATATATATATATTTATATATATATATATAAAATCTAGACAAATCACTCCCTAGACTTATACTGAATCTGATTTTCTAAAAGTACTCTTTCCTGGTTAATTAATTAATAATGGGTCAGACCATTTCTCTCTTTGACTACAAGAAATAGTATATGAAGTGATTCTGCCCAAATGCTGGTATAGTGTTTACTTTTTTAACTGCAATACCCACAAAGGGATTATTCAGGATGCTCCACTTCAAAAGATGTCATGTATACATATACATTCTTGGATATAGGCTTACACATACAATTACATAAATTATAATTAGGTAATAAGCATATATGTGATTAATGTAATTATATAACCATATAAAACTAGATCATACATCAGTATATGCAATATATTGTATGAGATCTAATGAACAGATATTATATACATGTATGTAGAATATATTTATGCATATGTATATAATATATGGTTTATTATGTATATATGCTGTCTTTATAGTATATGTGTATGTTATACATGTATATGTTCTATATATGCATATCCAACAAATAATGTTTTGCTTGTATGTCAACATTAATGTAATTTGTATTCATGCGTACACCTACACATGACACATGTACAGTATACTGTATAGTATATAACATATGAAACATGGCGTATTTATATATTCGTAATTGTATATAATCATATATACTTATATATATGCATACATTCATGTTTGTTCATGCAAACATAGGATGACTATATGTATGCACATTATACAATACACAATATATTGCATATGCACATAAATGCCTCAGGTTAGTCTATATTTTTTTGAAACATACACATTCATGTCTGGGAATGGAGATAGAGTGAGAGATAGATGATAAATAGGTAGATAACATGTTTTTGACATCTAGCCATTCAATATTATATGTGTGTGAAGTATGTATATATCATAATTTATGAATCTTAACAGATATGAAAGTAGTATATGCAAAATGTACCCTTTGTACAGGAAGGTGGATGCCCCAGATGAAAAAGATCCATATAATGCATGTGTATAATATATAATACACAGTATATTATATGTATATACTAAACTGTCACCTGACACAAATGTACACATATGTTCCATTCATGCATGTGTCGTATGCATATGTTATACAAACATGTGTATAATATTTAATGTTACATGTTTATCTCTAAGGTGTATGTGTATATATGTAGTTGATAGATAGGAAGGAGGGAAAGAAAAGAAGAAAGAAAGAAAGAAAGAAAGAAAGAAAGAAAGAAAGAAAGAAAGAAAGAAAGAAAGAAAGAAAGAAAGAAAGAAAGAAAGAAAGAAAGAAAGAAAGAAAGAAAGAAAGAAAGAAAGAAAGAAAGAAAGAAAGAAAGAAAGAAAGAAAGAAAGAAAGAAAGAAAGAAAGAAAGAAAGAAAGAAAGGAAGGAAGGAAGGAAGGAAGGAAGGAAGGAAGGAAGGAAGGAAGGAAGGAAGGAAGGAAGGAAGGAAGAGAAAGAGAAAGAGAGAAAGAGAGAGAGACAGAGAGAGAGACAGAGAGAGAGGGGGAGGGAGGGAGGGAGGGAGGAAGCGAGGAAGGGAGGAAGAAAGGAAGGAAGGAAAAGAAAGAGAGAGTGAAAGAGAGAATGAAAGAGAGAAGGAAAGGAAGGAAGATAGAAAGAGAAAGAAAGAAAGATATTTGTCTAGTCATTCAATTTATTTGAAATCAATTTATTTTATTATCTGGTCCACCATTCTCCATCATTTTTAACAATGGGAGACATTATTAAAAGCTTTATTGAAATGCAAATATATTAAGACATTCTTCTGTCCTCTTACCACTCCTACCCCACCAAGGAATTATTTTTTTTTATAATTTGATTTGTTATTCATGAACCTTTGTTGGCATTTAATGATAATTTCCACCCTTTTTAAGAGCTCACACTCTATCACTTCAATAATATACTAAACAATTGAAATTTTTACCTTTTTATATTTGAAAATTATCTGCCTTTGTACTCTCATGCTCCATGCTAAAGCTCCAGGTTCTACCTTTGACCAGTACTCTAAGCTTATACCCTGTGACCCTCAAACTCTGATTAGTGGATATTTATCACATCAGGCCTGGACTCAGTATATCTTTCTGTCTCTCTTCTTATTGCTACACTAACTAAACTAAAGTAATTCTGAGAACTAAAATAAAATTAACAATACCTAAATATATTTTTTCCTGACCACCACTCACCTATAGATATGTTACCTGCCCAATACAAAGTGTCATTTTTAAGGGTAAGGACAATCATGCTGACAATTTTTTTTATCCCCAGTGCTTAGCACAATGTCTGACACAAAGCTTAATATTTTTATATTACATTACATACAAAACATAATTTGTCTGTTTATGCCAGGTGCCAAGTACAGTCCCTCGCATGCCACAGGCATTTAATAAATATGTAATTGAATTTGAGGAGAGCAATCTGGATAGCAATGCCAGTGATCTCCATCTGCCCTCTCACACAAATTCCATCCTTTTAACATCAGTGTCCTTTCAGTGGTGCTATATGACTATGAATCATGTGACTCTCAATATTAAAAAACTTTATATTATGAGTGAGCCAAATGGGAAGAGAGCTGCAAGTGGGTATGAGTAGATTGTAGCACACATGCAATGAAGATATCTGTGCTTAAAGTAGCAGAAATATGAAGAAAATGATTAATAGGAACCAAAAAAATTTTTTTTCTAAATGTGTTTGAAAGCTTTGCATGGGAAAAGAGTAGGAAGGGTTGGAAGAAAGTTGTTTTCCCATCTTACCACCTTGGCTCTGCCCCTCTATCTCCAGATCTTTTTTTAACTTTACCAGGGAAAATTTGGTCTAATCAAGTATCCCTATCCTATTGTACCTATGAAACTGATTTTTGAACCAGATGTTATCTTCATTTACCCTTATTAAATTTCATCTTATTTTATTCACCACATAACTCTGGTGTGTCAAGACCTGTCACCAAGTATATAAGCAATCTTTCACAACTTTGTTTTATCTTCTGATGTTATGAGTATAATTTTGTCTGTTTTTTTAAACTATATATTTTTATCTTGCCCAGACTGGAAGTACTTAAAAGCCTTCTTGCATTTTCATGAAAGTAAAATTAAGGAAGAACAAAAACTGAACTCATTAGGAAAGACCATTTTCTTTTTATTTCTTTTTATTTTTTTTAAGTTTAATTTTGGGTTAATTTTGGCTTATATTTTGTCCAGCAAAAATATCATTCTCTCTGTATATAGTTTCAAATACATTCCACCGAACCTCTGTAAGATCTATAAGGTCTAATTTACCTATTCAAATTATCTTGAATTTGAAATGTATATTCAATAGCCATGAATTGCATTAATTGATTCTGTTTGACAGATTTTGACATAAAGCAGTTATCAATTTATTAATGTGAGACACATTCTGTGAAATGGAATTAACTGAGCAGTGAATGATGAAACACTGGAAAGATGGAGAGTACAGCATATGCCTGGTCTCCTTGATAGTGAAAAAAGGAGGTGGTTGGAAAGATTGTGGAACTAATAATGCCCTTCAGTTATGATCATGATATTCACCCAGGACAGCTAGTTTGCTGTCTCAAATCAGGTAGGTGAAAGGAGATGACAGGGACAGGGTGAAACATGCTAGGCCATTGTTAGGTGAATGGCATTTTCCAGTTATACATTTGCATATAATCTAGACGTATATTTATATAAAGTTAATTTTTTATTTTTTAATACTATGTACAAATGAGGATCATAATTTGATTTTTAAAGCATACAACAGATGTTCCTGGATTTTGTATAAAATATATGGTATTAGCATTATTATAAATATTCTCCCCTTAGAATACAATAATTTTTTTAGCCAGAAGACATACATATCACATTTATTTTTACAATTCAGCTACATGTCCTTTCACATAATAGATGTATTCCCCAAAGTCCATGTGCCAAACAATTTTTAATTAATTGAATGTAATGTTTATTAACCAAATGTTATCCATTTATAGTAAAATGCAGAGAAATGACATCACTGATCTTCAAATTTCAGTGGTTTGAACTGCTTTTAGTTTATCTCTCCCCCAAACACTAGGATGAAGGAATTATATGAAAAAGGTGGTATTCAGGGAACTCTGATATTTGAAGGAATATAGTAATGATTTTCTTCCTTCCTTTAAAAAAAAATAAAGCAAAGAATTCCTTACTTATTCAGTTAATTAATTCTTAGGTGTTTTACTAATTGGGCTTTGAACATAGGATTCATATCACTAAAGGATTCATTAAGTCTGGAATCAGGCAAAACTGAGTTCAAATCCTGCCTCAAATGTTTAATAATGGCATGACAATAGGCAAGTCAATTTCCTCAAATGTATAATGAGGAGAAGAGGAATAGCACCAGGTATTGTTGTGAAATGCCAATGAGATAGTACATGTAAAGTGCTTAGCAAACTACCTACAACACCCTAAGTCCTTAACTAATGCTCAATCCCTTCCCTTTTCCCCTTTGAACTCCTTTATCTACTAGATACAAAAGTGTAATGGAGAAGACAATAAATCATCTATGAACAAAACTCGCATATCAACATATCTAGCCTTAATGTCTTTCCTCATTTCCAGATGTGCATCATCAACTACTAATTGTATTGGATATCTCACAAACCCAAAACAGAATTAACAATAAGTCTCTCCCCAACTTGCCACAACTTTCACCTAGTCTTAAATTCCCTCTTCCTACTAAGCTCACTGTTACCCTTTAATCACCTACATATGTGATTTCACAGTGATTCCTGACCCTTCACTCTACTTCTTTCTCCAACAGGAGCTGGGTCTTAAGGTGGATCCCTTTAACCTCCACCAATTCTCTTATTTATAGACCTTCCCTTCCTGTCACTCAAATAGCAACCACCTGAAATTATCACCCCTCAGACTAATGTGATAGCTTTCTAATTGTCTCTTATCTACTAGCATCTAATCTAGGCTCCCCAATCTCTCTAGGATAAAACACAAACCCATTAATTTGGCATTTAAAATCCTTATTACCTGGCACCAGCTGCCATTTCCAGACTTAACATATATTACTTCATTTCATATAGTCTTGTCCCTTCCAGTTCTTTTTTAATTTTGAAATTAATGTGTTTGTTACATTAAAATTCTCTGGTATCTCCCTCCCTTCCATCCTCCCACACCTTCTTGCACTAGAAAAAGGTATCACTGATATATATATATATATATATATACATATATATATATATATACATACACACACACATATATGTCATTTCTATTCTATACAGCTGGAAATACAGAAGTCATTCTTCAAACAATGATTCTGTTGCTATATATAATGTTCTCTGGGTTCTGCTTTTTTCACTCTTTCTAATTGCATATAGGTCTTTTCAAGGTTTTTGTTGTTGTTGTTGTTGTTGTTAACCTGCTCATCATTTCTTATAACACAGTAGTATTCCATGAAATCATATTCCGCAGAGTAAAAACTCAGAAGAAAAACAACTGCTTGATCACATTGGTCAATGGGTATATGATTGGGGATGTAGACTCTAAATGATCACTCTAGTACAAATATTAATAATATGGAAATAGATCTTGATCAATGACACATATAATACCCAGTGGGATTGCTCATTGGCTATGGGAGGGGGGTGAGAGGAGGGGAGGGAAAGGACATGATTCATGTAACCATGAAAAAATATTCTCAACTAACTAAATAAACTTTTAAAATGAATATAATAATATAATAATAAATAAAAATAAATATAAAAAAGAACAAGAGAAAAAATCATATTCAACCACTTATTCATCCATTTCCTAACTTCCCTTTATTTCCAGGTCTTTGTCACTAGTAAGAGAGCTGCTGTAAATGTTTTATAATACTTAGAACATAAAATGGAATAATTGGAATATTTTTTTTCCTTTTTCCCTGATCATCTTAGGAAATAAACCTAATAATATTACTGGGTCAAAGGTATAATTTTATAAATCTTTGAGCAAAATTCCATACTGCTTTCCTAAATGGTTGGATCCATTCACAGTTCCACCAACAGTGTAATAGTGTTCCCAGTTTTCTATACTCCCTCCAAAATTTGTCATTTTGCTCTTTTGACATTCTAGCTAATAAGGTTTATGAGAATATGAACCATTCCTTAATTGCCAAATGGTCAAGAGATACACATAATTTTTGAATGAAGAAATCAGAGATATATATAACCATATGAAAAAAAGGTCTACATCATTATTAACTAGGGAACCACAGATCAAGTCAACTCTGAGATATCTTCTCACTCCCACTTCTTATAAATCTTGGTTTCATTCCAAGTTCATCTTAGGTGCAACCTCCTATAAGAGGTTTTCATTCATCTACAACTCCATTGTAGCTGCAAGTACCTCCTTCCATCACCATCTCTGATAATTGTTTTTAGAATGCATTTTTTAAATTTTACCTATACCTATAAATTTACATACCATTTTGGTGGAAAGCAAGCTCTCTTGGAGGAGGGACTTTTAAAATTTTTATCTTTGTATGCTTGATGCCTAGAAGAGCCTTAAAAATAGAAGGAGCTTAATAAGTGTCTATTGACTTGCTGGCAATTAATCACATCTGTTTAGGGACAGAATTAGAAATAGAATTGATATCAGTTAGCAATAATATACTCTCTCCATTTTTGTGATTTTGGAATTTTTTCCCTAAATCAGGATTTTCTAAAAATGGGGAACTTCAATTTAATTCAATAAGCATTTGTTAATCATTTAGTGGGTACAAGAAATAATGTCAGTTTTTAAGTATATAAAGACAGGAGATAAAAAGATTTTGTAAGGTGATTATATTGAGAAGTTTGTTGTTATTATATAGTCATGCTTGACTCTTTGTTTACCCCAATTAGGGTTATTTGTTTTGATTTTTGGCAAAGATACTGGCATAGTTTGGTGTTCCTTCCCCAGTGCATTTTTGTAGGAGAGGAAACTGAGGAAAATGGGGTTTACTGATCTGTCCAAGGTCAGACAGATAGCAAGTGTCTGAGACCAAAGTTGAACTCAACTCTTCTTGACTCCAGGCCCAAGGTTTTATCCAATGTACCAAATAAAATATCAAAGTCTAGCTGGTTGAGTCTCAACAAGAATCCAGTTAGGACTCTGAGTCTATTAAGACTCAAACTTAACAGACTCAAAGTCCTAACCAAAGACCAGGTTTTTCTTTGGTCTTCTCAGAGTTAAACAATCTATAAAACTGCAATAGATAGCCACTAGTGTTTCCCAAGTTGGGAAAGGAAAACACTGAGCTCCTTCAGATCTTTCCCTTAGACAGAGAGAGGCAAAGATGTTCCCTCCTCCAGCCCTGAGAGAGAGTCTCCAAGAGTGTGTCTCTGCCAACTGCCAGAGTGAGTAATTGACATAGAAAAGCAGTTATGGACTTCCAGTCAAGATGGCGGCTTAGAGAAAGCTAAGTTCAGATCTCCGGAAACCCTTCCCTACCGAACTCAAACTATATGCTCCTAAGGCACCGAAATTCAAAACAAACAACAGCACAGACCCAGGGAATCCTCCTCCTGGACTTGCACCTGGATCAAAAGGTATGCCCCCCCCCCAAAAGCCAGAACACGAGATTACTCGGACCTAAGGGGTAGGCAGAAGGAAGGTCCCAGGACCCATCCCCCCAACCCAGAGCGCTGAGTCCAAGACAGCAGAGGGAACCTCAGAGCCTCAGGGCCGGCTATCCTGAAGGCCTCTTCCTGAAAACAACCTGACCCAGTTGAGGACACACCCAGACAGCAGGGAAACAGAGAGAGACAGGGGGAGCCTGTAACCTCCTGACTAGGTCCTTCCATCTGAGTCTCACCCAAGGTTCCTCCCTCAGGGCATACTCAGTCTGAGGTTAATCCTATCACCAGGAGTAGAAACACCAAGGAAAAGCAACTGCCTGACTACAGTGGTTGAGGGGACATGACAGAGGAGAGACTCTAAATGAACACTCTAATGCAAATATTAACAACATAGCAATGGGTTCGAATCAAGAAGACATGTGATACCCAGCGGAATCACGCATCGGCTATGGGGAGGAAAAGAAAATGATCTTTGTCTTTAATGAATAATGCTTGGAAATGATCAAATAAAATATTATTTAAAAAAATAAAAGAAAAGCGGTTATGACTGTCAGCAGTTGAAATTAACACGCTCTCTCAGCTCTGCTTCCAACTCCAGTTCTTTTCTCAAGCAGCTACTATACTTATTATCTCTAAACTAATGAAACAATACTTATTTTCTAATATCGTCCTTACAATTTATGTGTGTATGGTATACCTTTAAAAGCAAGCCATGCAGCTGCTGAGTAGTTCAAGTTTAAAAATTAAAGAGTTTTCAAACAAATGCAGATACAACGAGAGAGACAGACAGACAGAGAGGAGGGAAAGAAGGAAGGAAGGAGAGAGTCACTAGAGGGGAGAAGATGCTATGAAAGAGCCATTGAAAGTCGAAGTAAGGGAAGAAGACGACCCTAGAAGTCCTTCTAAGGCACTAGTTCAGCAAAGCTCCTGCACCCAGAGGTAGTTGGGAGAAAATTCCACAGACAGAGAAAGAACTTTTAGGACCCACAATACCAAGAGTTCTGAGGTACCTTTGCCCTCCCCATACCCTCCATTTGTACCTCATTCACTTGTTTTGTATATCAGGTTTGTGTCCACTCTTTTCCACTGCTTGCTTGTGAATTTGTGGGAAAGTACCTGCCAGGTTTATAAGAGAATTCATTGTAGGAACTGCTCTTATTATACCACCATCTTGCTATTTGCCTTTCTTGAAAGCTAATTGTGCCTTGAAGGCTGATTGTTAATTCAGAGCACACCACTGGGAGCTTGGGAGCTATGGTTGCAGAAAGCTGATGCCACAAGCTCCAGTCTAGAAGAATCCTGATTGTAGCTATCTGTCTGGGGAGAGAATCATCCCCTTGAGCTGGGGTTGGAGCCTGGAAGTATTGCTTCAAAAGGTTGAAAAGGTCAGATAGTGGAAAAAAAATACTTAGATTAGATGGAGTTTTTCTTTTCTTATAGAAGCAACAGGAGAGGGTGTCCATTCCCTTCCTGCTTATGCTTCTGACTTTTTGGATTTCAGTGCCATGCTCAGTTGCAATCTCATCTTGAAATTTCATCCGGTGCCTGGGACCTGCTTGCCCTGTTATGGATCTAGATATTAGAAAAATGGGGGTGTCCTTGACAATAGCAGAAAAGTTTTGGAGGAAGGATAGTTTTGGGGGGGAGGGAGGAGAAGGTAATTCTATCCCTGAAGCCTTCTCATTCTGGAATATTATTCTGCCATGTTGCCCCTTCCTTCCCTTGATGAGTCCTTCCTAGAACCATTATTTTGAGGATGTGCACAGGACATTCCCCTACTGGCTCTGTAACTTATTTGACTGGGGGAAAGAAGAGAGTAGAGCTGGGCAAAAAAGACAGGAAAGGGACAGTAGGGAATGAGTCTGAGATTATGGATCTAGATATTGAGAAGGATAGTGGTGTCCTTGACAATAGCAGGAAAGTTTGGAGGAAGGATAAATTTAGGGGAAAAGATGATAAATTCTGTTTTGTACTTATTAAGTTTGAGATGTCTATGAGATATTCAGGTGGCAACTATCCTTCGGGGACTCAGGAGAGAGATGAAGACTGGATACAGGGATCTCAGGGCACAACTCTCATTATTTCTTGCAGAAGAATGATGCCCAAGTCCTAAGGGAGAGGAAAGGTTAATGGAGGGAATTTTGCCCTGATGCAGATAGACTGGAGAGCCATACAACTCCTGCAGGAAATAGAAAATCCCCTGAAATGTCCTTGGCCTTGCATTTCATTTAGAAACAAACTTAGTCAAATGCCCAGGTGCTGTATTATAAAGCAGACCCACAGTTTAGTAGCCTGCACTGTTCACTGCAGCAGGTTGCCCATTGAGTGACCCCAGGGCCCCCTGCATTTCACAATGAATGGCCATTTCCTGTTTACCAGACCAGGTCATGAGCACAGAGCCATGGAGACAATCAATGCTGGCCCCTGTGCCTGGGGCCTAAAAGAAATCTGAATGGCCTCAGGGACCTCAGGCTAGGAGAATAAAAGAATTGTTTCATATGTGCAGCCTTTTTTCCCATTCTCTTTTATGTGTGGATTTCCTGGAAATGTATTGCCAAGGTAGCTCTGAGTTCTTTCTAAAGGGATGCCTGTGTTCTCTTACCCTAAGGATAAAGGAAACAGTAGAAGCATGGGTGGCTGGAAATGAGAAAAGGAAAGAGCTGACTTTGGTCATTTGGACCTCACCTTGAGATGCTCTCTTACAGAGTCCTCACTTTAAAGGCAAATAGCAAGATAAATAAATAAAAGCTTTTTTTTTTTTCCTGACTGAAAATGTGAGTCACCAGGGAGAGGAGCTGATGTTAATTTTCAAATGAAAATCTAATTTCGGCCAACTAATGATGTGAGAAAACTGTCCAGGGCTCACATATGGTTCTGGTAACTTCTCTTGTGTGCCTCTCGTTTGGAAATGTAACGGAAGAGCTCAGAAAGAACCAAAGGCATCAGAGTACCAAATCTAGTCACAAGGTGATGAGGGTTAAACTTAAGCATGCATCATCCTTGAAGATGACAGGCCAGTGTGGACAAGCACAGCTGGTTGGCTCAGCCCCACACAGCAAGAGGCAATAAAAATTGCTCTCTGAAGGCTGTTTGCTCTTACTCAGAACCTTAGGGCTTGTATCTTAATTTGTAGTGTGCTTCTGCCACAGGCACTGCCCCATTATCAGGGAGGTTAATAAGGAAAAATGACTCTAACAGGCCAAAGCTTGGCTCAAAACTAAAGACATTGTTTTTACTTGCAGCTCTACAATGAAGTTTTCCCACAGCATAATCATGGAGAATTAACTGTAAATTAGGGAGGTGTAGCTTGGAGTGGCAGAGGTGGAAAAAAGAGCCAGCTTTGGGGCCCATGTTGACTCTGGTACTATAGGCACCTAATTATTCATTGTCCCCAGATGAAGGGAAATCGAGCAATTGATCTTCTGTATTAGTCAGGAGAACTTCCTCATTCAGGAATTTCTTAATCAGATGGATAAATGCCTGTCCAAAAATCAACTCCCAAACAAACCAAGAACTCATAATTCCTGTACAACTGTATATTTCAAAATGTAGTTTGGGAGGCAGAGTCAAGATGGCAAGATAGAGGCAGCAAACATTCAGACCTCTGAAAACCCTTCCTTACTTATTACAAACTAAATGCTCCTAGGGGACTGAAAATCAAACCTAACAAAAAGACAGAGTCAAGGAACCCTCCTGCTGGACTCAAATTAAAAGGTACTCCCCCAAAAGCCTGGATTCGAGAACACTGGGGTCTAAGGGAATGGAAGAAGGAAGGTACCAGGACTCCTCCCCCACCTAGAGTGCTAAGCCTCCAGCAGCAGCTGGGAGCTCTGGGCCAGCAAAGGCACTGATCTGGAGGGAGTACCTTGAGGGCAAAGCTATGTCAGGCTCAGAGCATCAAATAGTTGGTGGGGAAGCAGTTAGAGAAGAAGCACAGAGCACAGAGCAAGCAGCCTAGTTAATATCCCCCCCACACACACACACACACAGGAGGTTTTGGTCTCAGGGCACACCCAGCTCTGCAACTCAACTGGGCTTAATCTCATCAAAGCTTTTAGAAGGCAGGGAATTTCAAGCTTCAACACTCCTCCCCTACAGACTGCTGGACTTAATCCCATCAAAGCTTCTAGAGCACAGGGAAGCTGAAGCTTCCCTCCCACAGAGACTGTGCTGAGAGATTTGCTGACAAAACTCCAAGGGTGAAGGCTGACAGAGAAGCACAAACCCACAAAAAAAAATGAGAGGAGCAAAAGCACAGGCAACTGCAGGGAATAAAGAGGAGGCAAATATGAGCAAACAACAGAAAAAGAAAAAAGAAATTACAATTGACAGCTTCTATATAGACAAAAAAACAAGGAGCAAACAGAACTCAAAAGACAATTCAAAACACAATTAAGAGAGGCTGAAGATAACTGGGAAAAGAACTTAAAAAGTAAGATAAGTCATCTGGAAACAGAAAACAGTGTCTTGAAAGCCAAAATTAATCAGCTTGAAAATAAGGCAAAGGAGACAAAAGATGAGGCAGAGAAGATGAAAGATGAGGCAAAGGACATGAAAGATGAGGCAAAGAAAATGAAATATGAGTCAGAGAATATGAAAGATGGCCTCCAAAGAAAATCAGACTAGAAGGAAAAGGATGACCAAAAAGCCAGGGAAGAAATCCAGTCTTTAATATCCAGAATAAATACAACAACTAGAAGCAAGAGATTTCACAAGGCAGCAGGACACTATAAAACAAAGTCAAAAGAATAAAAAAAATGAGGCAAATATGAAGCACTTCATTTATAAAACAGAAGATTTAGAAAAGCCTTCTAGGAGAGACAACTTAAGAATCATTGGTCTACCGGAAATACCATGACAAAAGAAAAAGTCTGGAAATTATCCGATAGGAAATTATCCAATAAAACTGCCCTGATATTCTAGAACAAAAGGGAGATGTGGAGATTGAAAGAATCCACAGATCATCTCCTGTTCTTAATCCCTAATGGAAAACATCCAGGAATGTTATCGCCAAATTCAAGAACTATCAGACCAAGGAAAAAATATTACAAGCTACTAAGAAGAAGTCATCAGATACCATGGAACCACAGTAAGGATAATACAGGATCTGGCTGCATCTACAGTGAAGGACTGAAAGGCATGGAATATGATATTCCAGAAAGCAAGAGAACTAGGTCTACAACCAAGAATCAATTACCCAGAAAAACTGACCATATTCTTACACTAGAAAGTATGAACATTTAATAAAATAAAAGAAATCCAAGCATTTATAAAGAAAAGACCAGACCTGAACAGAAATTTGATGCCCAAGCACAGAACTCATGAGAATCATCAAAAGTTAATTAACAAAGAAGGAAAAAAGAAAACAAAACAAAAAAAAAAACTTTTTTTTAAGAGACCAAATAATTTAAAATATGTATCTTTTTTTTTTCACTTTAAACATTATTTTATTTGGTCATTTCCAAAACATTAATCATTGGAAACAAAGATCATTTTCTTTTCCTTCCCCCACCCCCCTCCACCTTCCCACCACCTTTCCCATAGCTGACACATGATTCCAATGGGTATCACATGTGTTCTTGTTTCGAAACCATTTCCATGTTGTTGGTATTTGCATTAGAGTGTTCATTTAGAGTCTCTCCACAGTTGTAACCCCTTCCCCCTTTTAGTCAAGCAGTTGCTTTTCCTTGGTGTTCTTACTCCCATAGTTTATTCTCTGCTTGTGGATAGTGTTTTTTAGATCCCTGCAGATTGTTCAGGACATTGCATTGACACTAATGGAGAAGACCATTACCGTCGATTGTACCACATTGTATCAGTCTCTGTGTACAATGTTTTCCTGGTTGTGCTCCTCTCGCTCTGCATCACTTCCTGGAGGTTGATCCAGTCTCCATGGAATTCCTCCACTTTATTATTCTTTTTAGCACAATAGTATTCCATCACCAACATACACCACAATTTGTTCAGTAATTCCCCAATTAAAGGGCATCCCCTCATTTTCCAATTTTTGGCCACCATAAAGAGCACAGCTATGAATATTCTTGTACAAGCCTTTTCCTTATTGTCTCTTTGGGGTACAAACCCAACAGTGCTATGGCTGGATCAAAGGGTAGACATTCTTTTGTCGCCCTTTGGGCATAGTTCCAAATTGCCCTCCAGAAAGGTTGGATAAGTTCACAACTCCACCAGCAATGAATTAATGTCCCTACTTTGCCACATCCCCTCCAGCATTCATTGCTTTCCTCTGCTATCATGTTAGCCAATGTGCTAGGTGTGCAGTGATACCTCAGAGTTGTTTTGATTTGTATCTCTCTGATTATAAGATATGTAGAACACTTTTTCATGTGCTTATTAATAGTTTTGATTTCTTTGACTGAGAACTGCCTGTTCCTATCCCTTGCCCATTTATCAATTGGAGAATGGCTTGATTTTTTGTACAATTGATGTAGCTCTTTGTAAATTTGAGTAATTAAACCTTTGTCAGAGGTTTGTATGAAGATTTTTTCCCAATTCATTGTTTCCCTTCTGATTTTAGTTACATTGGTTTTGTTTGTACAAAAACTTTTTAATTTGATGTATACCAGATTGTTTATTTTGCATTTTGTGACTCTTTCTAAGTCTTGCTTGGTTTTAAAGCCTCTCCCTTCCCAAAGGTTTGACATGTATACGATTCTGTGTTTGCCTAATTTTCTTATAGTTTCCTTCTTTATGTTCAAGTCATTCACCCATTTTGAATTTATTTTGGTGTAGGGTGTGAGGTGTTGATTTAAACCTAATCTTTCCCACACTGTCCTCCAATTTTCCCAGCAGTTTTTATGAAATAGTGGATTTTTGTCCCAAAAGCTGGGGTCTTTGGGTTTGTCATATACTGTCTTGCTGAGGTCTCTTGCCCCTAGTCTATTCCACTGATACTCCTTTCTGTCTCTTAGCCAGTACCAGATTGTTTTGGTGACCACTGCTTTATAATATAGTCTGAGATCTGGTACTGCAAGGCCCCCTTCCTTTGTGTTTTTTTTCATTATTTCCCTGGATATCCTTGACCTTTTGTTCTTCCAAATGATCTGTGTATGGTTCTTTCTAAATCAGTAAAAAAAATTTTTTTGGAAGTTCCGTAGATATGGCACAAAATGGATAGATGAGTTTGGGTAGGATGGTCATTTTTATTATATTGGCTCGTACTACCCATGAGCAGTTAATATTTTTCCAATTGTTCAAGTCTAGTTTTAGTTCTGTGGAAAGTGTTTTGTAGTTGTGTTCATAAAGTTCCTGAGTTTGTCTCAGAAAGTAGATTTCTAAGTATTTTATTTTGTCTAAGGTAATTTTGAATGGGATGTCTCCTTCTAGTTCTTGCTGCTGAGCTGTATTGGAAATATATAGAAATGCTGATGACTTATGCGGGTTTGTTTTGTATCCTGCAACTTTGCTAAAGTTTTTGATTTTTTCGACTAGTTTTTTGGTTGAATCTCTAGGATTCTTTAAGTAGACCGTCATGTCATCTGCAAAGAGTGATAACTTGGTCTCCTCCTTGCCTATTTTGATGCCTTCAATTTCTTTTTCTTCTCTAATTGCTACTGCTAGTGTTTCTAATACAATGTCAAATAGTAGAGGAGATAATGTGCATCCTTGTTTCACTCCTGATCTTAATGGGAATGCATCTAGTTTATCCCCATTGCAGATGATATTAGTTGATGGTTTTAGATATATACTGTTTATTATTTTTAGGAACGACCCTTCTATTCCTCTGCTTTCTAGTGTTTTTAATAGGAATGGGTGTTGTATTTTATCAAAGACTTTTTCTGTGTCTATTGAGATAATCATGTGGTTCTTGTTGGTTTGCTTGTTGATGTGGTCAATTATGTGGATGGTTTTCCTAATATTGAACCAGCCCTGCATTCCTTGTATTAATCCTACTTGATCATGGTGGATGACCCTTCTGATCACTTGCTGGAGTCTTTTTGCTAGTATCCTATTTAAGATTTTTGCATCTATATTCATTGGGGAGATTGGTCTATAATTTTCTTTCTCTGTTTTTGGCCTGCCTGGCTTTGGAATTAGTACCATGTTTTTGTCATAAAAGGAATTTGGTAGACCTCCCCCTTTGCGTATTATGTCAAATACTTTGTATAGTATTGTGATTAACTGTTCTCTGAATGTTTGATAGAATTCACTGGTGAATCCATCAGGCCCTGAGTATTTATTCTTAGGAATTTCTTTGATGGCCTGTTGGATTTCCGTTTCTGATATGGGATTATTTAAGAAATCTATTTCTTCTTCTGTTTGTCTAGGCATTTTATATTTTTGTACATATTCATCCATATAACCTAGGTTGGTATATTTATTGCCATATAGTTGGGCAAAGTAGTTTTTAATGATTGACTTAATTTTCTCTTCGTTGGAGGTGAGGCCCCCCTTTTCATCCTTGATGTTGTTAATTTGCCTTTCTTCTTTCCGTTTTAATTAGATTGACCAGTACTTTTTCTATTTTGTCTGTTTTCTTCAAAGTACCAGCTTCTAGTCTTGTTTATTATCAATAGTTCTAGTTTGGTTTTCTTCTGGGGGTTTTTAATTTGTTTGTTCTTAGCTTTTTTGATTTGCATTTCGAATTCATTGATCTCTTCCCTCCTTAATTTATTAATATAAGCACTCATGGATATGAATTTTCCTCTAAGTACTGCTTTGGCTGCATCCCATAAGGTTTAAAAGGATGTCTCAACATTGTCATTTTCCTCAATGAAATTATTAATTGTTTCTATGATTTCTTCTCTAACTAAACAATTTTGGAGTATCATATTATTTAATTTCCAATTAATTTTTGATTTGGCTCTCCATGTACCCTTTCTGATCAATATTTTTATTGCTTTATGATCTGAAAAGGTTGCATTCATTATTTCTGCTTTTCTGCATTTGAGTGCCATGTTTCTGTAATCTAGTGTATGATCTATTTTTGTGAATGTGCCATGTGGTGCTGAGAATAAGGTGTATTCCTTTTTGTCCCTATTTATTTTTCTCCATATGTCTATTAACTCTAATTTTTCTAAGGTTTTATTCACCTCTTTTTCCTCTTTCTTATTTATTTTTTGGTTTGATTTATCTAAATTTGATAGTGGTTGGTTCAAGTGTCCCACTAATATGGTTTTACTGTCTATTTCCTCCTTCAATTCTCCTAGTTTCTCCATTAAAAATTTGGATGCTATTCTGTTTGGTGCATACATGTTGATTAGTGATATTTCCTCATTGTCTATACTTCCTTTTAACAGAATATATTTACCTTCCCTATCCCTTTTGATCAGGTCTATTTTTGCTTTGGCTTTGTCTGATATTATGTTTGCAACTCCTGCCTTCTTTCTATCAGTTGAGGCCCAGAAGGTCTTACTCCATCCTTTAATTCTAAACTTGTGAGTTTCAACCCGCCTCATATGCATTTCTTGAAGACAACAAATGGTAGGGTTTGGGGTTCTAATCCAATCTCCTATTTGTATACATTTTATGGGTGAGTTCATCCCATTCATGTTCAACGTTATGATTGTCACTTGTGGATTCCATGGCATTTTGATATCTCCCCCTAGTTCTGACCTTTCTTCTTTAGCTATATCCTTTTGAACCAGTGATTTACTGTAGGTCAGTCCCCCTAGTCCCCTCCCTTGAGATACTTCCCTTTCTAGCCCCTCCCTTTTTATGCTCTGTTCCCCTCCCCCCTCTCCTTCCCTCCCTTTTTATACTCCCTCCCCCCACCCCCTCCTTAATTTCACTTTCTTTCTTACCCTGTTGCATAAGATATAATTCAGGATCCCACTGGATCTAGATGTTCTTCCCTCTCAGATTTTATTTAACTGAGAGTAAAGTTTAAGTAATTCTACTTCACACTCTCTTCCTCTCCTTCTCATATGAGATTTCTTCCCCTCCCCTTCCCATGTTTATCTTTTTAGGGGAAAGATTATTCTATTTAGTCCCCCCCATTTCTTGAAGTAAATGTTAGTAATATTGATGATTCCCCCATTCCTGTTTCTTTCTTTGCCCCCCTTTCACCAAATCTTCTTAATGTCCCAATCTTTCCCTATGCATGTTTCTTCTAACCACTCTTATGATGCATACAATTTTTGAGAGTTACACAATACATTTTCCCCACATATTAATATATATAATTTGATATAAATGTAGTCCTTATAGAAGAGAGTTTGACTTAAAGAATAAGATAAGATTTATCTCCTTTTCCCTTTCTTTCATATTTACCTTTTCATGTTGATCTTGCTTTCTGTGATTGGATGTCAAATTTTCCACTAAATTCTGGTCTTTTCTTAGCAAATGCTTGGAAATCTTCTATTTTGTTGAATGCCCATACTTTCCCCTGGAAGTATATAGTCAGTTTTGCTGGGTAGTTGATTCTTGATTGGAGACCCAGCTCTCTTGCCTTTCTAAATATCGTGTTCCATGCTTTGTGGTCTCTTAGTGTGTTAGCTGCTAAGTCCTGTGTGATCCTTATGGGAGCCCCCCTATATCTGAAGCTCCTCTTCTTGGCTTCTTGTAGGATTTTCTCCTTTTCTTGGAAGCTCTTGAATTTGGCAATTACATTCCTGGGGGTTGTCTTTTGGGGATTTAGTATAGAGGGTGTTCTATGAACCCTTTCTATTTCTATTTTGCCCCCTTGCTCCAGAACATGTGGGCAATTTTCTTCTATAATCTCCTGTAGAATAGCATTGAGATTTTTGTTTATCTCTGTTTTTTCGGGGACACCAGTAATTCTGAGGTTGTCTCTTCTTCCACTGTTTTCCAAGTCTGTGACCTTTTCAGTGAGATATTTCATGTTTTCTTCTAACTCATTAATTTGTTGGCTTTGCTTTATTGATTCTTGCTGTTTTGTAATCTCGCTTTCTTCCATTTGCTTAATTCTGGTCACTACACACTGGCTTTGCTTTTCAGCTTTGTCTGCCCTTCTATTAGATGCTTCCAGCTCCTTCTCCAATTGTGAAGTCTTGTCTATCAGACTGCTGATCTCTTTCTCCCATTTTTTTCCCAAAAGGTTTCCATCTTTTGGGTAAGCTCCAGTTTGAGATCTTCCAGAGCTTGTTGATAGTTTCCATTTTGGGAGGCATGTTCTGATTTTGTTTGGATTTCATCCTCATTCTCTTCTTTTCCTTGGGTACTCCCTCCATAAAAGTTATCAATAGTCACTTTTTGCCCCCCTTTCTTCTTGGAGGCTTTATTTTGGGACATGTGAGCCATCTCTTTGGTGCTTTTATTCCACTTTCTTTTTTTGGTCTGGGGTCTGGGTGATATGGGCAGGTTTTCTGTGAATTTAGGTTGCCTCAAACTAGTTCTTCCCAGCCTCCCAGGTTTCTTAGAGCACGGGGCCCCTGTGTTCAGCCCAACCACCCAGGCAATCAGCGCAGCCCACCTAGGTGTTCAGCTCCACCCAGGTGCTCAGTGCAATTGCCCCAGAGTTCAATTCCTCAGCCCCCTGTGCTCAGCGCAGGATTCTCTCGTGAAACCACTCTGAGAGGTCATTTCTTTGTAGTCTTTAGATCCCAAGGACCCTGTTGTGCCCCCTCCCAGACAGAGACGCTCCTCACTCACTTGCTGTCCCAGCGAGTGCTCTGATAGCTTACTCTGGTTTGATGGTGGTGGTGGGGGAGGGGAGGCTCAGTTCACGTTTTTGTGCAAGGTTTTTGTCCTCCTTATAGTGTGGAAATGTTCAAACCCCACGTACCTTCGTTTCTGTGGGGTACTGGAGAGTCCTTCAGTGCTTCCAAAGGTGATTTTTATGCTCTTTTGAGGTAGTCTATTTCATTCGGTAATGGGGGGGGGGGGGAGTGAGTCGTGTCTAGATTGCAGCCATGTTTACCCGGAAGTCTCATATCTTTTAAAGAAAAGAGGTCATTGGTAACTCTGAAAAAATGTTATTATCACCTGGGCAGGTAGAAGAATTACACTTAGAGGGAACAGTGACAAATTGTATAGGATGAAATGCCAAGACATAAATATGTAAATACATATATGTATGCATAAATACATACATATGTATATATAGACAACTAGAGCTAAAAAGAGGTTAATACTAAAAGAAATAGGAAAAGAAACAAAAGGGGGTAAGTTTATATGTCACAAAGAAGTTCGTGGTGGAAGGGGGGGGAAACATCAATGCATTGGAATGGTAAAGAGATTGGAAATAGGAAATACTCAACTCTTATGTATATTGAAATTGATTCAAAGGGTGATGAGTAGTCCAATCTGTTGGGGGCAGAGATTTGATTTGTGCCATATAGGGAAGTAGAAGGGTACCAAAAGGACTGGTGGGGAGAGAAGCAGTATAAGGGAGGGAGAGGGTGAAGGGGTAGTATCAAAAGACTGTAAAGAAAATAAGAGGGGAATAAGAAGGCAGAGTTGGGGAACAGAAATAAAATAAGGTTGGGAATTAGGGGAACTGATTAAAAACAAAACACTGGTGTAGAAGGAAATAGTGAAAGAAGAAAAGGCAAGACCAGGAGTAGAAATCAAAATGCTGGGAAATACACAGCTAGTAATCATAACTCTGAATATGAATGGAATGAACTTACCCATAAAATGCAAGCAAATAGCAGAGGGGATTAGAAACAAAAACCCTACCATATGCTGTCTACAAGAAACACTCATGAGGAAAATAGACACACATAGGGCAAAAGTAAGAGAATAGAGCCAAATCAATTAGGCATCAGCTGATAAAAAGAAGGCAGGAGTCCCAGTCATGATATATGACAAAGCCAAAGTAAAAATAGATCTAGTCAAAAGAGTTAGGGAAGTTAATTACATCCCGATAAAAGGCAGTATAGATAATGAGGAAATATAAGTACTCAACATGTATGCAACAAATGTCATAGCATCCATATTTCTAAAGGAGAAACTAGTGGAGCTCAAGGAAGAAATAGATAGAAAAACTCTACTAGTGTGGGACCTGAACCTTCCTCTATCAGAACTAGATGAATCAAATAAAAAAAAATAAATAAGAAAGAGGTGAGAAGTGAATGAAATATTAGAAAAATTGGAGTTAGTAGATATGTGGAGAAAAATAAATATGGACAAAAAGGAAAACAACTTCTTTTCAGCAGCACATCGTACATTCACAATGATCAACCATGTACTAGGGCATAAAAACATTGAAAACAAGTGCAAAAGAGCAGAAATAATAAATGTAACCTTCTCAGTTCACAATGCAATAAAATTAATATTTAGTAAGGGTACATGGAGAGGCAAACCAAAAATTAATTGGAAATTAAACAATATGATTCTCTAGAATCGATTAGTTAAAGAACAAATCATAGAAACAATGAGTAATTTCATTGAAGAAAATGACAATGATGCAACATTGTTTCAAAATATATGGGATGCAGCCAAAGCAGTACTCAGGGCAAAATTTCTATCCTTGAGTTCATACATTAAAAAATTAGAGAGGGCAGAGGTCATTGAAGTGGGTATGCAAATTAAAAAGCCAGTAAGTGAACAAATTAAAAATCCTCAGATGAAGACTAAGTTAGACATCCAAAAATCAAAGAAGAAAGTAATAAAATTGAAAGTCAAAGAACTATTGATTTAATAAATAAGACTAGAAACTGGTACTTTGAAAAAACAAATAAAATAGACAAAGTAGTGGTCATTCTAATTTAAAAAAAGAAAGAAGAAAACCAAATTGACAGTATCCAAACTGAAAAGGGAGACTTCACTTATAATGAAGAGGAAATTAAGGAAATCATTAAAAACTATTATGCCCAATTATATGGCAAAAAGTATGGCAATCTAGGTGATATGGATAAATATTTACAAAAATATAAATTGCCTAGACTAACAGAGGAAGAAATAGACTACCTAAACAACCCCATATCAGAAAAAGAAATTGAACAAGCCATCAAAGAACTCCCTAAGGAAAAATCCTCATGCCCAGATGGATTAAAAATGAATTCTATCAAACATTCAAAGAACAAATAATCCCAACCATTAATGGTTGGAATTAATCAAACCATTCTGGAGGTTAATTTGGAACTGTACCCAAAGGAAGCTAAAAGACTGTCTACCCTTTAATCCAGCCATAGCACTGCTGGGTTTGTACCCCAAAGAGATAATAAGGAAAAAGACTTGTACAATAATATTCTTAGCTGCGCTCTTTGGTGGCAAACAATTTGGAAAATATGGAAATGCCCTTCAATTGGGGAATGGCTGAACAAATTTTGGTATATTTGGTGATGGAATACTATTGTGCTCAAAGGAATAATGAACTGGAGGAATTCCATGTGAACTGGAATGATCTCCAGGAATTGATGCAGAGTGAAAGGAGCAGAACCGGGAGAACATTGTACACAGAGACTGAAACACTGTGGTACAATCGAATATAATGGACTTCTCCATTAGTGGCAATGCAGTGATCCTGAACAACTTGGAGGGATCTATCCACATGCAGAGGAAAAACTGTGTGAGTAGAAACACAGAAGAAAAATAACTGCTTGAATACATGGGTTGAGGGGATACGGTTGGAGAGGTAGACTCTAAACGATCACCCTAGTGCAAACATCAACATCATGGAGATAGGTTTTGATAAAGGATGCATGTAAAACCCAGTGAAATTGTGTGTCAGCTACAGGAAGAGTGGGGGCAGGGGAGGGAGGGAAATAATATGATTCTTGTAACCAAGAAATAGTGTCATAAATTGACTAAATAAATTAATTTATATTTTTAAAAAATGTAGTTTGGTGCTCTTTTCTTTCTCTACTATTTGGTTATCTCATGGGTGCTGATGATGCTCAAATTTTCCTTTTCTGAAACAATTTCTCTGCTGTCCTCCAACCTCATATCTCCCACTGCTTTTCAGTCACCTCAAATTGCACATGTAGTGGACATCTTAAACTCTCATATGACAAGATCTTGAGCATATGTCCAAAACTGAACTCATTATCTATCCCCCTCAACTCTTTCTCTCTTCTACCTTCCCCATCATAGAAGAGGGCAACACTATCCAAGCAGATTCTCAGACTTAAGACATAGAAGCTATCCTCAATATCTTATTTCTCTTCTCTGAGCTTTTTCCAGGACCTCTTGATTTTACCTTTTGAACATCTCTTGAATTCACCCCCTTCTCTCCTCCAACACTACCACTTCTCTAGTGCCACCAAAAATCACTACACATTTGAATTACTTCAATAGCTGGTGATGGGTCTGCCTTCCTCAGTTCTCTATATGCTCCAATCCATCCTCCATTCAGCCATCAAAGTGATTTCCTAAATATCATGTCCAACCACATCACCCTTGTACTAAATAAACTCTAGTGACTATCTCCTCCATAATCAAATTCAAAATATTTGGTTTAATATTCAGATCCTTTCATACCTTAGTCCCCATAACACATACTTTTCCAGACTTCTTTCATATAACTCCCTTCACATACTCTAATTCATTGAAACAGGACTTTTGGGTAGACTAGGCATTTTCCCTGGCTGTCCCACATATTTAGAAGGCTCTTTCTCATCCTCTTTTGCTTTCTTTAAAACCCAACTAAAATCATTCATTCTACAAATAAGACAAAAGTCTTTCCAAACCCCTCCTAATTATAATGTCTTCCATCTTTAAAATATATAATATTTTTATGTTTGTACATAATTTTTTTCTTCTTGACTCTCCATTAGATTTCTCCTTCAGAGAAGGGTCTGTCTTCTACCTTTCTTTCAGTCCCTGGTGCTTAGCACTACACTTAACATATAGTGGGAACTTAAATGATTATTGACTGACTATCTAGTAAAGGGATAATCAAAATCAATGCATATCATCAGGGTCTACTGAGCAGAGCAATAGGTAAACTGGGAATCAGGTATGCCTTGATTTAAATTCTGACTCAAACACTTGATATGTGACTTTCACCTAATCACTTATCCATTTCATAGCTTGATTTCTCTATTCCAATAAGAGAAAATGTTGGACTCATTGATTTCAAAGATTGTTTCTAGCTCCAAATCTAATCATGTATGTGTCCAATGTTAAAGGCTGTTTTATATATAGTATATCCCATGAAAAGGAAAAGAAAAGAAAGGAAAAAGAAAAAGAAAATAAAAGACAGGAAAAGAAAAAGATATCTGATTCCTTTCTGGGCCCACTTTGGAAGGAACTCTATTTTGGCAGTTCTGGAAGTAACCAGGTGAGATGCTCTTTTCTTAAAATTTATCAAGGCTCATGCCACTACCACTAATGTTTGTGGGGAACAGAAATTCAAACTGGTGTATGAAAGGCAAGTTTTTGTTTCTTTAGGTGAAAGAGATTGAATGTAACCAAGGTATTTTGTTTCTATGAGAGCATCTAAATGTCACAATAGCAAGAGTGATGGACTTGGAGTCCAGAGGATGTGAATTCAAATCCATCCTCAAATATTTGCTAGCTGTATATCTTTAGAGATCTCCCTATAAAATGATCATAGTAATAGGGTTGCTGTGAGGATCAAATAAGATACTACTTGTAAAGGATGTGGCAAATATATACTTAATGAATGATTTTCCCCCTTCCTTCCTGATGGCTACCATAATGAAAAATTCTGAAGAAGCTAGAGTAAATAGCACTAGGGGAGAAGTATTCTTTGCTGTCTGCTTTTGTTGCACTCCATTGCTTAGGTGTCTCTTATTTTTGTCCTTTTGAAATGACCATTATCATTAAATATGAGTTAAATTATGGATTTCCATGAAACAGCAAACTAACCAAAATTATTTATACTTCTCTTTTAATTCCTTCCCCCAAAATTATTTCTCTTCCAAGAATCATTATCTTTTGTTCAGAAAAAATAAATACAAAATAATATATAATGGGTAAGAGAATATAGGTGAAGGAGAAGACTAGTAAGGAAGGTCAACATTTTTTATAAGAAATTAGGTTACCAAATAAAGTGATATAAATTTTCCAACCTCAGAGGTCCCCTGACTCCCTTCCCCTTTCAGAACTTAATAATCACTCAGGTTGAAACATTTTACACTGTACTGCTGAAAATCAATGCCAGATTCTTCTCCTTCCTGGCCTCTTTCTCTCCACCCAGGTGCAGATTAATCAGGGCTTCATGCATGAGAAGATACTAGCATGAACAGAATGAGGTGAGATGGCCTGAATTGAGATAAAACAGATGATCTCCAAATCAGATCCTAGATATAATCCTTCCCCTTTGCATGGTATCTTAGGAAATTTCTGAGGTCTTCTTTTTAGTTGGAGTTCCCTTCTCAGTTTCTAGGACACTCTGGGTCCAAGTGGTAACCTGTTTAGTCCATTTATACTTAGGTCGGATGTTTCCCAACAAGCTGCACCTTAGGCCTCATACCAAATATTGTATCAGTTCCACTGGGTCTAGTTTCTGTCTACAAGTTTCCTGATGTGCCTATCTTTGTGACAACTGTGTAGATTATTTTCAGTTCCAGAGTCTTTCTCCATTTCCTACCTTCCTTATCCCCCTTAAGGGGACTACCATCACCACAGTCAACCAGACTCAAAATCCAAGTGTCAGGGGCAGCTGGGTGGCTCAAGAGGACAACTGAGTGGCTCAGTGGATTGAGAGCCAAGCCAAGAGACAGGGGGTCCTAGGTTCAAATCTGGCCTCAGGTACTTCCTAGCTGTGTGACCCTGGGCAAGTCATTTAACCCTCATTGCCTAGCCATTATCACTCTTTGGCCTTGGAACTAATACACTGTATTCATTCTTTTCTTTTTTTTTAAATTTTCTTTTTTAATTTTTTAAACATTATTTTTATTTGGTCAATTTCAGACATTATTCATTGGATACAAAAATCATTTTCTTTTCCACCCTCCCCTCCCACCATCCTTCCCATGGCCGACACACAATTCCACTGGATATCACATGTTTCCTTGATCCAAACCCATTTCTATGTTGTTTGTATTTGCACTAGGATGTTCATTTACAGTCAACATCCCCAACCATATCCCCTCGGCCCCTGTAGTCAAGCAGTTGCCTTTCCTTGGTGTTTCTACTCCCACAGTTTTTCCTCCACATGTGGATAGTGTTTTTTTTTTCCTCATAGATCCCTGCAGATTGTTCAGGTTTACTGCATTGCCACTAATGGAGAAGTCCAGTATGTTCAATTGTACCACATTGTTATCAGTCTCTGTGTACAATATTCTCTTGCTTCTGCTCCTTTCACGGTGCATCACATCCTGGAGGTTATTCCAGTCCCCATGGAATTGCTCCACTTTATTATTCCTTTTAGCACAATAGTATTCCATCACCAACATATACCACAATTTGTTCAGCCATTCCCCAATTGATGGGCATCCCCTCATTTTCCAATTTTTGGCCACCACAAAGAGCACAGCTATGAATATTCTTGTACAAGCCTTTTTCCTTATTGTCTCTTTGGGGTACAAACCCAGCAGTGCTATGGCTGGGTCAAAGGGCAGACAGTCTTTTATCTCCCTTTGGGCATAGTTCCAAATTGCACTCCAGAATGGTTGGAACAATTCACAACTCCACCAACAATGAATTCATGTCCCTACTTTGCCACATCCCCTCCAGCATTCACTACTTTCCTCTGCTGTCATGTTAGTCAGTCTGCTAGGTGTGAGGTGATACCTCAAGAGTTCTTTTGATTTGCATCTCTCTGATTATAAGCGATTTAGAACACTTTTTCATGTGCTTATTAATAGTTTTGATTTCTTTGGCTGAAAACTCTCTATTCATGTCCTTTGCCCATTTATCAATTGGAAAATGGCTTGATTTTTTGTACAATTGATTTAGCTCTTTATAAATTTCAGTAATTAAAACTGTCAGAGGTTTTTATGAAGATTGTTTCCCAATTTGTTGCTTCCCTTCTGTTTCTAGTTACATTGGTTTTGTTTGTATGAAAACTTTTTAATTTGATGTAGTCAAATTTATTTATTTCACATTTTGTGACTCTTTCTAAGTCTTACTTGGTTTTAAAATTTTTCCCTTCCCAAAGGTCTGACATGTTTACTATTCTGTGTTCACATAATTTACTTATTGTTTCCTTCTTTATGTATAAGTCGTCCACCCATTCTGAGTTTATCTTGGTGTACCTAATCTATCCCACAATGTCTTCCAATTTTCTCAGCAGTTTTTATCAAATAGTGGATTTTTGTCCCCAAAGCTGGGGTCTTTGGGTTTATCATAGACTGTCTTGCTGAGGTCACTTACCCCAAGTCTATTCCACTGATCCTCGTTTCTGTCTCTTAGCCAGTACGAAATTGTTTTGATGACCACTGCTTTATAATATAGTTTGAAGTCTGGGACTGCAAGGCTACCTACCTTTGTATTTTTTTTTCAATATTTCCCTGGATATTCTTGATTATTTGTTCTTCCAAATGAACTTTGTTATGTTTTTTTTTCTAATTCAGTAAAAAAATGTATTTTGGACGTTCAATGGATATTACACTAAATAGATAAGTTTGGGTAGGATGGTCATTTTGATTATATTGGCTCATCCTACCCATGAGCATTAAATGTTTTTCCAATTGCTCAGATCTAGTTTTAGTTGTGTGGAAAGTGTTTTGTAGTTGTATTCATATAGTTCCTGTGTTTGTCTCGGCAGATAGATTCCTAAGTATTTTATATTGTCAAAGGTGATTTTGAATGGAAATTCTCTGTCTAAATCTTGCTGCTGAAATGGGTTGAAGATAAATAGAAATGCTGATGACTTATGCGAATTTATTTTATATCTTGCTACTTTACTAAAGTTGTTGATTATTTCCACTAGCTTTTTAGTTGATTCTCTAGGATTCTTTAAGTAGACCATCATGTCATCCGCAAAGAGTGATAACTTGGTCTCCTCATTGTCAATTTTAATGCCTTCAACTTCTTTTTCTTTTCTAATTGCTATTGCTAGTGTTTCTAGTACAATGTCAAATAATAGAGGTGATAATGGGCATCCTTGTTTCCTGGTCATATTGGGAATGCATCTAGTTTATCCCCACTGCAGATGATGTTGGCTGATGGTTTTAGATAGATAGTGTTTATTATTTTTAGGAAAGTCCCCTCTATTCCTATACTTTATAGTGTTTTTAATAGGAATGAGTGTTGCATATACCAAAGGCTTTTTCTGCAACTATTGAAATAATCAAATGATTTTTGTTGGTTTGCTTGTTGATATGGTCAATTATATGGATGGTTTTCTGGATATTGAAACATCCTTGCATTCCTGGTATAAATCCCACCTGATCATAGTGAATAACCCTCATGATGACTTGCTGGAGTTGTTTTGCTAGTATCCTGTTTAAGATTTTTGCATCTATATTCATAAAGGAGATTGGTCTGTAGTTTTCTTCCTCTGTTTTTGGTCTGCCTGGCTTTGGGATCAGTGCCATATTTGTGTCATAAAATAAATTTGGTAGAACTCCCCCTTTGCTTATTATATAAAATAGCTTGTATAGTATTAGGATTAACTGTTCTTTGAATGTTTGATAGAATTCACTTGTGCATCCATCAAGCCCTAGGGATTTTTTTTTTTGAGAGTTCTTTGATGACCTGTTGGATTTCTGTTTCTGATATGGGATTATTTAAGAATTCTATTTCTTCTTCTGTTAATCTAGGCAATTCTCATTTTTGTAAATATTCATCCATAACACCTAGATTGGCATATTTATTGCCATAAAATTGGGCAAAATAGTTTTGAATGATTGCCTTCATTTCCTCTTCATTGGAGGTGAGTTCTCCCTTTCCATCCATGATACTGTTAGTTTGATTTTCTTCTTTCCTCTTTTTTATTAGATTGACTAGTACTTTGTCTATTTTGTTTGTTTATTTTTCAAAATACCAGTTTCTGGTCTTATTTATTAGTTCAATAGTTCTATCACTTTCAATTTTATTAATTTCTCCCTTAATTTTTAGGATCTCTGATTTGGTTTTCTTTTGGGGGGTTTTAATATGTTTGCTTTCAAGTTTTTTTGATTTGCATGTCCAATTTATTGATCTCTGCCCTCTCTAATTTGTTAACATATGAACTCAAGGATATAAATTTCCGCTGAGTACTGCTTTGGCTGCATCCCATAGAGTTTGAAGGCATGTCTCATCATTGTCATTTTCTTCAATTAAATTATTAATTGTTTCTATGATTTCTTCTCTAACTGATTTTGGAGAATCATATTATGTAATTTCCAATTAGTTTTTGATTTGGCTCTCCATGTACTCTTACTGATCATTCTTTTATTGCCTTATGATCTGAAATGGTTGCATTTATTATTTCTGCTTTTCTGCAGTTGTATAACATGTTTTTATGACCTAGTATGTGGTCAGTCTTTGTGAATGTGCCATGTGCTGCCAAAAAAAAGGTGTAATCCTTTTTGTCCCTATTTTTTCCTCCATATATCTATTAACTCTAATTTTTCTAAGATTTCATTCACTTTTTTTACGTCTTTCTTATTTTTATTTATTTTTTGTTTGATTTATCTAAATTTGATAGTGGTAGGTTCAGGTCTCCCACTAGTATAGTATAGTATATATATAGATATATATAGATATATATATAGATATATATAGATATAGATATAGATATAGATAGATAGATAGTTAGTTAGATAGATAGATAGATAGATAGATAGATATAGATATAGTATATATATATATAGATATAGATATCTATATTCAGATATCATGATTGCAACTCCTGCCTTTCTGCCAGTTGAGTTCCAATAGACCTTGTTCCACCAATTAATTCTGACCTTGTGAACATCTACTCGCCTCATGTATCTTCTTGTAGACAACATATGGTAGGATTCTGGATACTAATCCACTCTCCTATCCTATCCTATCTGTCTATGTTTTATGGGTGAGTTCATCTGATTCACATTCAACATTATGGTTGTCATTTTTGAATTCCCTACCATTTTGATATTCTCTCCTAGTTCTGTCCTTTCTTCTTTTCCTATATCCTTTTAACCCCGTGGTTTACTTTTAGTCAATCCCCCTATTCTCCTCACTTGATATGCTTCCCTTTCTGGACCCTCCCTTTTTGTTCCCTTCTTATTTTTCTATGGTCTGTTAAGTTCCCTCCCCCCTCTCTTTCCCTACCTTTTTTTGAACTCCCTTCCCCTACCCTCCTTATTTTTCCCTTCTTCCCTACCCTGTAGGATAAGATAGAGTTCAAGATCCCAATGGATCTGGATGCTTTCCCTCTCAGAATTTATTTCACTAAGAGTAATATTCAAGTATTGCCTATTAGCACTCTCTTCCTCTCCCTCTGATAAGAGTATTCCTCTCCCCTCCCATTCCCATGTATATCTTTGTGTGACAAAGATTATTGTATTTATTTTATTTCTTCAAGTATCTCTTAGTAGCATCATAGACTTCCCCCCACCATTTTTGCATATCATTTTATAGCCTTTAATGCCCCAATCTTTTCATATGAGTGATTCTTTTATTTTCTATTATAATGAAAAAAATTTTTAGAGTTACAAATAACGTTTTCCCCATATATTAATACACACACACACACATATATATATATGTATATACATATATATATATATATATATACACACACAATTTGATCTTATTGTAGCCCTTAAGGAAGAAAGTTTGAATTAAAAAAAAACATTTTTCTCCTTTTCCCTCTCTTTCATATTTACCTTTTCATGTTCCTCTTGATCTTTGTGTTTGGATATCAAACTTTCTACTTAGTTCTGGTCTTTTCCTTACAAACACTTGAAAATCTATTTTATTGAATTCTCATACTTTCCCATGGAAGTATATAGTCAGTTTTGATGGATAGGTGATTCTTGGTGGAAAATGCAGTTCTCTCGCCTTTCTGAATATTGTGTTCCAGGCCTTGTGGTCCATTAGTGTGGAAGCTGCCAGGTCTTGTATGACCCTGATTGTTGCTCCTTGGTATTTGAATTTCCTCTTTTTTGGCTTCTTGTAGAATATTCTCCTTAGCTTGAAAGCTCTGGAATTTGGCAATTACATTTCTGGGAGTTGTTTTTTAGGGGTTTAGTGTAGAGGGTGTTCTATGAACTCTTTCAATGTCTATTTTGCCCCCTTGTTCAAGAACTTCAGGGCAGTTTTCTTGGATGATCTCTTGTAGTATGGTGCTAAGATTTCTGTGTATTTCTGGCCTTTCAGGTAGACCAATGATTCTCAAATTATCTCTCCTTCCTCTGTTTTCCTGATCTGTCACTTTGTATGAGATATTTTATGTTTTCTTCTATTTTGTCAGTCTTTTGACTTTGCTTTATTAATTCTTGCTGTTTTGAGAGATCATTGTTTTCCAGTTGCTCAATTCTGGTTCTTAAGGCTTGGTTTTCTTTTATAATCTTTTGGTTTTCTGCTTTAACCTTTGGGTATTCAGCTATGATTTCCTCATTTTTTTTGAACCATTTTCCACTTCTGTAACCAGAAGGCTTGTATCTTTTTGATAAGCTCTAATTGAAATTCTTCTCAGCTTGTGGACAATTTCCATTTTTTTTTTAGGTTGGGGGGGAGGATTTTGAGGTTCCCGTGCACAATTAGCCATTTTCATGGATGCTTTCCCTTCCTTCTTTAGTCAGAAATTTGAGTCAGCTGGGCATGTTCTCTGTGTATGGAGTTAAGGAGCAAGGATTTTGCCTGAGGCAAGCTCTTAATTCTCCACAGTCCTTTGCAGCTCCTCTCTGTGCTACTTTCCCAGGAGCACTCAAGATCTGAGCTCTCCTGCCCACCTGGGTTTCTGGTCTAGCTGCTTTCAGGGGTAGGTCTCTGGTGGTCCTAGTCAGCTCCCAAGGACCTAGAGGTGATCCTTGCTCACTTGCTTACTCATTTTGGCATTTGCTGGCTCTGACTATGGCTCCTTAGGTTGGGTTGGGGGAGAGTGGATTGGCTCGCATTTGGGTGGAAGCTTTTTCACCCTCTTATAGACTGGAAAAGCCCCAATCCCACATACAATCAATGTGGTGCCCTACTGTACAGTTCCTCCCTTCTTCTGAAAATGATTTTTAAGATCTTTTGGGGTTAGTCTTTGTCAGTGTGTGCTGGGGAGAGGAAATGACCCATGTTTAAACTGCTGTCATATTTACCTGGAAGACACACTGTATTGATTCTAAGATGGAAGCTAAGAGTTAAAACAAACAAACAAACAAACAACCTATGTGTCATTCTCAACTCCTCATTCTTTCCCATCTCTGATATTCTATCAATAGCCAAGGCCTATAGTTTCTAATTTTGTAACAGGTCCAGTAAAATATTCCTTCTAGCCTCTGGCATTACTATATCCCTGGTGCAAGCCTTCATCACTTCACACCTAGCCTATTACAATAGCCTGCTCATTAGTGAAAATTGTTCTCACCTGTTCCTACTTCTATCCATTCTCAATTCAACTGTCAAAATGGTCATTCTAAAGTGCAGGTCTGACTGGATCTCCTCCCCAGTCATATTCAAAAGATCCACAGGACTCCCTATCATCCCCTGTGTCAACTATAAAATAATTTCAACATAAAAACTAATTTCAAATAATTTTTCAAAACCATTCATAATTTATCCTATCTTTTGAATCTTTTTTACAATTTCCTTACCCCAACATTTTCTGTAATACAGTGATACTTGCCACCTTACTATTTCTCTATGTCACCTCCTGACTCAAAGTATTTGTAATTGCTGTCCCTTACACCTGGAACTCCTGAGTTCTCTGGCAACCTTCAGGTCTCAACTAAATTCCTATTATTTTCAAAAAGCATTTTCTAGTTTTCTTTTATTTTGGTGCCATTCTCAAAGGCAAAACCTAATTTGTCCTGTATATATCTTGTTTAAACAGTTTTATTCATAATGTCTCCCTCCTTAGATTTCAAGCTCATTGAGAGAATACCATAATATCTTTTTCATTTGTTGTTCTTTTTTGCTTATTTTTTCTTTTCTCTATTCTCCTCATGACTCAGTAAAGTTCCTAGCACATAGTAGGAGCTTAATAAATGATAACCAACAGACTAACTTCACTGCTATGAAGGGAACCTCAGAGAATGGAGACTTGTCTTAGATTTGTCAACATGGAATTTAGGAATCCCAAACTTGTGGCCTGGTGGGATCTGATGAACCCCAATTTTGGATTTAGCTTGTAGATTGGAGATCTCAAAACTTATCCTTGTTCCCTGTTTCCATGAGAAATCTACCCTTAAGGGAAATGATGACCCTGGGTGAGATAAGCATATGCTAAGGACATTCTTTGTTTTAGGTGTAAACCTTAAAATTTCTTAGACTTATGAATGTTGGAAATTTCCCCATTTCCAACATTAGGTGGGGATAGTCCTTCTCCTCCCTACTTAAGGTTACTTTAGGACAGAAACCTTTTGCTGAACAATGGAAAGGGCTTTGACCTATGCTTAAGCATAGAACAGGAAGTTCTTTGAGTCATGATTGATTTTAGAATTGATACAATAGAGATACTTGGAATGACAGAATGAGGTCTTGGAACTTCCAATCTCCACCCTGCTCAGGGTAACAGGATTTAGGAAGGGCTGCAGCAAAGGATCAAGATTTAATTATTTGAGAATATGACCTTCAACAGACATGTGCAAAGCCGCAGACCTCTGGGCGGTCCTGGGTTAAGCTAGAGCCACCATTGGCACAGGGAAGACATGGACAGTGATTGGTAGATGTGAGAACTGAGGGGAGGGAACTTGGATGGTTTCCTTAAAGATAGCAGGGTCTGAGGACTGAAGGGGTTGGAGAGTTTTTGCTCTGAGAGGTTGTGCTCTGAGAATCTTGCTCTGAAGGAAGCTGGAGGTGGAGGCCCCTGAGACTGTTTCTCCATTTTGGTCATGTGAGTGATAGGGACTGATCTCTTTTCTTTGCCTCAGCTATCTAAGGGCTTGGGCCTTTTGGCCCAGCCTAAACAGGGGGGGTATTTAAGCCCTATTCCCTTCTCTCTCTCTCTCTCTCTCTCTCTCTCTCTCTCTCTCTCTCTCTCTCTCTCTCTCTCTCACCTTTCTTCCTCCTGTTTGTAATTAAACTCCATAAAAGGTTGACTGCTGACTTGAGTTTTCATTAAGGAATTACATAGCTGAATTCCTTGGTGACCTTAAATTAATATATATCAGTCTTTTAAAGTGATTTCCTTGTCACATAGGTAGCCTCCCCTATTGTATTAAAACCTTTCTCAGGAAGGTCAGACCCCTGCGTGAACCATCCTCTAGTAACTATTGTAAGCAGCCCCCTTCTCTTGCACCCTAGCTTCTAGCTATGATTCTTTTCCCTAGCTTAATTGTATCTTGTCGGTGTAGTTTGAACACTCCCATTTTCCTTGTAGCCGTAGTAATGTCAATCATCTTTCCCTGCCCCTGGATTTCCCAAAGGGTATATAGGTTCCTCAAGTTCTTTTGTTCCCTGGAGTCCATCCTGAGTTGGTGGCACTCCCAGGGGCTAGTGACCAGGGTATCTTGACTCTGTGCAGTCTTGGGAAGCAGCTCTGTTGTTATATTTAGTAGCATTAACCCCTTTTCCCTGGATTAAAGAGTGATTTTGACTATTTAATAGTTCTGTGTTTTTTCTAGTTGACAGATTTCATAACTTGAGGAGTTTGCACAGATACAGCTGTATAAGTGGAAATTTTTGCATCCTTTGGACTCCATTTCCCAAAATTCTTTTCTGGTCCAAAGAATGCTTTTCCCCTTCATTTACATTTAAGTTTGTTATGTTTGGATATAAGTCTTGGGTAATGCCTCCCTTATTCTTTCTTTTTCATGTGTAAGGCTGGTGAGCTCACTCTGTTTCTCTAGCCTTTTATTGACTTTGATTCAAGTTTTATTATTAATAAATCTTATAAATATAATGGAGTATTGAATCTTAATTTTTAAAAGTTATACAGTCTAAAGGTACCTTTTGGTACCTCTGGACTATAGGAGACACTATAGTAATTTTTTTTTTTAATAATGCACATCTCATTTCAGTGGTGATGTAGAATTTCAAAAATATTTTCCTCACCACTTTCCTTTAAGATTTTCTTTTTTGGGGGTGGAGGCAAGATGGCAGAAGAGTAGCAGGAAAAATTTGGAGTTAGTGTGAATTGCCTTCCCAAACTGATCTTTATAAAGTATCTCAAAAGGACAAAAGTCAAAACCAGATGAGTAAAAGGGTTCTCCCATTACACAGCATGAAAGGAAGGCAGCAAGAGAGTATTTCCACACTACGAGGGGGTAAAGCTGTACAAGGAAAAGCTCAGGGTTACCACTCTCCCAAACCCCACACACACCACCACCTACCAGGCCATAATCAGAGCCAGGGTCAGGTAAAATCTCTGAATTCTCAGGGGTTGACTGAAAGCACTGCAGATTTACCACTCAAGGACCCACGAGACCTGGACATAAAGACTTGAGGATAAATAACACAGAACTTTGTCCTGGCAGTGGGGTAGATGCATGACCACAGCCATGGCAACAGGGACTGGGAAGATTGCCTCAGGCCAAAAATCCAGTGCAGTGTGCCATGCCACAGACACACCCTTGAAAATATCAGCTACTGGAATTGGGTTCAGAGCTGTAGCACTAATAGCAGCAATAGGCAGCAGCAACAGAAGCAACAATAAGCAGCAAGAGCAGTTGAGGAAGATAGCCTCAGGACAAAATGCTTTGAATCCAGCTACACAAAAAATACCACAGATCTAACTGACCCCATTCAGGGCTCTGACAAGGAAGGGAAATAGTTACAAGGCAAAGCTCTGCAAGACAGAACCCAAAATAGCAATGACCACCAACATACTGTAATCCCAGTCCTCCCAGTACATAAGAGAAAAAAGTCCTTGACCCTAGAAAATTTCAATGGAGAAAAAGAGCAAAATGCAGAAGCAGTAGAAGAGACTGAGAAACAAGAAAACACATGCAAACTTTCCCTCCAAAATGGAAATTGGTCACAAGCTCTGGAGGAATTAAAAAAGGAATTCAAGAATCAACTAAGAAAGTTAGAAGAGGTGGCAGCTGGGTGGCTCAGTGGATTGAGAGTCAGGTCTAGAGACAAGAGGTCCTAGGTTCAAGTCTGGCCTCAGACACTTCCTAGCTTTATGACCTTGGGCAAGTCACTTAACCCCCAATGCCTAGCCCTTACCACTCTTCTGCCTTGGAGCCAATACACAGTATTGACTCCAAGATGGAAGGTAAGGGTTTAAAAAAAGATAGAAGAAAAATGGGAATAAAAATGAGAAAAAGAAATTAAAGTAATACAAAAAGAAAATAACAACTTAAAAGACAAAATTGCCCAAGTGGAAAAAGAGGCACAGATATCAAAAGAAATAATAAGAAAATTGGAGACCAGAATTCACCTGCTAGAAACAATGAAAAGTAGGATAGACAAAAACAAAAAGGGAAATCAAAAGATCATTGTTGAAAAGTAGTCTTCAAAAGAATGGAAAAAAGGAGGAAACATGAAATATCTCATTGAAAAAAAACTTACCTAGAAAATAGATCCAGGAGAGATAATTTGAGAATTAATAGATTACCTAAAAGCCATGACCAGGGAACAAGCCTGGGCATTATATATATATCCATATATATGGAAATAATCCAAGAATACCTCCCTGATATTCTTGAAGAAGAGGGCAAAATATACATTTAAATTACCCACAGGTGACCCCCCTACATTAAAACCCCAAATGACAATTCCCAGGAATACTTTACTGCAAGTAGGCAGAAAGAAACAATTCAGATATCATGGTTCCCTAGTGAATATTGCACAGAGACTGGCAGCATCCAAATTAAAGTACTACAAGGCTTGCAATATGATATTTAGAAAGGTAAGAGAATTGAGTCTACAACCAAGAATCACATACCCATCAAAATTGACTATACTTTCAGGAGAAAGTATGAGCATTTAATAAAGTAGAAGACTTCAAAGCATTCCTAAAGAAAAGACCAGAAATGAACTGAAAATGTGATGTTCAAATGCAGAATTCAAGAGAGTCAAAAAAGGTCAACAAGAAAGAAAGTTGAAAAGTTTAAGGTCTTTAATAAGATTAAATTGGTTATATTCCCATGGAAAAAACTCTTGAAAATTGTTTTCATCATCATAGTAGATAGAAGAAATATATATATATATAGGCAGAATTGCGGTATTAAGCTGTTTAGGATGATATATAAACTATTAGGGGAAAAAGGAGGATTGTTCTAAGAGAAGCATGAAGGAAGAGGGAAGATAGGGTAAATTATACCATATAAAGAGGCACATGGTGGAGAAGAGGCAAAAATACTATTATAAAAAGAGGAGGAAGAGAGTGGTGACAGTTAATCCTTAAAACTTACTCTCAATGGAATCAATTCTGAGAGGGAAGAATAGCCAGATTTGGGGGGATATATATGTATCTTATCATATAGAGAAGTAGAAAGGGAATAAAAAAGAGGAGGTGTGGGGAGGGGACTATTAAAATGGAGGGAAAAGTTGGGGGGGCAATTAAAATACACTAAACAGAAATTGGAAGAGAATATGAAGGGAGAGGTGGGAAGGAAAGTAAAATAAGTGTAGGGGAAAGAGGGACTGATAATTAAAAGCAAAAAATTTGTGTAGAGGGAAATAATGAAAGAAAAAAGAATAGGATTAAAAGAGGAAACAAAAATTATGGGGAATACACGGATGGTAATCATAACTCTGAATGTGAATGGGATGAATTCTATCATAAAATTAAAGCATATAGCAGAGGGGATTAAAAACCAAAATCCAACCATATGTTGTCTACAAGAAACACACATGAGGCAAGTAGACACACACAGTGTAAAGGTAAGAGAGGAGAGCAGAATTGATTGGGCACCAATTGAGAAAAAGAAGACAGGGAATAGGAATCATGATATCTGTTAAATTTAAAGAAAAATTAGATCTGACAAAAAAAAGATAAGGAAGGTAATTACATCCTGATAAAAGGCAGCATAGACCATGAAGAAATATCAGTACTCAAAATATATTCACCAAATATTATAGCATCCTTAAAGGAAAAACTATTGGAGCTTAAGGAGGAAATAGATAGTTAAATTATAATAGTAGGAGACCTCAAAATTCCATTATCAGACCTACATAAATCAAACCAAAAAATAAGAAGAGATGTGAATAATTTTTTTTTGAAAATTTTATTTAATCAGTCAATTTAGAATATTTTTCCTTGTTTACAAGAATCATATTCTTTCCCTCCCCCTTTTCCCATAGGCAAAGTGCAATTCCACTGGGTTTTACACATGTCCTTGATCAAAACCTATTCCCATGTTATTGATTTTTGCACTAGTTTGATGAATGAAATTTTAGAAAAATTAGAATTAATAGATATATGGAAAAGGTGAATAGGGACATAAAGGAATATACTTTCTTTTCAGCAGCACATGGGACATTTGCAAAGATTAAATATTTATTAAGACATAAAAACTTTTCAAACAAATGTAGAAATAGAGAATTAATAAGTGAAAGTTTTTGGATCATAATGAGATAAAATTTATAATTAGTAAGGGTACATGGAAAGATAAATTAAAAATTAATTAGAAATTAAATATCCTAATTCTCCAAAACTGGTGGGTTATAAAAACAAATCCTAGAAAAGTATTGATTTTATTAAAGAGAATGAAAATGAGGACACTACTTATCAAAATTTATGAGATATAGCCAAAGCAATACACAGGGGAAATTTTATATCTCTGAGTGACTATATTAGCAAAAATGATTAAGAGAAGATTAACAAATTAGTTGTGCAATTAAAAAATACTAGAAAAGAACAAATTTAAAGCCCTAAAATAAAGACCAAATTGGAAGCCCTCTAGATCAAAGGAGAAAGTAATAAAATTGAAAGTAAAAGAACTGTTGAGCTAATAAATAAGATTAGGAGCTGGTATTTTGAGAAAAAAAAATAAAACAAAGTATTGTTTAATCAAATTCAGAAAAAGAAAGAAGAGAACCAAATTAAAAGCATCATGAATAAAAGGCAATTATTAAGAGCCATTTTGCACAATTATATGATAAATATGACAGTCTATGTGAAATGGACAAATAGTTAAATATATATATATATATATATATATATATATAATACCTAGATTAATAAAAGATTAAATAAAATACTTTGTATTCAAGCATTTTTTAAGTTTATTCATTTAATTAACTGATTTAGAATATTTTTCCCAATTACTTGAATCATGTTCTTTCCCTCCCTACCTCCCACCTTTTTCCCATAGTCAATGAGCAATTCCACTGGGTTTAACATATGTTATTGATCAAGACCTATTTCCGTATTATTAGTATTTGCACTAGGGTGATCATTTAGAGTCTACATCCCCAATCATATCCCCATTGAACCATATGATAAAGTAATTGTTTTTCTTCTGTGTTTCTACTCCCACAGCTCTTTCTCTAGATGTGGATAGCTTTCTTTCTCATAAGTGCCACAGAACTGTCCTGGATCATTGCATTGCTGATAGTAGAGAAATATTTTATATTTGTGCCACAGTGTATCAGTCTCTGTTCTGTGTATAATGTTCTCTTGGCTCTGTCCCTTTCCCTCTGCATCAATTCCTGGAGGTCCTTTCCAGTTCACATGGAGTTCCTCCAGTTCATTATTCCTTTCAGCATAATAGTATTCCATCACCAACAGATACCACAATTTGTTCAGTCATTCTCCAATTGGAGGGCATCCCCTCATTTTCTAATTTTTTGCTACCACAAAGAGCACAGCTATAAATATTTTTGTATAATGCTTTTTCCTTATGATTTCTTTGGGGTATAAACCCAGCAGTGGTATGACTGGATCAAAGGGCAGGCAGTCTTTTAATGCCCTTTGAGCATAGTTACAAATTACCTTCCAGAATTTTTGGATCAATTTACAACTCCACCAACAGTACATTACTGTCCCAATTTTAACACATCAACTCTTTCTTTAGTAGGAGTAATTTTACCCTTTTATAGTGTGGAAATGCCCAATCCCTGTCTACCTTCAAGGCTGTGTCCTATGAATGAGCCCCTTCACTTATCTGATTTTTGTTTTTGACCTTTTGAGGTGCTTTATATCAGTGGGTGATGAGGAAAGAAAGCTCCTTGCTTCTACTCTTTGGCCAGCTTAGCCTGGAAGTGGAAATAGAATTCTTAAGTAATCCCTTATCAGAAAAAGAAATTAAACAAGTCATCAAGAAACTCCTAAGATAAATTTCCCATGGTCAGATGGATTCACAAGTGAATTCTATCAAACATTAAAAGAAGAATTTATCTCAGTACTCTAAAAACTATTTGACAATAGGCAAAGTAGGAGTCTTACCAAATTCTTTTTATGATACAAATATAGTACTGATTCCCAAGCCAAGAAGACCAAAATCAGAGAAAGAAAACTAGAGTGCAATATCTTTTATGAACATAGGGGCAAAAATATTAAATAAAATGCTAGCTAAAAGACTACAGCAAGTTATCACAAGGATACTATGACCATGTGGGATTTATACAAGGAACGCAAAGCTGATTCAATATTAGGAAAACCATTTGCATAATTGGCCATATCAATAACCAAACTATTAGAAATCACATGATTATCTCAATAGAAGCAGAAAAAGTCTTAGAAAAAAATACAACACCCATTCCTATTGAAAACACTAGAAAGTATTGGAATAACAGGACCTCTCCTCAAAATAATAAGAAATATTTATTTTAAACCATCATCAAGTGTCATAAGTTAGAAGATTTCCCAGTAAGATCAGTAGGGAAGTAGGGATGCCCATTATCATGACTACTATTTAATATTGTGTTAGAAATGCTAACAGTATAAATTAGAGAAGAAAAAGAAATTAAAGGGATCAAAGTAGGCAATGAGGAACTAAACAATCACTTTGCAGATGCTATGATGGTATTCCTACAGAATACTAGAAAATAAACTAAAAATATAGTGGAAATAATTAATAACTTTAGCAAAATTGCAGGGTACAAAATAAACCAACATATATAATCAACATTCGTATATATTTCCAACAAAACCTAGCAGCAGGAGTTAGAAAGATAAATTCCATTTAAAATCACTCTAGACAATATAAAATATCTGGGAATTTACTTGCCAAGCAATTTTAGAAATTATAACATAATTACAAAACAATTTTCAACAAATAAAACTAGATCTAAATATTTGGGGAAATATTAATTGCTTATGGATAGGACTAGCTAATATACTAAAAATTACAATCCTGCCTAAATTAATTTATTTGTTCATTGCTATATCTATCAAACTACTGAAAAACCTTTTTTATAGAGTTAGAAAAAATTATTAGGAAGTTTATCTGGAAGAAAAAGAGATCAAGAATATCAAGAGAACTAAAGAAACAAAATGTGAGGATTGAGCCTTGCAGCACCACATCTCAAAGTGTACTATAAAGAGGTGATCATCAGGGGGACTTCCGGTTAAGATGGCGGCTTAGAGAAAGCTAAAGCTCAGATCTCCTGAAAACCCTTCCCAACCGATCTCAAACGATAAGCTCCTAAGGCGCCGAAATTCAAAACGATCAACAGCACAGACCCTGGGAACCCTCCTCCTGGACCTGGACCCGGTTCAAAAGGTACGGCTCCCCTCAAAAGCCAGAACCCGAGATCACTCGGACCTCAGGGGTAGGAGCGCAGAGTCCAAGGCTCCCGGAAGCCGCAGCCCGGCCGGGCTCAGAGAGCAGAACCCTCAGGGCCTTCTACAGTCCCGGTGAAAGTTACTGCCTGGGGCTTCCGCTGCAGAGAGCTGGTCGAAACAACAGCAACCCTCAGGGCGGGCAAGACAGCCTCACCGGCTGGATCCTGCTATCCAAGTCTCAGTGAAAGTCCTTGCCCAGAGCTTGGGAAAGCTGCAGCCCATCCCCCCGCAGGCCGACGAAACAGCCTCACGGCTAGCGATTCTGAAGGCAACTTCCGGAAAGCGAGCCGGGGGGAGAGTGTGGCCTCGTGGTCCGACCCTTCCATTCCAGTTCCAGTGAGGCATATTCAGTTTAACCCAGGGAAAGCTCATAGAACTATCTGCCCACGACTAAAGCGTCTGAACACCAGACAGAGACAAGAAAAACTAATCCTCCACATTCAGAAATGGCAAACTCCACAGAACCACAGAAGCCCCAAAATACCAAGAAAAATAAGAAAAAAGGGGCGACTTTGGACACATTCTATGGAGCCAAAATACAAAATACAGAGCAGACAGAAGATAATATAAAAGAAAATGCTCCAAAACCTTCCAAAGGAAATGGAAACTCTCCACAAACCTATGAAGAATTTGAATCAGAAATGACCAAAAAGATGGAAGCCTTCTGGGAGGAAAAGTTGGAAATAATGCAAAAGAAATTCACGCATCTACAAAACCAGTTTGACCAAACTGTAAAAGAAAACCAGGCTTTAAAGGCCAGAATCAGGCAGCTGGAAGACAACGATCGTGTAAAAGAGCAAGAATCAATAAAGCAAAGCCAAAATACCAAGAAATTAGAAGAGAACATAAAATATCTCACCGACAAGGTGATAGATCTGGAAAATAGGGGGAGAAGGGATAATTTAAGAATAATTGGACTCCCAGAAAAGCCAGAAATAAACACCAAACTGGACATGGTGATACAAGATATAATCAAAGAAAATTGCCCAGAGATTCTAGAACAAGGGGGCAATACAGCCACTGACAGAGCTCACAGAACACCTTCTACACTAAACCCCCAAAAGACAACTCCCAGGAATGTAATTGCCAAATTCCAAAGCTATCAAACAAAAGAAAAAATCCTACAGGAAGCCAGAAAAGAGGTGATCATCAAAATAATATGGTACTGGCAAAGAAATAGTAGGGTCAATCAATGGAATAGACATGGAGTAAATGACAACAGCAAGCTAGTGTTTTATGAACCCCAAAATTCCAGCTTTTGGGACAAGAACGTACTATTTGACAAAAACTGCTGGGAGATTTAGGAAAGTGTGAGAAAATTAGGTTTAGATCAACATTTCACAATAAATACTAAGTAAAATGGGTAAATTACTTAAGTATAAATATAAAGAGGGAAATTATAAAAAAAATTAGGTGAACATTGAATAGTTTACTTGTCAGATCTATGGAAAAAGAAGGAACTTAAGTCTAAGCAAGAGATCACAAAATGTAAAATAAATAATTTCGATTATATTAAATAAAAAAGGTCTGTATAAACAAAACCAATGCAACCAAAATTAGAAGGGAAGCAACAAATTGGGGAAAAAATTTACAACAAAATCATTGCAAATTATAAGGAACTAAGTCAATTTTATAAGAAATTAAGCCCATCCCACAATTTACAAATGGTCAAGGGATATTCATAGGTATTTTTCAGATAAAAAACCAAAACTATCGATAATCATATGAAAAAGTGTTCTAAATTCCTCTTGATTTGAGAAATGCAAATCAAAACAAATCTGAGGTACCACATTACACCTAGCCCACTAGCCAATATGACAATAGAGGAAATTAATAAATGTTCCAGGGGATGTGGTAAAATTAGGACATTAATAATGCATTGCTGGTGGAATTGTAAAATGATCCAACCATTCTGTTATGCAATTTGGAATTATACCCAAAGGACTTTAAAAGAATGCATGCCCATTGATCCAGCAATATCGCTATTGGGTTTGTATCCCGAAGAGATAATAATGAATAATACCTATACAAAGATATTTATAGCCCCATTTTTTTATAGTGACAAAATTTGGAAAATGAGAGGGTATCCCTTTAATGGGGAATGGCTGAACAAATTGTATAAGATGGTGATGGAATACTATTGTGCTATAAGGAATGATGAAGTGAAGGATTTCCATATGAACTGGAAAGACCTAGATGAACTGATAAGGAGTGAAATGAGCAGAACCAGGAGAGTATTATACCCAGGAAATGAAACATTGTGGGATGATCAAATGTAATTGACTTTTCTACTAAAAGCAATGCAATAATCCAGGACAAACCTGAGGAACTTGAGAGAAAGATTGCTATCCAAACCCAGAGAAAGGACTGTGGAAGTAGAAATGCAGAAGAAAAGTATAAGATGGATTACATGATTCTATGGATATATGACTGGGGTTTGGCTTTAGAAGATCACTCTATTAAAATATGAATAATATGGAAATAGGTTTTGAACAGTGACATATGTATAACCTAGTGGAATTGCTTGTCACCTCTGGGAGTGTGGAGAGAAAGAACATGAATCTTGTAACCATGGAAAAACATTCTAAATAAATAAATACACACAAAAAAGATATAAAAACACATTAACTCATAAGGGGAAAACTACAACAAGAGCAGCAAATTGGAGGATTTAGTGATTGGAAGCCTTCACTAGTCATTCCTAATGGATAAGCTAAAGAAAGGAAAAAAAAACATGATGACATATAATCAAGAAAGTCTCTTTGCTTCATTTCTTTTTATCATATTGTTCATTTCTTTGGTAGGGTTTTCTAGATATTCCTCTAAGGTTTTTCTCTCAAGTTTCTGTTTGTTTGATTTTCTTTGATTAATAGAATTTATTTACAATGTCTTAGTACCTCCCTTTCCTCTCCCCATTATAGAAGGCATCATCCAGCACACATATGCATATGTATGTGTATATATATATGTATAGATAGATAGATATAGATATAGATATAGATATATGTCTTTCATATTGCCATTTTTAGTTCATTCTCTGGAGGTGATATTCCTGTTTTTCTTCAAGTATTAAGTCTGTTATTGTATATAATGATCTCTAAGTTCTACTCATTTCACTGTTCATTGTCCCATATAGTTTTTTTATTGACCTATTCATTATTTCTCATGTTGCAGTAGTATTGCATCACAATCATATACCACAAATTGTTTAGTCATTACCCAATTGATTGGTATCCCCCTACTTTCCAATTCTTTGCCACCACAAAGAAAGCTGTTATAAATATTTTGGAACATGTAAATTCTTTACCTTTTTCCCTGATCTCCTTCGAAAACAAACCCAGCAATTGTTTAATTTTTTCAGAGCTCTAATTTAATTATTTATATCTTTCTTAATTTCATTTAGTAAGCCTTCATCTACGTATGTCCCTTATGAGGCCATTCTAGTCTCTTTTGTGATATTCTCTTCATAATTACTTCAAAATTAGTTTTCTTCACTAAAGTTTAAGCCTGAGATTCTCTAAACCTAGGAAAGTTCTTCTTAATAATTCAAAGGAGTGATTTGGTATGTATTTTAAAGGAAGAAATGACAAGCCTCAGTGACATTATACATAAAAATCTAAGAAGAGGAAACAATAAATGGAAAAAAATGAAGAATTATAATATGAGAGATGGTTATGTGAAAGTCTATAGTAAAAAGTAGGTTTTTCTGCCTCCAAATCCATTATTTTTCCACTATATGTAGATAACTCCCTCTAATGTAATTTCAAAAACAATAAGTAACTCTATCAAATGAAATAATCAATAAAAAATTAAAAATTAATGGCAAAATTCAAGTAAGGTAACTTCCATGATAACAAGGCAAAACAAAAGCGTCCATCCTTCCTTCCTCATTTAAATCCAATCTGGTCATATATTTATGTGTGTATAATTTTTTTACATATGTGTTCATACACATGTATTTGCAATCATTTTATAATATTGTATTTAATATTTGATATAAATATATATGGTATTTTGACCCTCAAGACAAGATCAAATAGAAAAAGGAAATTATTCAAGCAAAAATAATATGGGTCATATAGAATTTGCTAAGTAATTTTATATACTGAATAGTTGGGATAGTCTTATTTCAATCCTTTTCCTCCCCCTTTTTTAGCCCTGATCCAGACCATTGGATTTTTCTAGGCCCTCTCTTTTTCTTCTCTTTTATATTAGGTCTCTGTTGAGGATTGTTGCTTTATTTATAAATCTTGTCTCCATAACTCTATTCCCTTAAATGTCACTCTATTTTGCTATAGCACTTTTGTTTCCTATTTACTTTATTATGTTTCTATGTACTTTTTCCTAAATATTCCTTTTATTGAATGAGGTAAAAATGTATTTTCTGAGAAGTATTGTTTATCCCTGCCCCCTTTTTAATCCCAGGATATGTTGTTGTTATGGTAGTATACATATATCTTTGTGTTTGTGTTTGCATATGCCTTTCTTTGGTTCTTTATTAACCATTAGAGTACTGTGATTCTGGGGGGAAAAAAAGGTATTTATTGCATAATTTATTGAAAAACATTATTTAGGATTCTCTCTCCTTGTCTCATTTTCAGACTGGGACTCAAAAAGAACAGATATTGTTAATAAATTATTTTAATTGTGAAGTAATGTTTCTTGTAGCAATATTAGATTTCTTTTTGGTTCCTAATTGCCATTACATAATTCAGATGATCATCATCCCATTTCTGGCAGCTTCAGATTTTCATGCTTCCAGATTCTTCTTTCTTTCATCTATCCTCCACAGTGCTTCAAAATTCACATTCTTAAAACTTAACATGTTTACAATATCATTCCACTGCTCAAAAACCTAAAAAAAGTTCTTAATGCTTACCGTATCAAGGTCAAACTCTCTCCTTCCCCTTACTAAAACCCTCTAACATCTAACCTAATCACAGCTGTAAAACCCATTATTTCCCTTTAGTTCCTTGAACAAGCTCTTTCTTCGAATTGGGCTTGTAAATTCACTGTCATTGATCTATGAAAGTTCATATTTTTATTCTTTATTGCACCTATTGAACATTCAATACATAGTTATTGAATGAATGAACAAAACTGAAATACAAAAAAATATTTAAGCACTAGAAAGTATGGTAGCAACTTTAAATCAATTAAGAATTAATGGAAATGGGTGATTTTTATATAATAGGAAAGAAATTATATTGAAAAATAAAAGTAGAGCTGTGGTTATAAGGAAATTATGAAGAATTTAGATAGAAATTAAGGAGGCAAGGCAAAAGAGAAAGCATATTATGAAACTAAAAGTATAATATGTCATTTTTATGACAAAAGTCATAAAATCATGTTATATAAAGATTCATGAAGGCTATCAAAATAAAAATATGTGTTAAAACTAAAAATAATAGAAATAAGATACATTTTCTTGATATAATAATTAGTATCTGCTTAAAAAGAGAGAGCTAGTATCATTTGTAGAAGTATTTCTAAAAGAATCAGGAATAAAGTAAGAATGTTCATTGCCACTGTTTTATTTTGATATAGATTCAAAAAAGCTAGTTATAGAAAGGAGAAAAATATTGGAGGAGATAAGTAAAGGCAAAAAGGAGACAAATATAACTCTATTTATAGGAAATATGATAATTTATTTTAAAATCACAGGTATTTAGTGAAAAAAATAAACATTAATAACCAGTAAAGTCAAAAAATAAGGAAATAAAACCAAAAAAATCATTATGTTGTTTGTATATTGCTAATAATTACTAGGTGGAGAATATATAAAAAGATCTCATTAAAAACAGCTAGAATTGCATAAAATAGCTGCAAAATTAGTATATGTAATTATGATAAAATAATTACACTAAATATCTTCTTTAAGATGGTACCAAACAAATTGCCAAAAACTTTATAAAATTAGAAAAAAAATAATTTAATCTGTTTGGAGAAAAGGACAATATATGCAGGGGAAATGATGGAAGAGAGTAGGGATGCAATGGAAAACTAATATTGTCCACTTTCAAACAATACTACAAAATGAAAATTATCAAAATGATCCTGTACTGGTTAAAACACAGAAAAACTGATCAATTAAGACTGGACAAGCAAGATGAAGATATAATAAAGCAGAATAGCTTGATGAGCCCAGCAACATAAATTAGGGTATCAAAAGACTACCTACTTGTTGGAAGATATTTCAGCACAAATTTGGGTTTGAATGGCATCCATTATGCACTAATAATAAACTCTGAGTCATACAACTAAATCCAAAATATCATATTATTTTAAAATATAAAAGAAAAAATGAATGAGTATCTCACACCATTATAACTAAGGCAATTTTTTTTATCAACTAGAGGATAGAATTAGCCAAATCAAATGATTTAAATAATATAAAATACAAAAAAATCCTGTTGCATGTATAAAATTAATACAACAAAAACATAAGATTTTTTTTTGACTTGATGATAACATCAAACGTATCTGAAATACAAAAACATATAAGGAATAAATACAAATTCATGCCACGTTATATCAGTCCTCACTACAACAAGACACTCCATTGATATTTTCCCAAATCGATTCAGGATATGATTCACTGCAATGACTACTTCAATATTTTTCATCTACCCTTAAGCCTGCCACATCATCTCTTTCCTCATCCTTTCAGGTAAGGATTTCATCTGATACTTCACTTAAAAAACCCCATTAACTGAGCACTCTCTTCTCATCTAACTCCTTCACTTTTACTTCTTATGAAACGGGTCCTTCTCAACACAAACACCTCCACATACAACCTTGGAATAATTCCTTCCCATCAACTTTTGAATGTTTATACCATTACCATCCTCATGCCTCTTATCTTCAGTATTTCCCTATCCATTAGATCCTTTTTTATTGGCTAAAAAATCTCCATGTTTTCTGCCTTCTGGAGGGAAAAATGAGCCTGTCATCCTATCTAGCTGGCATTCTCCTTTTTTTTTTTAAGTCATGTACACTTATTTCTTCCTCTCCCCCTTCTCCCACCTACATCTTATACATACACTGTGATATGATTTTCAACTTCATCATTCAACTGCAACAATAACTTGTAAAGTCACAGATTATTTTTAAATTGGAAAATCTAAGGGCATTTTCTATTTCTTCATACTTCTTGATCTCTGTAGCTTTTAAAAAAAACATTTTTATTATTTTTTCATTGTTTCATGACATTATTGTCTCCCTCCCCTCTTCACTACTCCCTCCCAGAGTTGACAAGCAATTCCACTGGGTTATACATATATTATCACTCAAACCTTTTTCCATATTATTCATTTTTCTAATAGAGTAATCTTTTTAAAACCAAAACCCCAAATTGTTTACCCACACAAACAAGTGATGAGTCATATGTTTTTCTTCTCTGTTTCTACTCCCACAGTTCTTTCTTTTGATGTGGATAGCATTCTTTCTCATGAATCCCCTGGGATTGTCCTGGATCATTGTATTGCTACCAGTAGCAATTGGATAGTTCCACAATATTGCAGTTACTGTGTGTAATGTTCTTCTGGTTCTGCTTATTTCACTCCTTATCAGTTCATATAGGTCTTTCCACCTCTTATAGAAATTCTCCAGTTCATCATTCCTTATAGCACAATAGTATTCCATCACCATCTTTTATCACAGTTTGTTCAGCCATTCCCCAATCGAGGGACATCCCCTTATTTTTCAAATTTTTGTCACCACAAGCACAGCTATAAATATTTTTGTACAAACCAAACCTTTCCCACTTTTTTATCTCTTTAGGATACAAACCCAGTAGTGGTATTGCTGGGTCAAAGGACATACATCCTTTTTAAAGCCCTTTGGGAATAATTCCAAATTGTCTTCTGGAATGGTTGGCTCCTTTCACAGCTCCACCAGCAGTGCATTATTAGCATCCCAATTTTGCCATATCCCCTTCAACATTTATTGAAGAGACCTGCTTGACAAATTACTTGTAGGTTGATAAATTGGGATGAGAGAAATTATTTTATTATTACAGCAGGGTCAAACTGACAGACTGATAGACAGACTTGCAGAGTCCTTTTGCTGATCAGTGACAACATTTACTGATTTGGGGTACATACTTTATAGGAAAAATGATGTAGACTAAAGGATTAGGTAAGCCTTTTGCAGATAATGGTTAGTAATGATTTACAAGATAGAGACAATGGATATAGATTACCTCAGTGGTTCTAAACAGAGTTTTCTATAGGTGATAGTTCAATATGTCAGTGTGTAACCATCTAAGTTTCTCATAGAATTCCTGCTCCAGTAATTTCTTGAAAGAACATACTGTTTGGGGGGGAGGGGAGGAGTTGAGTTCTTGTGTTGAGGAACAAGCTTACATGTCTGGCTCTAGCTAGACTGTTGCTATGATTTCATTGGGGTCTATTCACTACTGGGGGCTACAATTTATTACTTTCCTTTAATGTCTTAGTGGCTACTGAGCAAGGCATAATGTGGTACTGTGAAAGGAAATTCTTGGTTTTCTTTGTCTATTCTGAGTTTGAAATTGTGAAAAGGGGATCCTTTGTTTGATTTGCCTAGTTGGAGTTAGCACTTTGGAATAACAATAACTTAAGTACCCTTACTTAGTACCTCAATAGACTGAAGACAGGATTAACTCTCTTTTGTCTACTTTTGAATAAGTCAACAAAAGTGAACACATCCATACTTAACCCTAAAGTAAGTGAAGTCCACAAACTCTTACTCCTAGGAGGAGAGTTAACACCTTTAGAGATAAGAAGCCAGCAAGATACTTGGAAGAACTCAATCCTTTTTCTATCTCAAAGAACTAGAAACTTTTGAATCCTTTTAAGAGTTCACACACCCAGAAACCTGTGGTTGTAAAGGTGTGAATCCTAGGAAAAGAGTTGCTATCTTCATACTGTGTTTGAAACTGTGATTGGCCCCTGTGAAGAGGGGCAGGGATAGGAAACTACTGTAAAAGCCACAAAATCCTTGTTTTGGCAATCTGGTGAAGTTGAGACTTGTGGATAGTGTCTCCTGGAGACACAATGAGGAAATCTCATTGGAGACTGCAATGTGAATCATGACTTCAACTTAGACTCTGACTCCTGGACTACTTGGTTGAGCAAGTGAAAAGGCTGACTCCATTCCTAGTTTCCCAAGAGACTAGATTCCATGTTGGAGGAGGCCATGTGATTACTCACTACTGACCCTCCTGATTGAGGACTAGTATACGTATTTTCTCTAACCTCTTTCACATTTCTCTACTTTATTGTTTCCCCTCTATTTTGGTAAATAAACTGCATTTGGTCTTTAAATTTAACTTTTCTAGTACCTCAGAGTTGTGCTGATTTGCATTTCTCTAATCTGGAGGTATTTAGAATGCTTTTTCATATGATTATTGGTAGTTTTGATTTCTTCATCTGAAAATTGCCTATTTAAATCCCTTGGCCATTTGTCAATTGGGGAATGATTTGATTTCTTATAAATATGACTTGATTCTTTGTATATTTGAGAAATTAAACCTTTGTCAGACAATTTTGTCATAAAATTTTTCACATTTGCTGCTTCCCTTCTAATTCTGATTGCATTGGTTTTGTTTGTAGCTTTTTGATACTAACAATGAGTCTCTTCTCTTGGATTTTCATGATCTTTCCCTCTCCTTATTTTCCTCCAACTTTCTGACTACTCTTCATTCTCCTTTGCTGAGTCTTCATCTAGGATACATACTGAAAATTTGAGTCCCCCCCAAGGCTCTTTTCTCCCTTTCTATAATGGCATTTAGTCATTTGATCAATTCCTATTTCTTCAATTATTATCTATAAGTAGATGAATCCAAGATCTATAATTCCAGCCTTAACCTCTCTCCTGAATGCCTAATTCACCAATTGTCCCTTGGACACCTTCAACTGAATATCTCCATATATATCAAATACAACATAATGTAAACAAAACTCATGATCTTAGTCTCCAAATCCTTCCCTTGACTGTTTTCCTTTTCCTGTTCCAGGCGTAAGCATCCATCCAGTCACTTAGATTCACAACTTCAGTGTTATCCACAAATCAATCTTCACATTCACCCCACTTATCCAATCATTTTTTCTGTTCTTGAAATCTTTGACTTTTCATCTCTTACATATAATCCTTTCTCTCAGTTCACTCAGCCATTATCTTTATATATATATATGTATATATATATATATATATATATATATATGTATATATATATATATATATATATATGATCATTTTTTCCTGGGCTATTTCAATAGCCATCTTAATGGTCTCCTTTCCTGGAGTGTCCACTTTAATCAATCTTCCACTCAATTGCCACAGTGATCTACCTAAATCAAAAATCTTTCCATGCCACAGTGATCTACCTAAATCAAAAGTCTTTCAATGCCATTTCTAATAAAGGAATTGTTTGGTTCCTTATTCCCTCTAAGGACATATACAAAATTCTGAGGTTTGGCATTTAAGCCCTAAACAACTTGGATCTTATTGTCTTTCCAATTATTCCTTTGCATACATTCTACAACTAGGACTATTTCCTTACTTGCTGTTCCTTGAAAATGGCACAAACAAATGTGTTTAAATGTTTTTTCCACCATTGGAACATGAACTCTTTCAGAGTAGGTACTGTGCTTTTGCCTTCTTTGCCCAAGGATTAGCACAGTGCCTGACACAGTAAGTGATAAATATTTATTGAATGGTTGCCTAATATAAGAACAAAAACCAATCCCCAATAAAGTGTCAAAGGATAGGAAGAGGAAAATTTCAAAATAAGAAATCCACACATCAACAACAATATAAAAGAATAATCAAAACACAAATATTGTGAAGAATGCAAATATTACAAAAAATCTGAGGCTTTACACACTGGTCAAATTGGCTAAGGTGAAATTTTTTAAATGTTAAATATTGAAAGGGCTGTAGGAAAAATGCCAATATACTCTCAGAAAAAATTGCAATTGTGTCCAAGTCTTCTGAAAAACAATTTGAAACTATATTAGGGAAATAACTATATACATATTTAAATTCAATAATATTACTACTAGACGTGTTGCCTAAGAATGTCAGCAACAGATGGAAAGGTTTCATGTATATAAAACATTTATGTCACCATTTTTCTGGTAAAAAAAAAAAACAACTGGAAACAAGATTATTGCCCAACTGACTACAAAGATTGAGATGTACTAACCTAATAGTTTATTATTATGCTGTAACAGACAACAGGAAGAGTTTAGAGAAACTTGAATAGTTTTATTGATGTGAATCAAAGTAGAATTACTAAACATTTGACACAGTGAGTACTGTGACCTGAGCTAGCAATGAATGACATTATAACTCTTAATGTTAATCAATCAACTCCAAAAACAGAAAGAAGAACCCTTATCTGAAGGGTAGAGTGTGTTATGTATTGTCAAACAAAGGTAATATGTTTGGTTTATTACATAACACTTTTTAAATTACCATATGGGGCTTTTTTGGGGTGACAATAGAGAATAACAATGACATAAAATAACATATTTTTCTAAAATGTAATAATTATAGCACCACTAATAGAAATTGGAGTAGTTAGGGAAGAAGGGACTAAATTAAAGATAACAACAAAACAATAACAAATAAACTTTATATAAACCTTGAAGTTTTGCATAGCATTTATGTATATGATCTTATTTTATCCTCACAAAAATCCTGGGAATATATGTGCTATTTTCATTTGTATTTTTAAATTGAGACAGACAGGGGTTAAGTGACTTGTTCAAGGCAAGACAGCTATGAATATTTAAGTAGAGATTTGAACTCAGGTCTTACTAATTCCAGTCTTTCTCCTATATCAACTAACTACATAGTGCAAGGAGCTGGACACATTTAGTTAAAGATACCTTAATTTCAAAGTTAGAGTATGAGTTATCAACTGATGTTGTCCTTGAAGGGTTTAGAAATCTGATGAAAGTTAGAGATTACTAATACAGATATGATAGACAGTATAACATAACAGAATTTTAGACATAGACTAAGCAACTTTTTTTTTTATTTATTATTATATGTTGTTTCAGACACATTATAAAGTAACAGCCTCTCTGTGGAAGAATTTCTTCATTTGTAAAATGGGAATAACCAATCCCTCATAGAAATGTTTGGAGGTTCAAAGGAGATAAAAATTGAAAGCATTATGTAAATAGAAATTCTTATTCTTTGAGTCATTTACAAAGAGGCAAAGGTATAGGAAATTAAAGTTCACCAAATTAGTGACCATAATAAAAAAGAAAAAGGGGTGAGGGCCTACTATGGGATTTCAGTAAAAGGGATGAAAGAGCTTCCATTTAGAAAGCCAGAGATGTAACAATTAGTAAAGCTGGAGGACCAGGGAAGTAGTTTTTGTTGTTGTTTGTCCTTCATTTTTGAAGAGCATTAATGATATCACAGGGATGATATCTTGACTTAAATATGAATTGAATTTACTTTAGTTGCACAAAATCACTGTCCTCACTCTCTTTTTCAGAATCATCAAGGTCCAATTTCAAGACAAAAATCAGAATATCTTTGATGTTTGATCAGATCTAAGCACTCCTTAATGCCTGTTTTAGCTGCCTTCATAGTCAGTGAAACAAAATTTTTTCATCCTCCCTTTCCTCCAGAGTAAGTCTTCACATCCTTGGGTTAGACATCCCCCAAACTCACCCACAGGCTTGAGATCTCTTAGCTCTCCTGAACCTTCTACCAAGTTGGTTTACTAAAGTGTGGCTACAATTTATGCTAAGCTTTTTGGAGCCTTAGGTGAGAATGAACACCAAAGATGTACATGCATTCTTGAAAAGGGCTTGGTAAGCCTTCATATCAAAAGTGCTTGTCCTCCCAGAGCATTCTATACACCCCAGGAAAGAACAAAGTCATAGAAACCACAGTGAAAAACAAAAAAAGAGATTTGTAAGAAGTAGGCAGTTAACTATCAAAAACAACAGAGTGTGTGAGTGACAATAGCAGTAAATTAATGTAATTTCATATTCTTTAAGGGAAATAAAGTGGCATGTTCATTAGAGCAGTTAATCGACTAGGGAAGTTCATGATTTGTGACTGGGCAATTCCTAGAACTCATGCCAAGAAGACAAGTGAATGACTAGCTAGATATCTTTAAATTCTCAGAGGTCTGGAACTAAGTTCTTATTATTTTCTTGGTATGTCTAGCAGAAGTCAATCTTCAGTTTGTTCTTTTTGATGGTGATAACCACTATTATTTCCCAAACCAGGGCACACATTTCATCCCAAGCTTTTTTTTTATGGTAAAGATCCAAAATATAAACAACATATGTGCTTTAATATAAAGTGGCCTCTGGAAAATAAATGACTCTAGGATAATTCTTTCCAAGAGAACTACCCCAGGGAAAATTGAGTTTTTTGGGATTATTTAAAGCCACAATGAGGTCCAAAGATCTACTATGCCAAATTTCATTGGAGTGATACTGGACACAAGGAGAATCAGGAGTTGGAATGCTGAAGTACATTTCTGCAGAAATTCAGCAACCTGAATTTGACCTTCTTTTCCTGGATGTTACTGCAATTCATGATAAAATTATGTATATTGCACAGACCTTTCAAGATAACAGAGGATTTGAGAAAAATATAATATGTAGGTGTGATTTTTTTCTTCCAAATCCTTGAACATCATTGGTGTGTTAAGATGAAGTTGATTCTTGGCAAACATAGAGATTCTGTTCCAGAAGCCAAGGGAGAAAAGGGGAAAAAAACAAATATCTTTCCTTTTTAACTGAAAATCCTAGCCAGTCACCACTTCACACTCCATGGCGCTGAAGTCAGAAAGATGATTGCATTCAATGTGTCCCTCAGGTTTTATGGGCACTTAGCCAAGCCTTGCTGGTCACTGAACTTGGCTTCCTAAAAATCATTCTGGCAGCTCATCTCAGGCAGAGAGCCAACCTCAAGCTTGCTCTGCATTCTGAAAGGGAAAAAGAAAGAGGACACAAAAATGCCAGCTTCCAGCCAAACCTTGAGAATTTCTCCTGTTTTATTAATGAGGTTAATAGTAACTCAGCCCTCCTGCTCTATTTTCCAGTGCTGTCACAGAATTAGAGTTGGGAGGCTCTTTAAAGCCATCCAGTCAATATTGTACTAGAACAGGGATCTACTGCTGAGATATCCTTGTGATCTTACAGAATTTGAGACCCTATTGAAAAGGCAGAATAGGAGAGATACCTTGGCACAAATGATAGAGAGTTGAACTCTATATAAAGAGAGGAGGATCTGGGTTCAAGAATGCTCTAAAGTTATGATGATACTCTGGCTACATATCCCTGAGAAAGTGACAGAAATTTTTATTTTGACAGATACCACTGTTAAAACTAGATTTTTCAGAACAATTGTTGTTTTTTACTGGTCGAGGAAATTTTCTCACTGAGAGCTCTCTCCATACGTCAATAAGGTAACAAGACCTAAAAAAATGAATGGAAGTCTACTACTTCCTGAGGCAGCTATTTCTTCATTTTCATAATTCTTAGAGTTAGGAAGTTCTTAACTTTTATTGAGCCAAAATATGTCTCTTTGCCAGTTCTAGCCATTGCTCCTACTTCTAGAAAAGAATAGCAGAAATCTAACCTGTTTCCACTTGATAGCTGCCAAATACTTGAAAATCAGTAGCAATTATTCCCCAAACCATTTTCTGCCAGCTAAACATCCATAGTCCCTTTAAAAAATTTATTTGTTCCATTAAAATAGTCAGTTAACTCCCTCCTTGCCATCTTCCATTAGAGAACACATCATTTGACAAAAAGATAACTATACAAAACACTGTATCTTATTTTCTATTTATCAGTTCTTTGATTGGAGATGAGTATACATGTCATTCTTCAAACAATATTTCTGTTATATAGTGTAATGTTGTCTTTGTTCTTCACTTTTTATAATAATAATATAATAAGTTCACTTCACTGTTTATAATTTCATGTAGGTATTCCATTTTCCCCCAAAACTAATCTGTTCATCATTTCTAACAGCATAGTAGTATTCCATCACAATCATATGCCACAACTTGTTTAGACATTCCCTAATTGATGGGCATCCCTTCAATTTTCAGTTGTTTGTCTAAGTAGTTTAAGACATATAGAGTTTACCTTTAATCTGTCATTACCTTTAATGTGTCATAGTTTGGCTTTTTTATATAGGCTTTTCACAATATTAGTCAACATCCTCTGAACACACCCTGGCTTATCCAAGTCTTTCTAAGACCTATTTAAGACTGGATAATAGAATTGATTTTTATTTGATACATTAAGGAAGCACAGAGGTGGGGGCTCAAGCCAGGGGTATTAGAGAAACAATTTTAAGATACCCTTATTCCAACGGATTTAAAAATATAGCCAATTTCTAGACATCTGACCCAATTGGAAAGAGACAATCTAGAGATTATATGGGCCCCACATTGAGCTTCATCTGGAATAAAATTAAGCTCTCCATATCTGCAGGTACCCCTAGAGAGATTCATCAACAACACACTCATGGTTGTATACCCTAGAACTTCAAGAAAATAAAAGGCATTATTTTTCTCTTTTCTTTTAAATTACAAAGATGCAATATTCAGTTGTTCAGCATATTTTCATTGAAGACAAAGTATTTCTAAGATGATTTTTGCAGACCTTTACCCTCATTGAGTCATCAAATATTTAAGTACTAATATTTGGTGTTGTAGTGAATGATGTAAAAAGCATTGCTTTTGAAGCTAATATCAGAAATGTTACCTCTTTATCCCAAAACTACAGGCATACCTAGCAGTTTGCCTAGAGTAGGAGTTCTTAACTCTAGATTCATGAACATGTATTTTTATACTGTAATACACAAACACACACATGTATTACAATAGAATTTTTTCCTTTACAAAACTTTATGGGGTCCATAAACTTCACATGATTACAAAGGAGGCCCTGGCACAAAAAGTTGAAAATTATAATAATGTTCACATTTTTTTTTCCTTTTGGCAAAAAGTAATAATAGCAAAATTTTACAAAGCGCTTTAAGATTGATTCGGAGCATTTAACAAAGATGATCCCATTTTCACATCATAGAAACCCTGGGAGGTTGATACTTCTATCATCCTCATTTTACAGAAGAGGAAATTAAGATTATATGACTTGCTTAGAGTTACATAGATAGCAAGTGACTGAGAACAGATTTGAACTCGTCTTCCAGACTCAGAGCCTAGTGTTCTATCCATTGTACTGTCTAAATAGTTGAGATCTTTATGCAAGTCAGTTTTTCTGCTGACCTAGAAACCTTAACATATCAAGTGTTTAGTGGGAGGCTAAATTTTGGGGGGAGTCTCAATAATTTTGGGCTTTTTTTATCTTGTTTTCTATTCTCTGTTACACAATCTATATTTACTGTTATTAGGTAAGGTTGGAATTCCAGTAGGGATTCCCCTTTCAATGGCAGGGATCTTTACAAGAGATATTTAGGTGCCCTTTGGAATAGAGGCAAAGAAGAAATTTTCCTAGAGCTAGAATACAGGGATCTCTGGGGGGAAATGTGTCTTCTGTAGTGTAAAAAATAATAAATGAATGGATTGATTATTGATTACAAACAGATTTGATACTCTGTTTGCTGTGCTTACAAAGTATATTTAGCTTATATCAGTGAAGTGAAGCTCATAAGTAAACTTCTTTCCAGAACCAGGTGCAATGAAGATAAGGAGACTTTCATTATATTAAAAATAAACTATTTGTTGAAAATATAAGGATAAAAAAGGATTTCTAACTCTAAGGGATTCTAACTATACCCAAATAAAACTCCCTGGTTCCACAAAGAACCACTTATCCTGTTTCCACAGGCTACACTTATCCTTCCTGTTCTGACTAACTCAAATTTTCACTCTTCTTAAATAAACTAAACACTGTTATCCTCATATGAATTACACAACTCTTAACTTTGTCTCCAAATTATAAAACAATAAGGGCTAGCTGGCTGAGCCTCAGCAAGAACCAAGTTAGGACTCTGAACCTTAGCAGACTCAGCATCCAAACCAAAGACCAGGTCTTTCTTTGTTCTTCTCAGATATAAAAACAATTTATCAAACAGCAATAGACATTCACTAGTGTTTCCCAAATTGGAAAAGGAAAATCTTTTGGTTCCTTCAGGTTTTCCTCTCCTTTCCTTCTACTTCAGACTATGAGGAGAGAGAGAAAAGATGTCATCTCTCCCTGTACTCCAAAAGGGAGTAATTGCTAACTCCCTCAGAGTAACTGCCACACCCAGAGAATAACTGCCACAGAAAAGTAGTTATCCTTCACACACACACTGTCAACATTTGAAACTGACACTCTATCTCAAATCTGTTTCAATCACCAATTCTTTCTCAAGTCAGTTTCTCCACTTCTTATCTTTAAACTAATGTAACAAGACTTAATTTCTAATATCATCCTTATAGTAGACAGCTGCACTTTTCCCCCTTGACTCTAGCTACAATGACCCTAATACCTGAGGGAATCATGGAATAACTTTCACCAATTGACTTCTTAAATGAGGATAAGAGAATAAGAGAAAAAAAGAGATAAGAGGATTAGAGAAAGACTTTTAGTTAATGTAAGGTCCAAAATCCCTACAGGGAGATTTCCACATTTTCTCTGATGTTCTATAGGGATAAAATTTTCATGTTGAGATAGATAACTTAAATTTCTTTTCCCTTTTTAAGTTAATGACTTTTGTTGTCTAAAGTGTAGTGAACCTTTTAGTGGAAAAAGGAAGATGGTGAATTATCTCATTCTTCCCTGGATTCAGGGTCAGTTTTGATGTAGCAACTGATATTTAAATGACCTCAATATAAGGGCCTCACTATAGGAGAGTAAAGGGAGGAAAGGACCTCCATATTCTGGAACATATGGACCAGTGTGGCTACATAGTCACCAACCCAAATTGATTTACTTTCTTAACTAATGAAAGAGATGAGTTGACTTAGAGTCAGCCCCAAATACCTAATACTTTTGAGTAGACTCATGTGTGAGGAGAATTCTATAAGGGATTATGTATTTTGCCTTAAAGGGGAAAAAGGCTTAGTTTTCCTTTTCCTTCCTTTTTCCATTTCCTTTTGTTTGGTGGTTGGAGAAGAATGTTTATACAATATACAAGACAAGTAGTAAGTGTAAATATGATATTTGTTAAGTTGTATGACTATGTATCTCAAAGTCTAGAAGAGCATGAATTATGAAGTTTCATCATGAACTGTGCCATATAGACTTTTTCTGAGACTGTTATACAAGGTATTGAGGATTCAAACAGGATACATATTCTCAAAAAGTCATTGAGATATCTAGAATCTGACCTTCACCAAACATACTGTAGTAGATTTGCTGAAGACAACAAATATTTAGCTGATTAGAAGAATTATAAAGGTGACTAAAAGATCAAAGTGACCTTTTAATGGTTTGATACTTTAATTAGAAGAGAACTTCTCAATTCATTACTCAAGAGCCTTAGACTAAGTGCTAATAGATGATAGAAATAGAATTTTGTTGCTCAAGATTGTGTTTGAAGAAACAATGGAAATTGGGCCATAACCTGGAAATTGCCTATAAATTAACAAACAAGTTGAAGAAACTATTAATTCCAGAAACTGGAGAAACTATGACTTTCTAGAATATCCTTTGAGGATGAAAAACTGACTGAAAAGGGAATACTGGGAAGGAGAGAAAGAAGTCTACCTGTTAGAAGATGGCAAATGAGGAGAAGAAAGAGGAGTCTCTGCTTTGAAAGACAAAGTTTCCTCCATGATACCCAATCTTGTAATCTTTGGAGAGTAGAAAGATTGTCAAACTTCCCATCTTCCCATTGGTGTTCTAGATGCTTCATAAACCAAGAGCAGATGGGCATAGAATCACTATATTTTTAAAAAAACCCAACAACAAACAACTTATTTTTTCAGAATTCCATGAATGGAAGAAAAAAAATCCTGGAAAAGAGGAACTATGACTTCTGCCTTTGTTTGATGTACCCTCTCAGCTTGAACCCACTTCCTCTTTAACTTTAGACATATTTGTGGAAGAGTTGTTGTTTGTACTGTGCTTTTGAAGAACATCAATGACATCATGATATTATGGTCAATGTATGGTGAGTTTAGTTGTGGCTGATTTGTCCCATGTGATTCAAAAGACACTACCATAGATAAGACACAAATGATCTATTAGAACATTTAGGGTGGAGGTGACTTTGGATTTGTGCAGCTCATGTATCCTTTGTGCTTCTAGGATTCTACTTTGCTTATGGCGTACTGTATCTTATTTGATGTGAGCATACTGTACTGGAGGGTCCCATCCCAACATTTCCTTGTCTTACAGTCAATTCTAAAGGTAACTTCAGAGTTACCTTTAGATTGTCCTTATACAGTTTCTTCTGCCCACTAGGAAAACACTTAATTTGTACAAATTTGTTTGGCATTTGGGCTATGTAGCCAGCCCATCAGAGTTGTACTTTCTGTAATAGAGTTTTAACCCTTAGTAGATCATCTCAAGAGAGAGTCCCAATGCCCTGTACTTTATCTAGCCATGATCTTCCTGAGACAATTTAAGTGGCAGTGGTTCCGTTTTCTGGCATTTCACTAGAAGTCTATTAAGACTTTGCAGGCATAGAAGAGTGTAATCAGCACAATTGTTCTATAGACCTTCAGTTTGGTATACAATCTGAAACCTCTTCTTTTCCACACTTTCTTTCAAAGCTTTCTAAACATGAAGATAGCTCTGGCAATACATGCATCAAACTCATCATCAATGTGGATAGCCTTGGAGAGTGCACTTTCAAGGTAAGTGAACTTATCCATAAAAATGAAAACTGTAAGTTTGATAGCTCTTGAGTGTGGGACCATGGTCAGATTCAAGGGATTTAAGAGTTGAAAAAAGTCAAGCTAATTCATCATTTTGTCATATCAAACCATGCCTTCTGGTCAGTGGGAAGGAAACGTTGCGTAAAAGTATCTAAAACCTAAAATTCCAAATAAAAAAGATCTGATACTGATGACCAAATAAGCGAGTAGATGACTTCACTTCAAATAAGAAAAAAGAGAAAAGATCTTTATATGCCTAGTACTCATATGAAGAATTGGGTTTAAAGAAGTAAAGAAACTTTATAAATGGGGAAATTCATTTCTACAAATCATAGATATTAAAGTTATGAGGGATTTCACTAGATTACCTGGTATAGCCTTTTGACTCAGACATTATTTTCCCATTTTACAAATGAGTCAGTTCTAAGTCTCAGAAAGGCCAAGAAACCTAGAAGGAAATAAATAATTTATAATATAAATAATCAAGTTTCTTCTATGTGCCAAACACTGTACTAAATGGTTTGTTTATACAAAACCTTTTTAATTTGATATAATCAAAATTATTCATTTTATATTTTGTGATGTTCTCTTATCTCTTGCTTGGTTTATATTCCTTCCTTTCCCATAGATCTGACAGGTATATTGTTCTATATTTACCTAATTTATTTATGATTTCACTTTTTATTTTTAAGACATTTACCCATTTTAAATTTATCTTGGTATAGGGTGTAAGATGTTGATCTAAGCCTCATTTTTCCCAAACTGTTTTCCAATTTTCCCAGCAGTTTTTGTCAAATAGTGAGTTCCTGTCCCCCAAAACTAGAATCTTTGGGTTTATCAAACACTAACTTGCTGAGGTCATTTACCCCTTATCTATTCCATTGGTCCAATATTCTGTCTCTTAGCCAGTACAACATTGTTTTGATTACATCTATTTTATAGTACAGTTTAAGATCCTGTATTTTAAGATATTCTCCTTCACACTTTTTTCATGGTTTTTCCTGATATACTTGATCTTTTATTCTTCCAGATGAACTTTGTTATAATTTTTTTCTAATTCCATAAAAAGTGTTTTGGTAGTTTGATAGGTATGGCACTGAATAAGTAGATTAATTTGGGTAAGATTATCATTTTTGTTATATTAGCTCATCCTACCCATGAGCAATTATTGTTTTCCTAATTATTTAGATCCAGTTTTAATTGCATAAAAAGTGTTTTGTAGTTGTGTTCATATAATTCCTGTGTTTGTCTTGGCAGATAAATTCCTAAATATTTTATATTGTCTAGAGTGATTTTAAATAGTTTCTTTTTCTAATTCCTGCTGCTGAGTTTTGTTGGAAACATATAGAAATGTTGATGATTTATGTAGATTTATTTTGTGCCCTATAACTTTGCTAAAATTATTACTCATTTCCACTAACCTTTTAGTTGTTTTTTTAGAATTCTTAAAGTATATCATCATATCATCAGCAAAGAGTGATAGTTTAGTTTCCTCATTGCCTACTTTAATCTGTTCAATTTCTTCTTCTTCTTTAATTGTTACTGTTAGTTTTTCTAGTACAATACTAAATAATAAAGGAGATAATGGGTATCCTTGCTTCACTCCTAATGTTATTGGGAAAACCTTTGTATCTATTGAGAAAATAATGTGATTTCTATTGATTTGATTTGTACAAACAAAATTAATGCAACCAAAATTGGAAGGAAAGCAACAAACTGGGGAAAATTTCATAACAAAACTCTCTGACAAATGTTTAATTTCCAAAGCATATAAGGAGCGAAGCCAAACTTACAAAATCTCAAGTCATTCCCCATTTGTCCACCGATTAGAGAATGGCTGAACAAGTTGTGGTATCATGTGGTAATGGAATACTATTTTGCTGAAAGGAATAATGAACTTGAGGAATTCCATGTGAATTTGAAAGACCTCCAGGAATGGATGCAGAAAAAATGGAGCAGAAACAGGAGAACATTATACACAGAGGCATAATCTAATGTTATACACTTTTCTACTGGCAGCAATGCAATGATTCAGGACAACACTGAGGAACTTACGAGGAAGAACACAATCCACATCCAAAGAAAGAACTATGGGAGTAGAATTGCAGAAGAAAAACATATGATTAATCACATTGTTCAAATGGGGCTATGATTGGGGTTTGGGCATTAAAAGATCACTCTATTGCAAATATGAATAACATGGAAATAGGTTCAGAACAATGATACATGTATAACATGTATAACAATGATACCATGTATAAGTAGAATTGCTTGTCAGCTCCAGCAGTGATGAGGGGAGGGAAAGAACATGAATCATGGAACCATGGAAAAATATTCTAAATATATATTTTGTAAAAGTTTGAACAATAAAGTGGATTAATATTTACAAAAATATAAAGTGCCTAGAATAACGAAAGAGGAAATAAAATATTTAAGTAATCCCATCTCAGAAAATTAAATAGAACAAGCCAATGAACTTCTCAAGAGAACTCCCAGGGCCAGATAGATTCACAAGTGAGTTCTATCAAACATTTAAAGAACAATTAGTTCCAATCTTATAGAAAATATTTACAAACTAAATAAAAAGGAATCCTACCAAAAAATTTTAATGACACAAATATGGTGCTGATACCTGGTCTACTTAAAGAATCCTAGAGAATCAAACAAAATGGTAGTTGAAATAATTAACAACTTTAGCAAATTGCAGTATATAAAATAAACCCACATATATGTCATCAGCATTTTTATATATCTCAAACCCATTTCAGCAGCAAGAATTAGACAGAGAAATTCCATTTAAAATAATCCTAGAAAATATAAAAAACTTAGGAATATATCTGCCAAGACAAACACAGGAACTATATGAACACAATTACAAAACACTCCACACAATTAAAACTAGATCTAAACAATTGGAAAATTCATTGATTGTTCATGGATGGGATGAGCTAACATAATAAAAATAACAATCCTACCCAAATTAATTGACTTATTTAGTGCCATACCCATCGAACTACCAAAAAACTTTTTTACTGAATTAGGAAAAAAAACAAAGTTCATTTGGAAGAACAAAAGATCAAGGATATCCAGGGAAATCATGAAAAAAAAATGCAAAGGAAGGAGGACTTGCAGTCCCAGATCTCAAACTGTACTATAAAGCAATGGTCATCAAAACAATTTAGTACTGGCTAAGAGACAGAAAGGAGGATCAGTGGGGTAAATGACTTGGGGTAAATGACCTCAGCAAGACAGTCTATGATAAGCCCCAAACCCCAGTTTTGGGGACCAAAACTCAGTATTTGATAAAAACTGTTAATAAAATTGAAAGACAGTAGGGGAGAGATTAGGTTTGGATCAACATCTCACACCCTACACAAAGATAAACTCAGAATGAGTTAATGACCTGAATATAAAGAAGGTAACTATAAGCAAATTAGGTGAACACAGAATAGTATATTTGTCTGATCTTTGGGAAAGGAAAATCTTTAAAACCAAGTAAGAGCTAGGAAAAAAAAAATCACAAAATGTAAAATCAATAATTTCGTTTATATCAAATTAAAAAGGTTTTGTACAAACAAAACTAATTCATCAAAAATTAGGAGGGAAGCAACAAATTGGGAAACAATCTTCATTACAAAAACCTCTGACAAAAGTCTAATTACTCAAATTTATAAAGAGCTAAACCAATTGAACAAAAAATCAAGCCATTCTCCAATTGAAAAATGGGCAATTTTCTGTAAAAGAAATCAAAAATATAAATAAGCACATGAAAAATTGTTCTAAATTTCTTATAATCAGAGAGATGGAAAGCAAAACAACTTTGAGATATCACCTCACACCTAGTAGATTGGCTAACATGTCAGCAAAGGAAAGTAATGAATGCTGGAGGGATGTGGCAAAGTTGGGACATTAATACATTGCTGGTGGAGTTGTGAATGGATCCAACCATTCTGGAGGGCAATTTGAAATTTTGCCCAAAGGGTGATAAAAGACTGCCCTTTGATCCAGCCATAGCACTGCTGGGCTTGTACCCCAAAGAGATAATGAGGGAAAAGACTTGTACAAGAATTTTCATAGCTGCACTTTTTGTGGTGGCAAAAAATTGGAAAATGAGGGGATTCCCATCAATTGGGGAATGGTTGAATAAATTGTGGTATATGTTGGTGATGGAATACTATTGTGCCCAAAGGAATAATGAACTGGAGGAATTCCATGGGGACTGGAACAACCTCCTGGAATTGATGCAGAGTGAGAAGAGCAGAACCAGGAAAACATTGTACACAGAGACTGATATACTGTGGTACAATCGAAGGTAATGGTCTTCTCCATTACCAGCATTGCAGTGACCCTGAACAACTTTTAGGAATCTATGAGAAAAACCACTACCCACATTCAGAGGAAACACTGTGGAAGTAGAAAAACAACTGCTTGAATACATGGATCGAAGAGATATGGTTGGGGATGTAGACTCTTAATGAACATCCTTGTGCAAAAATTAAAAAAATAGAAATAGGTTCTGATCAAGGACACAAGTAATACCCAATGAAATTGCATGTTGGCTGTGGGAAGGGTAGGTGGAGGGGAGTGAGGGAAATAATGTGATTATTTTAACCAAGGAATTATGTTCTAAATTGACTAAATATACTAATTCAAATTGGAAAAAAAAAGTTGTTGATTATTTCTACTAGCTTTTTAGTAGATTCTCTAGGATTCTTTAAGTAGACCATCATATTATCTGCAAAGAGTGATAGCTTGGTCTCTTCATTGCCTATTTTAATACCTTCAATTCATTTTTCTTCTATAATTGCTACTGCTAGTGTTTCTAGTGCAATGTTACATAATATAGGTGATAATGGGCATCTTTGTTTCACTCCTCATTTGATTGGGAGTGCTTCTAGTTTATCCCCATTTAAGATGATACTTCCTGATGGTTTTATATATATACTATTTATTATTCTTAGGAAAGGACCTTCTATTCCTATACTTTCTAATGTTTTCAATAGGAATTAGTGTTATGTTTTGTCAAAGTCTTTTTCTGCATCTATTGACATAATCATGTCATTTTTGTTGCTTTTGTGGAAAGGAAACAAGACTGACAGATGGTGGGGGAAGGGGCAACTGGGTTTGGCAGTTGAGTCTTGTGACTAGCACTTCCTTCCTGCCAGGCGGGACTTCCTTCCTGGTGTTGCAGGAAGGAGGATCTCATTCAGCCCAGTCTGGAGTGGTGTGACTCTTCTTGGTTCAGCCTGAAGATTCAGGCCCAATCACTTCTGAAGATTAGAATTGTTCTTGTTTGCTTTCTGTCTACTGCTAAGATTCTGAATTAGACAAAGCAATGACTGATATAGATTTGACGGGAGTGGGAGAAACCCACCACCAGCCTATGAGGCCCAACCTCATCTCTGTAGCTGAGGAAAAAACTCCAATCCCAACTGCTTATTAAACTTTATATTATTTGATTTCACAGTCAGATAAGTGGACTATCTTTTCTGGGGCATAGAGGGAGCTGAACATCAGTTTAGTCATTCCAGACAAACAGTCCTTATCAGACCCCTGCTGCTTCCTCTCAGCAGGGGGCATCTCTCTCCTTTGTCTCACTGAGCAATATTCTCTCTCTCCCCTCAACTCCGCCATACTCTGCTACAGACCTTCCATTATCCCCTCTTTTTTCTATCCCCACATCCTTTCCCAATAAATATTACATTTTGTTTGTTGAGATGGTAAATTATGTGAATGATTTTTCTAATATAAACCATCCTGGTATAAATCCTACCTGATCATAATGAATAACCTTTGTGATCACTTGCTGGAGTATTTTTGCTAGTATCCTATTTATGATTTTTGCATCTATGTTCATTATGGAGATTGGTCTATAGTTTTCTATTTTTGTTTTTGACCTACCTGGGTTTGGAATCAGTACCATATTTGTGTCATAAAAGGAATTTGGTAGAACTCCTTCTTTGCTTATTCTGTCAAATAGTTTGTATAATATTAGGATTAGTTGTTCTTTGAATGCTTGATAGAATTCATTTGTGAATCCATCTGGTCCTGGGTATTGTTTTCTTAGGGAATTCTTTGCTGGCTTGTTCAATTTCTTTTTCTAATATGGGATTATCTACGTATTTTATTTCTTCTGTTAATCCAGTCAATTTATATTTTTGTAAATATTCATTCACATCACCTAGATTGTTAATTTATTGCCATTTAATTTGGCAAAATAGTTTTTGATGATTATCTTAATTTCCTCTTCATCAGAGGTGAGATCTCCCTTTTCATCTTGGATACTGTTAATTTGATTTCCTTCTTTCTTTTTTTTTATTTTTTCTATTTTAATTGTTTTCTTTTTAAGTACCATCTTCTAATCTTATTTACTAAATCAATATTTCTCTGACTTTCAACTTTATTAATTTCTCCTTTAATTTTTTAGGATCTCTAATTTAGTTTTCATCTGAGGATTTTTAATTTGTTCACTTTCTAGATTTTTTAATTAACATGCCCATTTCATTGACCTCTACCCTCCTTAATTTGTTAATATATGAACTCAAGGATATAAATTTCTTCCTAAGTACTGCTTTGACTGCATCCCATAGGTTTTGAAATGATGTGTCATCATTGTCATTTTCTTCAAAGAAATTATTATTTCTTTCTATGATTTCTTCTTTAATTTACTGATTCTTGATAATAATATTATTTTATTTCCAATTAATTTTTATTTACTTCTCCATGTACCCTTACTAAGTTTTATTTTTATTCCATTGTGATCTGAAAAGGTTACATTTATTATTTCTTCTCTTTTGCACTTTTTTGCAATGTTTTTATACCCTAGTACATGGGGTCATCTTTGTGAATGTACTATGTGCTGCTAAAAAGTTGTATTCCTTTTTGTCCCCATTTATTTTTCTCCACATAACTACTAACTCTAATTTTTCTAAAATTTCATTCACTTCTCTTACCTCTTTCTTATTTATTTTTTGGTTTGATTTATCTAGTTCTGATAGCAGAAGTTTCAGGTCTCCCACTAGTATAGTTTTTCTATCTTATTTCATCCTTGAACTTCACTAGTTTCTCCTTTAGATATTTGGATGCTATACCATTTGGTGCATATATGTTCAGTACTGATATTTCCTCATTGTCTATAGTGTCTTTTTTAAGAATGTAATTACCTTCTCTATCTCTTTTAATCAGATCTATTTTTACTTTGGCTTTGTCAGATATGATAACCTAACAAGAAATAGAAAACATCACAAAATATAAAATTAATATTTTTGATGATATTTATTAAAAAGGTTTTGTACAAACAAATCCAATGCAGTTAAGATTAATGGGGAAACAACAAACTGGGAGCATCTATTACATTTTTTTTCTGATAAAGGTCTCATTTCTCAAATATATAAAAAACAAAATCAAATTTATATGAACCCAAGTCATTCCCCAATTGATAAATGGTCAAATAACCTAAATAGACAGTTTTCAGATAACGAAAACAATGCAATCAATAATCATATGAAAAAAATCTTTTAAATCCCAAGATTGGCCAAGATTACAATAAAGGAAAATGATAAATATTGGGGGAGAGTTGGCAAAACTGAGACACTAATGCATTACTGGTGGAGTTGTGAACTGATCCAACCATTCTGGAGGGTTATTTTGAATTATTCCCAAAGAGCTATAAAAGAATGTATACTTTTTTGATCCAATGATACCACTACTGGGTTTGTGTCCCAAAGAAATAAAATAAAAAGTAAAGCTCTTTTTTCATACAAAAATATTTCTATCTACTTTTTTTTGTGGTGGCAAAAAACTGGAAACTAAAGGGACATTTGTCAACTGTGGAATGTCTGAACAAATTGATATGATGGTGATAGAATACTACTGTAATATGAGAAATAATGAACAGCATAATTTCAGATAGTGCTGAAAAGACTTATGTGAACTGATGCAGAGTGAAATCAGGAGAACCAGTAGAACATTATACACACTAAGTAAAATATTGTGGAACCATCAAATGTGATAGACTTTTTACTAACATTAATACAAAGATCCAGGACAATTCTGAGGGACTTATGAAAAAGAATGCTATCTACCTCCAGAGAAAGAATTGTTGGAATAGAAATTTAGGGGAAAATGTATGATTTCTTACTTGTTTATTTGGGTATATGTTGGGGGGGGGTTAGGTTCTATAAGATTATTCATTTACAAAAATGAAATATATTGAAATGTGTTCTGCATGATAATACATGTATCACCCAGATTAAATTTCTTGTAAGCTTTTGGTGTGGGGAGGGAAGAATGGAGGGAGACAATGTGGATTGTATGACTTTAGAAAATTTATGTGGAAAATTATTATTAAAATAACAATAATAAATTTTTAAAAGATGGTAAAAAGATCAATGGTCATAGATCACTGTGACAGATATAATGAAGAAAAAGTTTGAAATATGGCAAGAATTATCAAAATGTGACACAGAGACACAATGTGAACACATGCTGTTGGAAAAATGGCACTAATATATTTGCTCCATCCTAGAGTTGTCACAATCCTTTATTTGTTACAGAGACAGAGAGACAGAAAGAGAAAGACACACACACACACACACACACACACACAGAGAGAGAGAGAGAGAGAGAGAGAGAGAGAGAGAGAGAGAGAGAGAGAGAGAGAGAGAGAAGAGAGAAAAGAGAGAAAAGAGAGAAAAGAGAGAAAGTGTGTGTGTGTATGTAATAACTGCAAAGTGCAAAAAAGCAATGTCCAATAAAAAATAATGCTAAAAGAGGTCTTAGAAGTTAAATGTCAATCTCTGCAGAGAAGTTAATTGATTTTCCTAATGTCAGGAAGGTATTAAATGAAAGAACTAGAATTTGACCTCTAATCTCCTCTCCAAGTTCAGGGATCTTTCCATTCTACCATGATGCCACTACAGAAAGAACCTATAAAATACTCAATATCTTATGTTGTCAAAAATTATGTAGAATTCTAGAGTATATTCTCTGGATCTCTTTCTCTCTTATATGCATGTCTTTATCGCCTGTCTTTTTCTATCTCTTTTTGCTATACTTTTTTGCCTTCATTTTATTATAAGCAAAAATAATCCTATAAGTAACTAAAGACAATTATTAAAAAACTTTGGAAAAGTGCTGGTTAGTGGGCCAAAAATGTGAAGTCTGGATACCTGTGATAATCTCCAAACTCTACACTTGCTTAGCTGTGTGAATGTGTGCCAGTCATTTAATATCTCTGGTCCTTATCTATGAAATGTGAGCTATATAGATATTTATATCATAGGTTTGTTTTCATAAAAGTATTTTGAAAACCCAAAGGACCTATATAAATGTGAATTCTTATTGAAGACACCAGTTTGATCATCTTTCTTTTGTTTTTCTACAAAGAGAAGTATATAATTTATAATTTCTTGGTCCCACACTAGAAAAGAGAAATCTCTGACATAGAAAAGTCACCAGCTCTTACATACTGACTTGTAAGCTGTAACATGTGAACTTCTAACTCTTTAGCCTATAATTCTACTTTCACTTCTTGATTAATTCATGAAACTCCCTTTGTTATGTTTTTCACTCTTCACATTTTCCTCTATTCCTAGAATGCAGACTTTCAGCCTACATTAGTGTCCAGAGTCATTTCATAGTACCTTTCGATGCTGCCAAGGGAAAACTTAGCAGTCTTTGGGTCACAAAACCATTTTATCCTTTCATCATAACTCTATATAACTCAACATTCTACTTCTGTTCTTTCTAATTATCTTCCCAACCACAACCTTAATTATTTTCCATTTCTTGTGTTTTTCTTTAATATTATTTTATCTCTATGGGGAACCAAGAATCCCAGAAAGCCTCATAAGGGGAAACAGAATTTTGAAATACCCAGGATTGAAATGCCCTTGTCCTCCCTTTTACAGACAGACGATAGATAAATGATGATATATGTGTATAATATCAAGATTAAAAATTCCAAGAGACTGACTTCTAGAGAAGAAAATCAATTTATCGATTAGGCTAGCAATAAGCAATAAATTATTGATCAGTGATCTCCCTCAATTATCAAAGACAAAGAAGTTCCACAATATGATCATTAAATGCAATTTGGGAAATTCATTATTCACCTATCCCCTAAACTTCCAAGACAGTTCTAATTGATGAATAGCCAATGAGAAAACAGTCCATCATTCTATCAAATCCCTCCCCAATTCCTTGATTGATGTTGGATAATTATATGCCTGTTCCCTTACCATAATATCTAGAAGGAAAAATCAAGTTCTGTCCAGGTAGGAGCTACTATGTCCAATGTTTTTCAATGCGTGATTAATGGACTCTGTTATGCTGTTTTCAGACTCACCTGGCCCGAACTAGTTCCTACTTACTGGTAAAGATACCACCCATAAACTCACTATTCTATCAGCCTATAATTGAAGATATTCTAGGGTGGAGCATTCCTTGAATTTCCCAGGATCAAAGAAATTAGCATAGAAGTCTGAAGGACAGATCTAAGCCTCAATTTAAGATACAGAAATTGAAATAATTCAATACATTAGAAATAAATCCTTTCAATAGGCATAAAGTAGGGTAATTTGTTACTTTACTTGTCATACCTGATGTGGCATTTTAAAGAATATATCACATTCCTACCAATAGCCCTCTACCTGCCATTTTCCACCTTAAATATATGTAATAAAATGAGTCCAAAACAAACTTTCCTTTACTTTCCTGAATTCTACAGCCTAACACACCTTTGTTTTTATACCATCTTGTTAAAACATATCTAATTACACAAACACACACACACACACACACACACATACACACACACTTGCCTCCTCATTTTCTAAGTGAATGTTACCATTGCAATTCCTTTTTCATCAGACTATACCAATTCTTGAGCCCCATTCTCACTTGGAACCACAGTCCATTATACTACTGCTACATTTGTAGAAGTAATCGTGATCACTACAACTAACTTCAATAGTGTTCAGTAAAAAATTAATTCTCAATGCTTTTTCTTGAGGCAAATAAAGCCACAAAATTGACTCTCAAATAGGTTATTTCAGTCTTTTTGACAGTGTTTTTCAATGTCCTAGTAACACATACTCTATCACGTTTTTGTTCCCTTTTGATAGCATCAGAGTGACTTCCAAGGTGATGCAGAAAACAAAAATCATCAGCTTTTCTATAAATATTTACCTTTTTCAAAGAGACTTTGGACAGTCTTTGTATAAACCTCAGGTTCTAAATAAGTATTTCTAAGTTGGAAAATATCTACACCTACTTTTATGATGGAATCATAAAACTCTGAAGCTGGACAAGACCTTAAATTCTCTTTCTATTCTTTTTCAATGCCTATAACTATTCTCTGATCTTCCCATGCTATATAACATGGTGAATGAGTAACTCAAAGTGGGTGGTCAGTAGTAGAAAAGCTAGATAAGAGTGTTTTCAAAGTATGACCTTTGATAAATGTACTAATTTCCCAAAAAGTAGAAGTTGGTATATTACTGGGAAGCTAACCCCTAGTATTAACAGGATTAACTGTGATTGGCCAAAAAAATCTTCCCATATAGATTCAGTCTTGGACTTTCATCCAGAATCTAGGCACCAAGTCTCTCACTCCTCAAGCCAAATATAGTCATAGGAGTAGAGTCTTAGTTATATTGGAAAAAAAATCAACAATATCTAAGGCCTTCATTAACACAACCTGCTGATTGGATGGCTTCCTGGGGAATATGTAACAGTGTAAAAATAAACAACTCCACACTCCTTCATCACCAAGAAATCAGACTATGGTGTGGCATAGTCATTATTTACTAGTAAGGATAAGAGAAATTAACTGTTGATTGCCAACAAATTCCCCATTTTCTTCTACCAATATTTGCAATTCCTGTTCACCAGTTGTCAAGTATGTGTGGGGGACACAGTCAAGATGGCAGAAAATGGAAACATTTTTGCCTTGCTTAACATACCTCCTCCACAATATCCTAGAAAATACCCCAGACTGAATTTGGATTGGACAAGTCAAGAAAAATTCACAATGACTCATTTTTTTTTTCATCCCATGGCTATTCAGGGAAACACAAGGTGTGGTCTGCCAACACTAGAATATGAAGCTGGCCAGGAATGTTAGTAGCAGCAATAGAAGGGAGATGAGAATTCTAGATCTCAGGGGAAGAAAGAGAGCTAGAAAACAGAATATGAAGATAGTAAGCAAAGGGGAAAAAAGAAATCCCAAGGGATTCCTGAACTAGCACTGGGAAAGTACAAGAATGCCATGTAGCTGCTCTATCATCCATTTTTCAGTCTTAGGTCTGTTATAGTTCCTGCATGGGTAGAGAAAACTAGGGGACACTCTAACTGAATATTGTGCTCAATACAAGTTCAGGAAACAGAGATGAGTGTCTCCGAGGCCAGGAGCAGTAGTGATTCAATTCTAACCTTTATCCCAGGAAATAAGATTAAATGGAATTACCAGGGGGAATTAAGCAATTCAGTCACTTTGAATCTGCAAAACTTCTCAGTGGGCTGACCACAGCTGGGTAAAGCAGCAGTCCACTGAAGCTTACCTAAACACAAGCCAATAGATCCAAACTTGAATAAGAAAATTGTAGAACTCAAGGGGCAATGAACAGATCTTTCCCCAGATCACATTATTTTGGAAGCACCATAAAACTGCATGCTTCTGAAATGAGTTGGAAAAATAGCAGAAGGACATAAAAAAGACAAAGACCCAGGCCAGATATCCTCCTTTTCCCCTAGAAGGGAGCATAGCCCAACACTGACATAAAACCAAAATGTGTGTTAAAAGAACGAGCAAACAAAAAAAGAACCTAACCAAAAAGGGAAGTTCAACACATAAACATAGATGAAGATAGTGACTTGAAAATATCTTCATGCAAAGGCATAAAGGGGAATACACACAATCTCTCTCTCTCTCTCTCTCTCTCTCTCTCTCTCTCTCTCTCTCTCTATTTCTCTCTCTCTCTCTCTTTGATCCAATTTCCTCCACTCTTACAAACTTCTTGATGCCTTGCAGTGGCTTTCAACTATACTATTATTTATCAAAGGTCATTAATCATTTATAGCCCCCTTAATTATGAATTGCTATTTTTCAATCATTCATAATCTTTGTACAGCTTTTAACACTGTTGATTACCTCATTCTGCTAAGAAATTCTCTCTTCTATCAACTTCTGTGGTACTGCTCTGTCTTGGTTCTCCTATGTACAAGACCACTTCTTCTCATATTCCTTTCCTGTATCATCATCATTATTCTGCCTATTATAAGGTTACCCCAAGGGCTCTGCTTTGTTCTCTGTGTGTGTGTGTGTGTGTGTCTGTGTCTGTGTCTGTGTCTGTGTCTGTGTGTGTGTCAGTGTGCGATCACCTCTGTTTTCTGAATGATGTCATCAATTGACATTGGTTTAGTTGGAATCTCTACTCAGAGAATTCCCATCTCTACTTCTCTAGCTCTCATTTCTCTTCTGAACCCTGATCTCACACCCTTAGAAAAACTTTAATCTCTTTCTGTAAATGAATACTGTGTATTGGTTCCAAGGCAGAAGAGTAGTAAGGGCTAGGCAATGGAGTTCAGTGATTTTTCCAGTTCACAGTTAGGAAATATTTGAAGCCAGAATCAATCCCAAGACCTCCCATCTCTAGACCTATTTCTCAATCCATTGGGCCACCAGTTGGCCCCAAGATCTCACATTCTGACTGGCTGACTGTGATCAGGATAAGCTAGCTGAATATAAGTTTTGATGCATATTATTTATATAAAATGTTTTGTTATGCAAAGATGTGATATAGGAGTATTTTTCAGGTTTGACTGTTAGCCTATTTCTAGGAATAGCTGCTCATAAACATGTTTCTAGTCACTTTAAAAGTACCTATTTGCATAAAGACAATGAATTAATTTAAAATTATTTTTATCTATTCATTAAAGCAAGTCTAGGAGGACCTTTAAAGAGCATAAATGAGAATGCTTTATTGGTCCTGCTTTATTTATGAGATTTTTTTATCAGTCTTTTCAGTGCTACAGTAATGATAATAAGTAATGTAATATGGTATAGATGAACAAATTCAGAACTTTAAGTCAGAAAGAATGGGTCACTTCCCACATCAGTTGTTAAATATTAGTATGACCTAGAGCAAGTCACTAACCCCTTTTTTTATGATATATAAAATTCAGAGAAAATATTGACATTATCTACCACAAAGGGTTGCTATGAAGAAAGATAATAGTAAATCCTAAAATGAAATGCAATTATAATTTATTATTATGATTAAAAAATAGCACAGCAAGAGAAGGATTGCCTATGAGTGATGATAAGATGAAGACCTAGGATCAAGTTGGCCCTCATGACTACTTCCTTCTAATTTTTCTAGAAACATGTCCAGATATTCTAAATTCTAAAAATAATTAATCTAAAAATAATAATCTTCTTCTCTTGCTCTTTCCTGCTAATCTTGAAAATGTCACATTCACAGGCTACATTTTCTTCTTCTTCCACCAAACTACCAAAACTACTCTCTTTAGGATTGGTAATAACTTTCTTTTAGATAAATTCAGTACATCTTTTCAATCTTTAATCTCTTGTATCTCTTTTTACTTCATGACACTGTTAACTACCACTTCTTAATTCATTACCTAAATCAGAGAAATAAAATTAATGAAGTTATTCTTGTGTTTCTCCAATGACTCCTCTGTCCTTTTCTCTCTTCTTTTCTACCTGCTTTTCCAAATGTGGAAATTCTTCAAAGTTCTATCTTCGGCTGTCTTGTTGCTCTATTCTTGCCCATTTGAAAATTTTATTTATTTCCATTGCTTCAGCTATTAGCTCTTTATAATTGACTTATGTAGAATCTCCATCATTTATTGAATTTGTATGCTGAGCACCTAACACAGTATCAAGTGCAGAGTAGATATTTAATGAATGCATTTTAATTGACTCCCAAATCCATATATAAAATCCTATTTTTTCTTCTAAGCACAGACACATAAACACATTACACATGCAGAAACATGCACATTTTTCTGGATCTGCCTACAAGATATCTTTACATGTGATTGCCAATGACATATTAGCACCACCACCCTTCCAAAATAAGGTTGTTATCTTTTCTTCGAAGTCACTTCCTTCTAACTTGAAATCATAGTAATAATATTATAAAACCAGAAGAAATTTTAAATGTCATGAAATCTAGTTTCTTTTAGAGAAGAAGAAATTGAGGCTCAAAGAAGTTGTGACTCGCTCACACTTATATAGGTACTAAGGAATAGAATCAGAATTTGAACCCAGGTCCTCTGACTCAAATTCCTGCCTATTTTCCAGTTCCCTATGTTGCCTCCTTTGGTATTTCTATGGTACTACATTTTAACTAATTTCCCATATTTTTAAACTTGTTATATCTGATTTTTCTTCAAAATATATTTCTTGGTTGGTTATGAAGTCTTTTCAATGCCATTTTTCAACATCGCATACATACATCCTCTATCTATTCCATCTCTTTTGCATTTATAGAGGAGGTAAATCACTACTCCAATCAGAAAATATTCACTAGCTCTCTATTACCTGATACATAAAGTTTGAACTCCTTTGCCTTGCAATCAAGTTCTTCCAGGCTGGTACCATCTTACTTTTTTCTGCCTTTGCCATTCCTTCAAAATATTCCATATCCTAGTCAAAATAGTTTTGTAATCTCATATCTCCATGCCTTTGCAAACAATGTTTCTTTTGCCAAAAGGCCTCTTTCCCTGTCTTTGCCTGTGGAATTCCTATTCATATCTTTAAAAAAAATTCAAAGTTGCTGCTTTCAAAAACCTTTCCCTCATCTTCTCCCCTTATGCTTTACAAAAACTTAATTTTAAAATCTTCTGATGAATTTGGACAATTTTTGTATCATAAATGTCTTTGTAATGTTTTAATTTCTAAGTTTATATCTGATCCTCACAGATGTTCATAGAGTGTGGGGCAAAATGTGTCTTCATATGCCAGAACACTTAACTCTTGTTCTTAGGAACACCTCTGTTTTTATAATTAGACTATAAACTCCCTGAGGGTAGAATTTTAGCTTACTAAAGTTTGCATTTCCCCACCATCCAGTATTTTGTTCTGTATATAACAGGCATTTAATAGATGTTTTCTTTCTTATATTGGATTCTTGGCCAAGGAAACTCAAAGATACTCTAAGGGGTGTGGCTTGAGAAGATCTGGGAAGGTTGACATGTATCTTATGGTCATTCTTCTTTATCTACCAACTATATGAAATTGAAAAACCTTGAGGATATTCAGGGATTTAATTTATTTGATTTCCTCCATACCTGGCCTCAAGCCAATTATAATTGAGTATAATTGAATTGGACCAATTTGGGATATGCAGAGAATAAGAAATGATAACTAAGCCTCCTTACTTCTAAATTGAAGAGTAGAAATTCCCCTAAAACATAATCCTGGGTTGGCAGTGCCACAACTGCTTATATTAGTCTGTTCCTGAAGAGAATTATGAACATGATGGTGATAATGGCAATTATAATGAAAACACACACACATACACAAACACAAACACAGATCACCCTTATATTTTTCTATAAAACTTGCAAGTAATTCTACACAAAGCTTTCTTATAAGTAGGTAGGCAGGTAGTCCATGAGATGTTTTCCTTGTTTTGAAGATGAAGTTGAAGAATCAACTTGATTGACCTCAAAATGTCAGATAATATTAAGAAACAATCCACCCATTCTACAGCATCCACAACCTCTAATATCAATAGAATTGATAATCGTTAGTAATTAACAAAAGAATAAATAAGAGTAAATAGAGAGGTAACAGGTGAGCAGTATCTGAGAAACCTTGACCTTGATTAACCAGATTAATGTTAGAAAGTAGTGCAATAAAAATAAAAGAAAGTCAGCTGAACTGTTTATCTGCACAAAGAAAACACATACATTCACCTTTGAATAATCCCCATACACCTTTCCAAGTTATGCTTAAGGAAAAGAATATGCAATTATTGAACTACTGGAGAAACAGAGCATATAAAAACTATTTCATTTTTATTAGCACACAAATATAATATTAAATATTAAATAGAAGTAATATACTATCCATACATATTTATGACATACAAATAATAATGTTATCTATTATATTACATAAAATAATAACAAATTTTTCAAGTAACTGGCATAATATGCTTTATGGGTTTGAATTTTTGGTACAAAGTTTTTTCAAAACATTTTTTTGATGACACATAATTTGAATCTAATGTTTTTAGCATTTTGCTTCTCCCACTATCCTTTCTATTGATCTTTTTTTTTTCTTTAAAGAATGAAAGAAAAATGTCATGAATACATACCCACATAGTACAGCAAAACCAATCCCCACAATGGCCATATAATATATATATATATTTTTTTTTCATTTTAATTTTGATAATCTGAGAGGTTTGACAATTTGACCATTTCCTCTTCATTCTTTTTTTTTTATTTATCGCTTATCATTTCATTTATAAGAATCCTTTCAACATTTATTCATTCCAAAGCATGTGAAGTGTTGTGATCTTCTTTGGTCACTTAATATTCACCCTGATGGTTCTTTTGGCAACCTGGTCTCTGAGTTCAGCAGCCTCTTTTGCTCCTATGACCTCTATATTCACTCTATTTTCATCACCCAATGGGACAGTTGAATCTTAGCATAACATCTCATCAGCAAAATATCCCACCTTTAAGATGATGAACACTGAAATTCTGCCTTTTGATCATGATTTCCTGGACTTTCTTACTTTTCCTCCATTGCTGCACTCCTCCTGATCCTACCTTTCAATCCAATTGTAACCTCTGGCCCCTTAATCCCTCTATGTTCATCCACTCTATGACACCTACCCTGACATTACTTTCCTCACTTCAGTCTCAAAACTATTGCTAACCCTTTCAAAAGGTCACTCCCCACTACTCTTTCATTTTTTATTTTGCTCTCTTGTCATGATATTCCCACTTTGAAAACCCTTAAAACTTCCTGTCAGTCTTCTCTGCTCCTCTTTCCAAGTTACTGTCTGCTCCTGAAGAGAGCCACATTTCCATGCTTATGCAGTTCAGTAAAATTTCCTGCAATTTAATCTCACCTGGGCCAGTTCTGCTACACATAAATCCATACATTTTCTACTTTTTTCAGCTTTTATACCTCAGTTCCTTTCAATTTGTCTTTTGACAATATTTTACTAAAAGTATAGATTGCTGCATAACCCTTCACTTGCCAATCCAATATCCTTCTTTTAGTTATCATCTACTTTGTCCCAGCTTTTTTGGTATAGTTCTTTAGTTGCCTAATATTAAATATTGAATTTATTATCCTATCTCCACTTTCTATGCAAGGGTATACTCCAAAGTGTTTTCCTTTCCTTTCTACATTCTATCACTCAGTAATCCCATCTATTACCAGTGTTCATTTATCCATTTTTTTTGAGATGTCTCCTGAATCTATATACTTATCCTTCCTGAGTTTCAGGACAGCATTTCTATTCTTCACCAGACATTTCCACCTTTCTGTCTCAATGGTGACTTTAATTCTAACATTTAAGAAAATGAGCTCATCATTTTTTCTGCTGAAATTGTTGCTCTTTCTAACTCTCCTATTTTTCTTCATGGTACTAACATGGCCCCAGTAACCCATGGTTTAAACCTCAGAGTCATTATTTTTTTTCCCTTTTCCCTAATACCCTTAACTAATAAACTGATGATTTCAGTTAAGGCTACCTCTATTACTCTGAAGCTGAGGCTTGTCATTTTCTCACAGTATTATAGATTTGATTGGCTGGGCTGATTTCTCTGATGAGAAATCATTTCTTGCTTCTACAATGAATCACAGCTGCTAGGTATAAGTTGTGTCTGAAGCTATCTTGTGAGCCAGCCACAGTGTCAGTTTAGTTTCAATTCTTTTGTGAGTCAGAGATAGAGGCACATTGTATAGGAATTACAAAAATTCCTCAAATCAAGTCAGAATTTTTCCCAGTCTATGTATCTTTCCTAGGAAATCCATTTGGCTTACTTGATATTTGCGTTAGAGTCAGCAAATTCCTTTCAGCTCTCATCATGTCCCTGGCACTATCACCAGGGCCATGCAAATTGATCCGAATCTTTGCACCATAGATAGAGAGGCAGAGCTGGTAATCTATATTTTCAACACCTAAAACTGAGGCACTATCCCACTTGACATTGAGTTTCCAACTTCAGTCTCAACTCCATAATCTACACATCTGACATAAATAGTATTTTAAAATGCATTTTATTTATTTCATTAAATATTATATGAATTCCCCAATGTAAATTTTTTAACATTTTTTAAAATTTTGAGTTCTAAATTTTCTCCCTCCTCTACACCAAACCCTACTCCTTCAGAAATCATGCAATATAATATCAATTATACATAACATAAATAATCTTAATAGGACACAGGCCTACTCCTGTCACCCTTGCTTATAAACTTTCAGTGGTTTTAAGCCTTTAAAAATCTTGATTTAGCATACCTGTCCAGTCTGCCAAATTGGGTCACCAGTTATTCCCCAAAACAGCATCTCTCTACAATCACACAAACCTAGAACAGGTTCTTCTAAACTTCACCTCCTAAAATCCTTATATTCTATTGGGTTTCATCTCAGGTTCCATTCAATATCCCCTACTAATCTGATTCTGCCAGTCTCTGATGATATATTCATCCTCAAGATACTTTACATTTTGCTTTTTTGTTTATATCTTACTTCATTAGTTGAATATGAGCTTCTTGGGTTCAAGAAATTCTAACTTTATATTTCACATATCTAGCATACTTTATTACATTGAGAGATTTGTCATTTATTTGTTGTATTTACAATGCACAGATCTGACCATATCCCTCCTCTCCTCCAAAATTCACTTGTTCTGTATTATCTACCCCATCTAATTTAAATTTTGTAGTCTATCATCATTTAAATTCCTCCACAAATTGACTACAATAAACCTTTCCAACCAGATTTCACATTGCTCTCCTTTATAAAGGATCAATTTCAGGATAAAAGGAGATGGGAATAAGTGATTATTAAGTAATTTCTATTGCCAGGTACTGTAATAAGTGTTTTCCAAGGATCATCTCATTGAATCCTCACAACAACCCTGGGAGAATTTTGTCCATTTTACAGTTGAGAGAACTGAGACCAGATGAGTGAACCAGCATCATAGCACTTTTAAGTGTCTGAGTTTAGATTGAAAGTCAGTTCTTGAATTTAGGACCTGTGCTCTATTCACTATGTCACTTCATTGCCTACCTATGTAAACTTCATGATTCACATTCTTATACTTCTCACCAAGACTTTATATATTTAAGCATGTCATTCTATATGCTTTGAATGTGTTTATCCCAAAATTCTGCCTATAAATTCCCCTGTCTTCATGGACCAATATAGAAACCATCAGCTTCTCTGAAGTCTCACTCCTCAAATTTTTTCTTTATTTTATTTTTTTCTTTATTGATTTCTTCTTTAGATTATGCTTAAATATATATATACATATATATATATATATATATATATATATATATACACTCTATCAATCCTATAAGTTTATGAGCTCCCAGACACCAGGATGTTGTTTTCCCATTTATGCTGGCAGAGCCCAACATAATATTCTGCTCACATTGGAAGTTAAACATATGATTGGAGAATAAATGAGTGAAAGAATGAAAGAATGCCTGAAATAGAGAAATAATTATATACAAAATCACTATATACATTCATGTTTTGTATTTAAATGTACATGCCTATATTTATCATATATACATGAAAATAAATTATTGAATTGAATAGTTGGATAAGTAATGCACAAATATGACCATATAACTCCTCTGTCTGCAAAATTCACTCACTTCCCATTATCTATAGGATCTAATGAAAACTTTAGAGTCTGACATTTAAATTCCACCACAAACTGACTCCAGCAGACCTTCTTAGCCTTATTTTCTTCACATGGAATCCATTTCAGGGTAAATGAATATATATATATATATATGTAACAATAAATTATATATGGTACTTATATATTTGTAAATGTACATAAATATACCTTTTAACTAAGATCTATTTCTGAATATTCATATATATGTGTGCATGTATGTATCTATATAAAATTCTTTATTTCAGGAAGTTTTAAAACTTGCTCCAAAGGAGTCTACTGCTATTATAAGAGCAGAATCACTATCTAAATATGTAAATAATAACCTAGGAATGTAGGATAATATAAGGTAATATTGGCCAGTACCATCACATTTTTTTCTCCATTGTCTTGGCATCAACTAGATGAAGAAGCTTGTGCATACAGCTGTATATCCCCACAAGGACTTGATTGGCAGTTTTAGTTGGTGAAAAGCTGTCATTTGGAAATAATCTCCTCCAGGGCCTGAGACTGGGCAGGTAGGTGGATATCTCATTAGGATATTAATATACTGTAAGCTGCTTTAAAAAGGGAATTGTGCAAGTAAGAGATATGGAATTTTTTCCTTATTGTACTTTGCTTATTAACATGTATGTTGACCAAAATTCATGTTATGTCAGGATTGAAGGAAGTCTAATTTTACCATAGCCTTTCCTTCCTCTGTTGTCTATTATTCCACAAAAAGTTTGTTCTGCTAATTATTTTTTCCTCTGATATTCCATATTAATGTGAATTTTTTGCTTAAAATCTCTACTAGTACCCAGAAAGAAACATTCAAATCTTAGAAAGAGGGGGAGTCACCAACATCTCTTCCCATTCAAAGAAATAGAATGATGAATATTAAAGAAGAGAAATGATGGGCAGTCAGAGGGACAGAGACAGAGCCACACAAAGACCAAGACTGAAAGGGCTGAAAATCATTTAATATCATGTTCCCTGAGCCTACTAGTAGTCAATGGGAAGAGAGGAAAGAACACATTTTGGCTTGAATCTCAGCCTGTCTACAGCATCCTGTAACCCTGACCAAGTTATTTAACATTTCTGAGTCCATTTCTTCATCAATAAAAGGATTGGACTAGACCAATGATTCTATGAATCAGTCAATTTAGTGATTAATTATAATTTACTTATAAAAGATTTTGTTTGTATATTATATTTATTCTCTTTAATTAGAGAGGAATTGGAAATTATTCAAGGACGAGGATGTTATCTTTTATTTTTGGACTGCCCTTCATGCAAGTCCCACTGTAAGTTCCCAAAGAACAGCCAACAATTTCTCTTCTCAGAGTTTAGGGACAACACTGAGGAGTTGGCTTTTTCAACATAGTCACTAAAGAATCTCTATCTATTTGTTGCTTTTTCATTAACAGACAGAGTTAATTATTTTTTAAATATTTATTAAGTAGGTATATGAGGTAAAAATTAGTACAAAAATAATTTCTCAAAAGTCATGAGAAATTCTTCCATAATTACATATAGAGTTCATGGGAAATACAGAAGTAAAAGTACTACGACGGTAAACTGGCCATACAACATGAATGACCAAAGATTATATTCATTCCTGATTACCAGAAACCCTGTTTTCAATCCATAACTGGTAGTCTTTTGCTAATAAAAGAACAGATTCCTTGCAACTGATTCCTCCCTCCACTGATTATCTTTCTGTGTCCACATTTTTCCTCAGTATGTCTCTCTCTGTTCCTGGCTGAATTCATCATTTGTTACTGGTCCATCAAGTGATGATTTGACATTATCAGTAAGGGAGGGAAGATGTGAGTCCAGATATGTAGGAATGCCTCTTGATGATGTTCAAGCCGAGAAGCTCCAGAAACTTGATTACTTTGGTGTTGGAAAGGAGCTGGACTATTTTAACCTTCAAAGTTCTGACCACATTGTTCCATTACTTAATCAATTATGATTGTATCAACCCTTTTTCCTGACTATTCTTTTTTTTTTTTTTTTTTTTTTAATTTTAATATTATTTTATTTGGTCGTTTTCATACATTATTCACTGGAAACAAAGATCGTTTTCTTTTCCTCCCCTTCCCCCCCCCCCCCCCCCCGCCTTTCCCTCTCCCATATCCGACGCATGATTCCACTGGTTATCACATGTGTTCTTGACTCGAACCCATTTCCCTGTTGTTGGAGTTTGCATTATAGTGTTCATTTAGAGTCTCTCCTCAGTCTTATCTCCTCCAACCCTGTGGTCAAGCAGTTGCTTTTCAGCGGTGTTTTTACTCCCACAGTTTATCCTCTGCTTGTGGGTAGTATTTTTTTTTAGATCCCTGCAGATTGTTCAGGGAAATTGCATTGATACTTATGGAGAAGTCCATCACCTTCGATTGTACCACAATGTATCAGTCTCTGTGTATAATGTTTTCCTGGTTCTGCTCCTTTCGCTCTGCATCACTTCCTGGAGGTTGTTCCAGTTCACATGGAATTCCTCCACTTTATTATTCCTTTTAGCACAATAGTATTCCATCACCAACATATACCACAATTTGTTCAGCCATTCCCCAATTGAAGGGCATCCCCTCATTTTCCAATTTTTGGCCACCACAAAGAGCGCAGCTATGAATATTTTTGTACAAGTCTTTTTGTCCATTATCTCTTTGGGGTACAAGCCCAGCAGTGCTATGGCTGGATCAAAGGGCAGACAGTCTTTTATCGCCCTTTGGGCATAGTTCCAAATTGCCCTCCAGAATGGTTGGATCAATTCACAACTCCACCAGCAATGAATCAATGTCCCCACTTTGCCACATCCCCTCCAGCATTCATTACTTTGCATAGCTGTCATGTTAGCCAATCTGCTAGGTGTGAGATGATACCTCAGAGTTGTTTTGATTTGCATCTCTCTGATTATAAGAGATGTAGAGCACTTTTTCATGTGCTTATTAATAGTTTTGATTTCTTTGGCTGAGAATTGCCTGTTCATGTCCCTTGCCCATTTGTCAATTGGAGAATGGCTTGATTTTTTGTACAATTGATTTAGTTCTTTATAAATTTTAGTAATTAAACCCTTGTCAGAGGTTTTTATGAAGATTGTTTCCCAATTTGTTGCTACCCTTCTGATTTTGGTTACATTGGTTTTGTTTGTACAAAAACTTTTTAATTTGATGTAATCCAGATTATTTATTTTGCATTTTGTAATTCTTTCTAATTCTTGCTTGGTTTTGAAGTATTTCCCTTCCCAAAGGTCTGACATGTATACTATTCTGTGTTCGCCTAATTTTCTTATAGTTTCCTTCTTTATGTTCAAGTCATTCATCCATTTTGAATTTATCTTGGTGTAGGGTGTGAGGTGTTGATCTAAGCCTAATCTTTCCCACACTGTCCTCCAATTTTCCCAACAGTTTTTATGAAATAGTGGATTTTTGTCCCAAAAGCTGGGATCTTTGGGTTTGTCATATACTGTCTTGCTGAGGTTGCTTGCCCCCAGTCTATTCCACTGATCCTCCTTTCTGTCTCTTAGCCAGTACCAAATTGTTTTGATGACCGCTGCTTTATAATATAGTCTGAGATCTGGGACTGCAAGACCCCCTTCCTTTGTATTTTTTTTCATTAATTCCCTGGGTATCCTTGATCTTTTGTTCTTCCAAATGAACTTTGTTATGTTTTTTTCTAAATCAGTAAAAAAAATTTTTGGGAGTTCCATGGGTATGGCACTAAATAGATAGATGAGTTTGGGTAGGATGGTCATTTTTATTATATTGGCTCGTCCTACCCATGAGCAGTTAATGTTCTTCCAATTGTTCAAGTCTAGTTTTAGTTGTGTGGAAAGTGTTTTGTAGTTGTGTTCATATAGATCCTGTGTTTGTCTCGGGAGATAGATTCCTAAGTATTTTATTTTGTCTTGGGTAATTTTGAATGGGATTTCTCTTTCTAGTTCTTGCTGCTGAGCTGTGTTGGAATTATATAGAAATGCTGATGACTTATGTGGGTTTATTTTGTATCCTGCAACTTTGCTAAAGTTGTTGATTATTTCAATTAGCTTTTTGGTTGAATCTCTAGGATTCTTTAAGTAGACCATCATGTCATCTGCAAAGAGTGATAATTTGGTCTCCTCCTTGCCTATTTTGATGCCTTCAATTTCTTTTTCTTCTCTAATTGCTACTGCTAGTGTTTCTAATACAATGTCAAATAATAGAGGTGATAATGGGCATCCTTGTTTCACTCCTGATCTTAATGGGAATGGATTAAGTTTATCCCCATTGCAGATGATATTAGCTGATGGTTTTAGATATATACTGTTTATTATTTTTAGGAATGACCCTTCTATTCCTATGCTTTCTAGTGTTTTTAGTAGGAATGGGTGTTGTATTTTATCAAAGGCTTTTTCTGCATCTATTGAGATAATCATGTGATTCTTGTTGGTTTGCTTGTTGATGTGGTCAATTATGTGGATAGTTTTCCTAATGTTGAACCAGCCCTGCATCCCTGGTATGAATCCTACTTGATCATGGTGGATGACCCTTCTAATCACTTGCTGGAGTCTTTTTGCTAGTATCCTATTTAAGATTTTTGCATCTATATTCATTAGGGAGATTGGCCTATAGTTTTCTTTCTCTGTTTTTGGCCTGCCTGGCTTTGGAATTAGTACCATGCTTGTGTCATAAAAGGAGTTTGGTAGAACTCCCTCTTTGCTTATTATGTCGAATAGTTTGTATAATATTGGGGTTAACTGTTCTCTGAATGTTTGATAGAATTCACTGGTGAATCCATCAGGCCCTGGGGATTTTTTCTTAGGCAGTTCTTTGATGGCTTGATGGATTTCAATTTCTGATATGGGATTATTTAAGAAAACTATTTCTTCTTCTGTTAGTCTAGGCAATTTATATTTTTGTAAATATTCATCCATATCACCTAGATTGGTAAATTTATTGCCATATAGTTGGGCAAAGTAGTTTTTAATGATTGCCTTAATTTCCTCTTCATTTGAGGTGAGATCCCCCTTTTCATCCTTGATGCTATTAATTTGCCTTTCTTCTTTCCTTTTTTTAATTAAATTAACCAGTACTTTGTCTATTTTGTCTGTTTTTTCAAAGTACCAGCTTCTAGTCTTGTTTATTAGCTCAATAGTTCTGTCACTTTCTATTTTATTAATTTCTCCCTTAATTTTTAGGATCTCTAGTATGGTTTTATTCTGGGGGTTTTTAATTTGTTCATTCTCAAGTTTTTTGATTTGCATTTCCAATTCCTTGGTCTCTGTCCTCCCTAATTTGTTAATATATGCACTCAGGGATATGAATTTTCCTCTAAGTACTGCCTTGGCTGCATCCCATAAGGTTTGAAAGGATGTTTCGCCGTTGTCATTTTCTTCAACGAAATTGTTAATTGTTTCTATGATTTCTTCTCTAACTATCCGATTTTGGAGTATCATGTTATTTAATTTCCAATTAATTTTTGATTTGGGTCTCCATGTACCCTTGCCGATCAATATTTTAATTGCCTTGTGATCTGAAAAGGCTGCAGTTAATATTTCTGCTTTTCTGCATTTAAGTGCCATGTTTCTATGACCTAGTGTATGATCTATTTTTGTGAATGTGCCATGTGGTGGTGAAAAGAAGGTGTATTCTTTTTTGTCCCTATTTATTTTTCTCCATATGTCTATTAATTCTAATTTTTCTAAGATTTCATTCACCTCTTTTACCTCTTTCTTATTTATTTTTTGATTTGATTTATCTAAATTTGATAGTGGTTGGTTCAAGTCTCCCACTAATATGGTTTTACTGTCTATTTCCTCCTTCAATTCTCCTAGTTTCTCTATTAAAAATTTGGATGCTATACCATTTGGTGCATACATGTTGATTAGTGATATTTCCTCATTGTCTATACTTCCTTTTAGCAGAATATATTTACCTTCCCTGTCCCTTTTGATCAGGTCTATTTGTACTTTGGCTTTGTCAGATATCATGATTGCAACTCCTGCCTTCTTTCTATCGGTTGAGGCCCAAAAGGTCTTACTCCAACCTTTAATTCTAACCTTGTGAGTGTCAACCCGTCTCATATGTGTTTCTTGAAGACAACATATGGTAGGGTTTTGTGTTCTAATCCAATCTGCTATTTGTCTGCGTTTTATGGGTGAGTTCATCCCATTCACGTTCAAAGTTATGATTGTTATTTGTGGATTCGCTGGCATTTTGATGTCTTCCCCTAGTTCTGACCTTTCTTCTTTAGCTTTCTCCTTTTGAACCAGTGATTTACTTTAGGTCAGTCCCCCTAGTCCCCTCCCTTGAGATGCTTCCCTTTCTAGCCCCTCCCTTTTTATGCTCCCTTCCCCTCCCCCCTCTCCTTCCCTCCCTTTTTGTACTCCCTCCCCCCTCCCCCTCCTTAATTTTCCTTTCTTTCTTGCCCTAATGGATAAGATAGAATTCAGGATCCCACTGGATCTAGATGTTCTTCCCTCTCAGATTTGATTTCACTGAGAGTAAGGTTTAAGTACTTCCACTTCACGCTCTCTTCCTCTCCTTCTCATATGAGAGTTCTTCCCCTCCCCTTCCCATGTGTATCTTTATATGGGAAAGTTTATTCTATTGATTCCCCCCCTATTTCTTGAAGTTAATCTTAGTATTATCACGGTTCCCCCCTCCCTTTTCCTTTTTTTGCCCCAACTTTCCCCAAATCTTCTTGATTCCCCAATCTTTCCCTATGCATGTTTCTTCTAACTACTCTTATGATGATACAATTTATGAGAGTTACACAAAACATTTTCCCCACATATTAATATATATAATTAGATGTAAATGTAGTCCTTATAGAAGAGAGTTTGACTTAAAGAGAAAGATAAGATTTATCTCCTTTTCCCTTTCTTTCATATTTACCTTTTCATGTTTCTCTTGCTTTCTGTGCTTGGATATCGAACTTTCCACAGAGCTCTGGTCTTTTCTTAGCAAATGCTTGGAAATCTTCTATTTTGTTGAATGCCCATACTTTCCCCTGGAAGTATATAGTCAGTTTTGCTGGGTAGTTGATTCTTGGTTGGAGACCCAGCTCTCTTGCCTTTCTAAATATCGTGTTCCATGCTTTGCGGTCTCTTAGTGTGTTAGCCGCTAAGTCATGTGTGATCCTTATGGGAGCCCCCTTATATCTGAAGCTCTTCTTCTTGGCTTCTTGTAGGATTTTCTCCTTTACTTGGAAGCTCTTGAATTTGGCAATTACATTCCTAGGCGTTGTCTTTTGGGGATTTAGTATAGAAGGTGTTCTATGAATCCTTTCTATTTCTATTTTGCCCCCTTGCTCCAGAACGTGGGGGCAATTTTCTTTTATAATCTCCTCTAGAATAAAATCCAATTTGTTGTTTACCTCTGGTTTTTCTGGGAGACCGATGATACGGAGATTTTCTCGTCTTCCTCTGTTCTCCAGGTCCGTGACCTTCTCAGTGAGATATTTTCTGTTTTCTTCCAATTCATTAATTATTTGGGTTTGCTTTATTGATTCTTGCTGTTTTATCATCTCACTTTCTTCGAGGTCCTTAATTCTGGTCATTAGGGACTGGATTTGCTTTTCAGCCTTGTCTGCCCTTGTATTGGATGCTTCGAGTTCTTTTTCCAATTGAGCAGTCTTATCTGTCAGACAGCTGATCTCTTTCTCCCATTTTTCTTTCCAGAAGGTTTCCATCTTTTGGATAAGTTCCAGTTTGAGATCTTCCAGAGCTTGTTGATAGTTTCCATTTTGGGAGGCGTGTTCTGAATTTTTTTGGATTTCCTCCTCATTCTCTTTTCCCTGGGTACTTCCCCCATAAAAGTTTTCAATAGTCACTTTTTTCCCTTTCTTCCTGGAGGCTTGATTTTGGGCCATGTGAGCCATCCCTTTGGTGGTTTTATTTCCCTTTCCTTTTTGGTCTGGGGTCTGGGTTATAAGAGCGGTTTTTCTGTGAATTTAGGTTGCTTCAGACTAGATCTTCCCAGCCTCCGAGCCCAGGTATTCAGCTCTGCCCAGATAATCAGCGCGCGTTGTTCAGCGCCGCCCGCACCGAGTCCAGGTCCGCTGGATTCTCCAGTAAAAGCACCCTGAGATGTTTTTTTCCTGGCAGTCCCCAGATCCCAAGGACCCTGGAGTGCCCCCCCCAGACAGAGACGCTCCCCACTCACTCGCTGTCCCGGTGAGCGCTCAGGTAGCTCACTCTGGTTTAGTGGGGGAGGTGGGGTGGGGGAAGGGCGGCTCAGTTCACTTTTCTGTGCAAGTTTTTCCTTCTTATTTTAGTGTGGAAATGTTCAAGCCCCACGTACCTTTGCCTCTGTGGGGTACTGGGGAGTCCTTCTGTTCCTCCAAAGGTGATTTTATGCTCCTTTGATGTAGTCTATTTCGTTCGGTGCTGGGGAGAGAAAGCGTGCAGCTTCTAGATTGCAGCCATGATTACCCGGAAGTCCCCCCTGACTATTCTTTATCAAAATGGGGATGAAAGATATTGATGTTCTTGCAAATTCATCTGAAAAAAGTAAGATTGAATAATTTTCTGACTAGAAAGATCTTATAAATCATCTAACCTTGCATCTTCATTTTACATTTGAGACCCAAAAATTCTAAGTGACTTTAGTAGTCATATGTCTACTAGTGAAAGAAACATGATGAAAACATTCCTGACTCTTGGGTCAGGACTCAGTCCACTACAATGTGTTGTCTCATCTTCAACTTAGAAGTAGTTAGATAGGAGTCATTCCTTAATTGATAAATGGTCAAGAGATATGAACAGGCAGTTTTCAGAACAAAATATCAAAGCTATCAATAGTCACATGAAAAGGTTTCCAAATCACTATTGAACAGAAAAATGCAAATTAAAACCACTCTGAGGTACTTACCACCTCACAATTTTCAGATTGACTATCATGATGGAAGAGGAAAATGATAAATTCTGGAGAAAATATAAAAAAAATTGGACACTTATGAACTATTGGAGGAGTTGCAAACTAGGCCAATCATTCTGGAGAATAATATGGAGCTATTACCAAAGGGCTATAAAACTATGTTGCCCTTTGACCCAGCAACAACACTACTAGATCTGCATTTCCTAGAGGTCAAATAAAAAGGGAAAGGGTCTGTCTCATATAAAAATTTATGACAGTTCTTTTGGTACAGGTAAATAAATGAAAACAACTGAGATGCCCATCCATTGAGGGATGGATGAACAGGTTGTGGTATATGATTGTGATAGAATACTATGATGATATACAAAATGAGGAGCAGAGTGGTTTCTGAAAAACAAAAAAACAATAAAACAAACAAACCTGAGAAGACGTATATGAACTGTTGAAAAGTAAAACAGAACCAGGACCATAGGTACATAGTAACATCAATATTATAAAAATGATTAACTTAGTTACTCTGATCAAGATGATAATCCAAGACCTTTACACCATTCAAAAGAATCCATGTTGAAAAATGATATCCACCACCAGAGAGAGAACTTAAAAACTCTCCATGTACTTTAAACACATCTTTTCACTTTTTACTTAACATTTTGTGTGCATTTGACATGGAAATGTGTTTGCATGATTTCACGTGTATAATAAGTATTATATTCCTTCCCTTCTCAAGAAATGAGGGAGGGGAAGAAAGTAAAATAAAGAATCTGGAAGTCAAACTTTTTTAAATGATTATTAAAACATTTTTAAAATGTAATCATGAAATATGTGATTAAATAAAATAAATTAAATGTAATTGAGAAATATTTAATAAAATACCATAGAACATGAAAAATGAGTATTTGGGGCAGATGGAAGAGGTTGGTGCAAGTCTATGATGCAAGTCTATGATTTCACTAGCACAAGGATTTTACCAATGTTGATTTATAGCAGTTCTAGACTTGTAGAGTTGTTCAGGGGCACTGAGAAGTTGTGCTTTGCTGAGAGTCTCACATCCAGTACATGTCAAAGGTGGCCCTTTATGGCTTTCTGACGCTGCAGTCAGAGCTCTGTCCACCCAGCAATACTGCCTGTCACTGAAGACTAGCACATAAATAATAGCTGGAAGAAAGGAGGCAGAATCAACTGTTATGCAAACCAAATCTCTGGATATTAGCTGATTATAAAACCAAGTCAGACTAACAGGGACATTAGGGCTTAAAGTATCCCATATAAAAAGCATTGGTTCCCTAGAGAAGACATTAGGCACCATGGATAGGTCCAGAATTACCTTTGGTAAATATCCCTCTTGCTCTGGAACAGCTATAGACCCCAAGAAGTGGCATTAAATAGCAGAATAAACATCTGCACAGTCCAATCTGGTGCCTTTCTGCCTAGATTCCTTACTGCCTTCCTGAACCACCCAAGAGCTATTTTCTTGCCCTTTTCCTTGGGCTGGAAGCAACGTTTTTAACTTTCCAATTATAGTTGCTTTATAGAGAAAGAAAAAGAGGATCCAGGAAGCTAGAGGGAGGAAAGCTGGTGGGGGGAGGAACATTTAGAATGTAGGAGACAAGGCCATAAATGGTTAATGAGAGCTTACACAGGACAATTCCCTTTCAGTCCTATCCCATTCATTTGGCTACATGCTGCATGTGATAAGCAGCTATTTTTACAGGTTTGTAACTTGACCAAGATTTTCAGCTGGCTTTTTAACTGTAGTTTCTTTAGCTCTTAAATAGTGTAAAAACTCAGCCTCAGAGCAGCATTTGCTGGACCAGTTTTCAAAACAGTGCAATGTAAGCATTTTCTTTTAATCTGTAGCAGCCTTGAAGTAATGCATCAGAATTTGGCTTATGGGTCCCCAGTTTTGTTTGGGGGCTCAAGGCATTACTAAATTCATCTCTTCCCTATTCCATAGGTAATCACTTAGACCATTGTTTTGGACTCCTTGGCTGAAGGAAGAGCAACAAGCAACCACACCTTCATCTGGGAAAATAATTCAGGTGGGAGAAAAAGAACTGCATTCCTAACTTTATTTGTTTTAATTTGCATCTCTTTTGCATGCACATGCTTTTCCCAGATTGCCCTTCTGCTCCGTACTTCTGAAATCACACAGGAGCCTTTTTCTTAATTAATTAGGGTATAATTAAACAGCAGGTACCCAGAACAGAAGCGAGAAAGACAGATTCATCTGTTCCACTGGGTCTCATACTAGAGAGGAGTTCCCCCCAGCCCCCCAAGAATTTCACCTTGAGCATTTTTTTATTTTAATTTGCAGCTATCCCTTTTTTATGAATTGTTCTCATGATTTCACATGATAATTTGACACTTTGAGATTGGAACTCCTCCAGCACATACCTGAAAAATGTACAGAAATGCTTAAGGAGGGAATAAGGAAAATTATCCAGTAAAATTCTGATGGAGAAAAACAATGAAAAGTGCACATATACATTTTTTATGGCAAAAGACTATAATAGATAAATACATTCAATATAGATTGTGGACTACAGTAGAACTTTATTTCCCATGAACTGTACAAATGGGAGTAGGGGTATATGTAATTGGCAATTAAAAAAAAAGATAGAAAAATATATAGAAAGTATTTAATCAGATGCTAAATCTGTACCCCCAAATGGCATAAAGTCTCATAGCATTCAGCCAGTCATACTCATTATCACTCTGAGAAGCATAAGTTTGAGTCATTACATTGTTTTGAGCCAAACATTAGGTCCCATATCCATCTTTGTGCAGAGTTCTCACTTGGAATAAGTTCTATCCATCACAGAGTAGAGTTTTTCTTCATTTCATCAACACTTGCTAATCATTAGTAATGATTAATAACATGCAGAACCCTAGTCCCTTTGAACCAATAGTTATAATAATTATTAAAAGTGGAATTCATGGTATGGATTATATTCATCACTCTAAGGAATCTTCCAATTCTGAGTCTTTAATCTGTAAGACATATAAAATGTGAGGGTTTTTTTAAAAGGTTGGACTGAATTACTTAAGAACAGGGTCACCAGGAATTTATTTAATTCCAAAGAAATTTAATTTAATAATTTATTTATAAAATATATAGAGAGTGAAGTAAGAAAATCAGAGAGGATAGGGTAAGATATCTAGCCTAAGCACTAAGTAATTTACTCTGACCCCTGGCTTAACCCAGGCATAACCTTTAGCCATAGGGGCCTTGGCTTTGAGCCAAGAATCTGGGAATGTAGGGAGCCTCTCTAAATAGGGTAGGTCTCTCTTGAGGCTAGTCTATTCAGAAATCCAAGGAAAGCACTTTCACTCACCATGTGTCAGTCCAAAAGGAGAGATTTAAGAACAGTCATACCAAGTCAAAGGTCTCAGGTCCAATAAGAAGATTCTTCACCAGCCTCCATCTCGAACTCAGAACTCCAAAAGAATGAGAAAACACCCTTCACAGGAAGTTGTAACTCCTTTTAAAGACACTTCTTTTGCATCACTTCCTGTGCCTTTCTTCACTTTTATGCCTACCAAATTACAGCCAAAGCTTTGATTAGGACCGCCCAAGGGGCAGTCAATTGATTCTGTTTCATCACCCACTATCACACTCATGGGTCACAGACCTCCCCCACTCTTTTCTGGTGATTAAATTTAAAAATGGCAGGGGAGAGTTAATTTAATCTTCACAAATCTGATGAACCTTATTTCCTAGTTTGAGTTTGCTTTTGAGATCCTTGCATGAAATCTAGTAGATTTTGTTTCTCCTATACCATATACTTGTGACTTCAGATTCAGATCAGTCTTAATGAAAAATATAAATATGGGAACAATAGCAACAATGAAGTGTAGACAGTATTCACTCTTCTTTCTATCTTCTTCATGAGAATGATCTCAATTATAATGTTGAGATATGGTATAAGATGACACTGTGATATCCTCTAAAATCATATTGTGTCATTTTATGAATCAAGTAGACCTACTATCAGATATTAAACATCTTACTCCAAACTTACACTATCTATAAGAAGGGAGATAACAATTTTTCTTCCAAGATAACTCAGTTTGTTTGAACTTAAAACAATTATTAATAGGCAGATTTCTCTAAATGTGCTAGATTTAATAGAAAGTCTTAGTAAATTCATCTTTCTTAAGAGTAAGCACATCAATAACACATCATTTTTCAATTAATAAATATTTATTAGACTCTTACTATTTGCATTGTCTTAAATTTGTGTTGGCCCAAACTCTATTTCCGTATCAATTAGAAAGTCTAGTGTATAAAGCAATGTACTTGGAGTCAAGAAGCACAGGATTCAAATGTTGCCTTAGATCCTTAATAACTGTGTGACCCTTAGCACACAATTTAACCTTTTTGGACCTCAGTTTCCTCATCTGAAAATCAAAAAAGGAGGATTGGACTTAATGAATTCTAAAGTCTCTTTCAAATTTAAATCTATGACATTTCTCTAGATTTGAGGGAGAGATTTGGAAGCTCACCTACAAGGTAAAATTTATACCTACAGGATACTTACTTTACTTTTTACCTAAGCTATAATTATAGTAGAATGAGTTCTTAGAGGTGAAGGAATGCTTATTTTTGAAGGGCCTGACACCTTATAGACATTTATTAAAAATTTATTGGCCCAGTTCACTTGACCTTTTGAAAGCATTCTGATAAAAAAGAAAGTAGTTTTTTATTTTAAAATACAATTGATAAGTGTTCAAAATCCAATTCTGATACTTGTTTGGTGACCATGGACAAATCACTCAATTTCTCTGGGTTTCAGTTTTTACATCTCTAGAGTAAATATAATACTACTTATAACATATACCTAGTAAGTTTGTGAGGAAAGCACTTTGTTATTTCAAAATTGATCTGTAAATTTGAATTATTACTATGATGATATAAGGTATAATAAAAAATAATGTCTTAAATATTTATGTGTCAGAGAATGTTGGGAAACTGGGGATATAAAAGATATAAGTTGAAAAAGTTCTTTTCCTGTAGGACCTCATGTTTCAGTAGTGGCAATATGTATTAGCCTAAATTAATACAACATGGATACAAAAAATGTAGATCATTTTAAAAGAGAATCTCTTATGTAATAATTAAAATAGTTGAGGTCATAAACTGTAGTGAATAAAATAGTGGAAGACTTAAATTGTAGTAGATAAAAGAGTAGATGAGTAAATTGTGACCGCAGAAAATATGTTTTCACTATAGTGTCTTGTTTTTAAATTAATATATAAGGTGGTCACCAGGGAAATATTCCCAATTATGAAATATACCCAAATTAACTGGGTTTTATAGAGATTTTAATTCATACAAATGAGAAATTAAAGAAAGAGAGAGAGAGAAAAGGAATTAATGAGAAAGGGATAAGCCGACCCTGGCCAGTCCTGGCCAACCCAGGCCTAAGCCCTAAGAGAAAAGATCAGTCAGTCCTTAATCACTCACCACAAGATCTGTCCAAGCAAGGATTCTAGTGACACCAGGCCAGCATCATCTCAGCTGCCTTCACCAGCTCAATCCTCAATCTGAATGCCTCTCCCAAGAGACTCCTTGGAGACTCCTCTCCCAACAGCTTCCTTAGAGACTGTTTTTTTTTTTTAAGAGCCTGTCATCTCCTTATATAGGGAATTTTCTCCTATGTCACCTCCCCTAAGTTCTTCCATCTACCAATCACAGTAGACGTTTTTCAAAGGACAGACCATTCTTAGTCCACACCTAAGAAGGTGTAAATTTTTGAGTAATTCACACCAGGAAAGCTCTGAGTAAGTTTCTCAGCTCTTTGTTCCTTGTAAATTCACAAGTTGCTTAACCTTTATAGGTACTTATATTAAGAACTTTTTGCCTTATTATAAGTATGGGTTTAAGTACTTTTCATTATTCAGAAAAGAGTTTACAACTTTATCTTCCCCTAGGGCAGACTTAAGTAGGTGAAGTAGAGTTCTCACATTCCTGATCTAAGTAGAGTTCACTGCCCAAATGGGGAATGGTCTTAATCCAATCTTATGAAGTAGGGTCTGGGAATTTTTAAGGTTCACACTTAACAGGTAGAAACTCAATAATAGTTTTGTGTAAGAGGCGATGTTTGAAATAGGCTTTGAAGGAATCAAAAATTTCTTTTTTAAATATCTTTATTTGATCTTAAGAACAAATTTCCACATAAATTATCTAAAGTGATAGGATTAATATTGTCTCCCACCCATCTTCCTTCCTGCCTCCCAGAGTTGATGAGCAATTCAATCTAACATAAGCATTATCACTCAAAACATATTTCCATATTATTCATTTTTGCAAGTGAATAATCTCATAAGAGCAAAACCTCAATTCATATACTCAAATATAAAAATGATAAATCATATGTTTTCATCTGTATTTCTACTCCCACAGTTCTTTCTTTAGAAATGGATAGTTTTTTTTTTCATAAGTCCCTCAAAATTGTCCTGGTTCATTGTATTGCCATTAGTAGCAAAATTTATCAATTTTGACAATTCCACAATATTTCCATTACTGTATATAATGTTCTCCTGGTTCTGCTTATTTCACTCTGCATCAGTTCACATTTTTTTCATTTCTCTCTGAAATCATCCTGTTCATCATTCCTTATAGGACAAAAGCATTTCTTCATCATCATATTCAGGCATTCTCCAACTGAGGGGCATCCCTTAAATTTCTAATTCTTTGCACCACAAAAAGAGCAATGATAAATATTTTTGTACAAACAGGTCCTTTGTCATTTCTTTATCTCTTTGGGATAAAGAGACAGTAGTGGTATTATTGGATCAAAGGGCATGATAATTAAGGCATGATAAAAAGGAAAGGAGGAAGGGAAATATAGAATGAGACAAGTTATTGCACATAAAAGAGGAATGAAAGAGTTTTGTAGTAGAGTGGGAGATGGAAGAAATGAGGAAGGGGACACATTAATCTTACTCTTGTTGGAATTGGGATAAGGGAAGAATATGCACAATTAATTGGGTATAGAAATGTATATTACCTTATAGGAATGCAGGAGTGGAAAGGGATAAGAAAAATGAGGTGTGGCTGATATAGAAGAGGGCAAATTGGGGGATGTGGGTCAGAAACTGAACAAAGAGAAATAGGATGGAGTAATACACAATAATGGTAATGGTTCAATTTTTTTTACAAGTTTCTTTAATATAAGCCTCATTTCTCAAATGCATAGAGAAATTAGGTGGATATATAAGAATACAAGTCATTCCCCAATTGATAAATTATCATAGGATATTAACAGGCAATTCTCAGATGAAGTAATTAAACTTCTCTACAGTTATGCAAAAATGTTCTAAATTACTATTAATTGGAGAAATGCAAATTAAAAGAAGTCTGAGGTACCACCCCACACCTACCAGATTGGTTTCCATGACAGAAGGGGAAAATAACAAAACTTGAAGAGGATGTGGGAAAACTGAGACACAAATGAATTGTTGGGAGAGTTGCAAACTAATTCAACTACTCTGGAGAACAATTTGTATCTACAGCCATAAGGCTTTAAAATAGGAAATATCCTTTGACCCAGCAATACCATTACTATATTTCTATCCCAAAGATATATAGAACAGAAAGGAGAATTATCTATATGTACAAAAATATTTAAGGCAACTTTTTGTGGGATCAAAGAATTGGAAAGTGAGGGGATACCCATCAATTGGGGAACAGCTATGTAAGTCATAATATATGATTGTAATGGAATACTACTATGCTATAAGAAATGTCAAGCAGGAGGAGCTCAGGAAAAAACTGGAAAGACTTATGGGAACTGAAGCAGAGGTAAATGGGAAGATACAGGAGAACATTGTACACTGTGACAAGAATTCTATACAATGATTAGTTGTGAATAACTTAGCTAATCTCAGCAATGCCATGATCCAAAATAATTCCAAAAGACTCATGATGAATGCCATCTGCTTCCAGAGAAGGAACTAATAGAGTCTGAATCAAGACCAAAACAAACTTTTTTTTCACTTTATTTTTAAAATTATTTTTGTTTTGAGTTTCCATTCATAAAAGTATGGGAAAATATTTTACATGATTCAACAAGTAAAATTTGTATGAGATTGTTTACCATCTCTGAGGACAGGAGGGTGGAAGGGAACAAGGAAGACAATTTGAGACTCAAAATTATATTTAAAATGTTGGAAACCATTTTACCTGTAATTGGGGTAAAATTGAATTATATTAAATTCCCAAAAAAGTATTTTGAATATAGCTCAGAGAAATAAAAAATCCTTAATATTAATAGCTCCAATTCAACAATAAGTTAACTGACTCTCTCACCCTCTCATAATGTGATGCAGTTTCCATATTCTATTGGTAATCAGGATCATGATTTTTCAGCTTTCTGATGAGGACAAGACATCTATATGCCCAAAGAAAAGGCACGTTCAATATATTGTACATAATAGATATTCAACAAACATTTGTTAGAACCAAAAGGAAACTGAGAATCCCCAATTCAGAAAAAATAGGAAAAATCCAATATATAAATTTAAGACTATAAACACTCTGATCAAGACTGTTGGCTGCATATAGACATAACTCCTAGAATTTTTATTTTAACCATATTTTTCTTTCATTACCTCAAAACACAGGGTCTAGAAAAACAGAAGCATAAATAACTTCCCCTACTCCCCACAAAACAATAGTTTTTAGATCCTATAGACCAAGAGAGAGTAAATTATTTTAGGAGGTGAATTTTAGGCCATAGGGACACAAAATGAATCTCTTTCTTATATACTAAAATTCCTCTTTGACTTGTAGCTCCTTCATATTCAAAATGCTGCCACTTGGGTCTTCCCTTCTTTCACCATTATTTTTTTTCAGGCAAATAATCTGACAGGATCACAACCTTAGAGATGGAAGAGACCTTTGAAGTCATCTATATCACACTCATTTTATATTTGAGGAAACCAAAGCCCAGACGAAATAAATAATTCTGCCCAGGGTAACTGACTCCCAAGTGGCAGAGCTGGCATTTTCAACAGGTTGTTTGAATGGAAATATAGTGTTTAGTTTAGCAAATTCAGCAAGTTAAAGTTTGTAAATTTAGCATGCTTTTTTTAGTGGAAAAAGCAGCAATTACTATGGAAATATAAATATTATTAGAGAGCAAGTTTATTTGCCATTGTCATACTAATGCATTTTTTATTTTAAAAATCTTCACTAATTCATTGCCCTTTTTTCAGCTTGTGCTCTGCTATGAGTCTGAAATACTTTTTCCTGAGTCATACTTCCAAATTTGTTAATAATCTTTTTTTCTTTTTATCTTTCATGTTCTATCTTGCACTTGTCCCTGTGGAATTTCATCTCAATTTTAACAAAGCAATTCTAGAATTTATCAGGGTCAATTTGTTCATCCACCCACCATTTCCTCATAAATATTTTGCCTTCTAAATGGAGATAAATTGTAATTACAGGGATTTTATGCCTGTTATGTGTGTCTCATGAAAGAAACTTATTAAAAGACAACTTTGGAAACACTGGATGTTAAATTCACTTATAAAACAATTTTGAAGACAATTTAGAGTGCAGGTTAAAGAGGGTGGTCCATGTTATAGGCAAGCCAATATGCTAATTAACTTCTTAAAATATAATAGACTGGTAGAATTGAAAAAAGAAATATCATGCAAAAAGTAAGTAAATTTAAAATGAAAATAAATGTTTGTTAACTAAAAAAATAAGTATAAAATGTAATAAAGAAAAAGGAACGATAATGGTTATTTTTAAGACATATCTTTACTTCCTCACATCTTCTGTGAAGATTTATTAGTCTTTCTCTTCTAATGTTGGTAGACCAGAAGTCTCATTTTCCTCTTACTCATCAGGTTTCTTTTTAATAAGTCTTCATTTCAAGGAAGGGAAGGGAAAAGTATTGTTTATTTAGTTCAGTTTCCTTTCTTGGGATGTTGGAATTCATGTAGAGCATAGTAATGGAAGTCCACCCACCATGTAAATAATGACTTCGAGCTGCAAGATGCTGAATGCTTGTCAGTGTCACCAGGAAGCATGAACTAATGCCCTTGTCCCAGTTTCTATTTTTAAAATCCATGATCATAATTGGCACATTCCTCCCAAGATGATAGGCTCATTAAGGACTGAAAGAGCCTGAGGATGAAATTTCTATACTGCCCCTCGAGCTGGTCCCTCCAGGCCCAGCTTAAGTCATATGAGCCATGGGAAAACTGGACCAGAATGTGAAAAAAAAGAGCACCATGGTAGGAAACTAGAATGGCTATTTCTGCCACCACATCTATATTTCCATTAACAGAAGATATGGATCTCCAGGGACTTCTTTATCAATTCTTTAGATAAAAATGCTGTGGTGTGGCAAGAAGAACACTGGCTTTGGAGTCAGAGGAACTAGTTTTGAATTCCAGTTTTGCTGCCTGTATGACTGGGGAAGTAATTTATCTTCCTGAAGCCTCTATTTCCTCATCTGTGAAAAAAACAAAGTTAGACAAGGTAGTATCCATGATCCCTTCCAATCCAATGGTGCTATTATTCTATACCTTTAAGCACTTAAAAACTTTGGGCTTAGTTTTCTCTTCTATAAATTGAAAGGATCAGAATAGCTGACTTCCTATGCATAATCTTATGAAATCATATAAAAATATATATAGTGTATATATACATGTATGTGAATATGTATACATGTATGTATATAATATATATATATGTGTATATATATATATATATATATATATATATATATATATATATATGGAGAGAGAGAGAGAGAGAGAGAGAAAGAGCAAGAGAGAGGAAGAGAGTGCTAGAAAAAACCTTAGAAGTAATCCAGTCCAATCTCTCTTATTTTATAGTGAAGTACAAAGATATAACTTGCCATGGGTCACATACACTCATAAGGGTTTGAGACAAGATTTGAACCCAAACTGGAACAACCTCCAGGAATTGCTGCAGAGTTAAAGGAGCAGAGCCAGGAGAACATCATACACAGAGACTGATATACCGTGGTACAATCAAACATAATGGACTTCTCTACTACCAGCAATGCAATGATCTAGGACAATTCTGAGGGACTTACTAGAAAGAACATTATACACATCCAGAGAAAGAACTGTGGTAATAGAAAAGCAGAAAAAAAACATATGATTGATCACATGGTTAGATAGATATACGATTGGAGATTTTGACTTTCAATGATCATTCTATTGCAAATATTAATAAAATGGAAATGTGTTTTGGACAATGATATGCTTAAAACCCAGTGGAATTGCTCATTAGCTCTGGAAGGGGGGAAGGAAAAGAGGAGGGAAAGAACATGAATCATATAACCATGGAAAAATATGCTAAATAAATTAATTAATCTTGAGCAGAAAAAAAAAAGATTTGAACTCAAGTCTTCCTGAATCGAGGAAATTGAGGCTTTTTCCACTATACTATTCTAACCCTAACTTGAATCCCTTCCAACTCTAGAATTGCATTCTTATATTGTATTGTTTAATTTATGTGACAGAGGCTGGCACTAAGAAAAAGTGCCAGACAGAAGAGTTTGTGAAATTGATCACCTCGATGGGGGAGGGGCCCCAGGAGGGATTCCTGAGGAGAGAAGACCCTGGCGAGGAGAGCAGGGAGGCCCTCAGTAAGGGAGAGGTGTTACCCATTTTTCCTGCTGGTGACTGGAAATCTTATCCCCCAACCAACACTTCTCAATTGAAGGGACTTTTGAAGAGAAACCTAAGCAGACTTTACCTCAGCTCTTCTTGCCCAGGGTGAGACAACCTGACTTTCTCAAAGGGGGCTCAGGCTGCCAAAGCCTGACTTTGCCCCAAACTTGAGGAGGGAGGGAAAAGGGTTTAGAGAGAGACAGGGACCCTCTTTTCCCACTTTCCTTTTCCCATTCTTCCGTGCCTGTCATTCTTTTGTATTACTTGATTGAGTTAACATTAAAAGTTATCTGTTCCCCAGTCTGAGTGTGAGTGAATGGATCAAGGGGAGACCTTTCGAACTCGAGTGGTGGAGGGGGGCAAGAGGGACAAGAGCGAATCTGGGAGAGCAGCTTTAGCTAAGGAGGAAAGGTAGAAAGGGGAAAATCTTCAAACCCCTTCTCCTCTCTCTGAGCCAACCCATTACATCTGCTGTCTCCCCTGAACCCCACTTTGAGAAGGGGGTTCTCCTCTTTTTCCTCTCTCCATACAAAACTCCTCTCTTTATCTTTTTTTAAGATGTTGTATTGTTTAATTTATGTCTGGATCTTCAAATGTGCCTTTGTGAAGAACTTTTAAATCTGGATCAACTAGGAGAAATAGATTTCTCTCTCTCTCTGATTCCAGAATAAATAGTTAAGTATTAGAGAACTATTTAGCCTATCATTTGTCTCATCTCTTAGTTCTTCTCCTTATCATCTGACTCTGGGACCTTAAAGAGTTTGCCCTTGGATTCTGATGCAGGCTCTGACCTTAAATACTACTAGAAACACAATATTTATTTCATTTTCTGTCAGTTCCTAACTTTCAATATTATCTGCTCCTCAGTTGCCCTACTTTACTGTCATTGAAGAAGTTTCATTCTTAACATTTTTTTCTGGATTCCATGGTTTTTAGGAAAACATGTGGCCTATCCCACTTCCTTAACTTAAGTGAACCACCCCAACAATTCACCATCCCAGAAACTGAGAGAGAAAAATCTGTTTTATATCTTTAGTCTTAGTTCTGTGTATCTTTAGTCACCAGCTGCCTTATGGTCCAATTGCAGTAATGTCTGCCCTGTATAATGATGACTACTTGAGTTTCAAATGATTTTTTTCTTCAGGAATGTAGTAAGTATAATGCATTTAGTCAATGGAAACTGAACTATGTCAAAACAATAAAAATCATAAGGATTTTACTCATTAAAATATATAACACTTGAACAGATTTCTTATACATTTTAGGGGAAAATAAATAAATAAAATTTAGGGAAATACATATATAGGGTATACTAAAATATAACTACAGTTTTAAAGTTTTAAAACTTTACACTAAGATTTTTGGGGTGCTTTATGTGTATAGGTATATATACATAATATATGTGTACATATATTATGCTTATATATATATATGTGTGTGTGTGTGTGTGTGTGTGTGTGTGTGTGTGTGTGTATATATATGCTGTAATGGAGGTCGGTTTGGGGATGGGATTCGATGGTTCAGATAGGGCCAGTATCAGAAGATATAACTGATTTGGGAAGGCCAACAGAACTAGTGAGTTGACAAGCTAACAGATCTAGTCCAGTCAGAGCCTGTCCTGAGGTAATGCACACAGACCACTATATAACAGGGATGGATGTTAGATTTATTATGACAAGGAAGGTGAAAAGGAAAATTTGGATAATGCTAAGCCAATAACAACTACCTAAATCTCCCCCAGGTCTAAATGTTTACCAATATAAAGAAATTTACCATTCCCAAAGCTCTAGAAAAATAATCTGCTGGCTTTCTTTTCTCAAGGCACATCTTATTTTTTTCATTAAAAATATTTTTCAAATTATATATAAAATAAAATTTAACATATTGATTATTCATGGAAAATTATGCAAACATATTGTTATGTTAAACATTGCAAAAGAAAACAAAAAAAATCAAGAAAAATACATTGAAAAGATTATGCTTCAATTTATACTTGAAGTTCAATAGATCTCTTTCAGGAGATGGATAGCATTTTTCATCCTGGAATTGCTTTGGATCATTTTCTTGATAAAAGTAGCTAAATCTTTCAGGGTTGATGATCTTTATATTGTTGATGTTACTATATACATTGTTTTCTTGGTTCTGCTTACTTCAGTTTGCATTAGTGTATATAATTTTTTCAAGGTTTTACTGAAATCATTCTACTATTTATTTGTCATAGCACATTAGTATTCCATTACAAACATATACAATGACACAACTTCTTCTGTCATTCCCCAATTGATGGGCAAGCCCTGAATTACCAATTCTTTGCTATTGCAAAAAAAAAAAAAAGAGCTGCTATACATATAGTTTTTTCCCCTTTTTTATATCTATGAGATATAGATATATCAGTGGTATTGCGGAGTCAAAGGGTATGATCTCCACATTGCTCTCCAGAATGGTTGGACTTTGTGGAGTAGAGCCAAGGTGATGGAGTAGAACAGAGAAGCTCCAAGTCACCATGAGAATCCTTTCCAACCATTATAGAAATATCGCCACAAAATGAATACAGGAGTGAAAGAACCATCAAAGAGACAGAGTGGAACAACTTTCAGAATTGTTGGATGAGTCAAAATTTTACCGAATGTCCATTAGTGTCCCAATTTCCCCACATTCCCTCCAACATTTCTAAATTTCCTTTTCTGTCAGATAAGCCAATCTCACATGTGTGAAATCATAGTTCAGGAATTGTTTTGATTTACATTTCTTTAATCAATAGTGATTTAGACATTTTTATATGACCATAGATAATTTTAATTTCTTCATCTGAAAATTGCTTTGTCCAGATCCTTTCACAATTTATAAATTGAGGAATGATGTGTATTATTTTTATAAAATTGATTCTGGGCTCTATATGCTTGAGAAAAAATCTTTTACAGTTAACCTTACTGTATATTGCCTTCTATCCTATTTTTTCCATCTATCAATGTATTCTTTTTAACACTGTCCCACATAAAAATATTTTGATTCTAAAAAGGGCTTTCCCCAATCCATACTCTCTTCTATTAATCATAGCTTCCTCTATGCCCTTTCTCCCTATTTCTCTGTATGGTTAGATTTCTACACCCAACTTAGTATGTATGTTATATTCCTCTGAACCAATATTGATGAGAATAAGTATAAAACATTCTTCATCATCCTCCTCAGTTCTCCTCCACTGCAAAATTTCTTTCAAATCTTTTACTAGCAGTCATTTACTCCCTTCTACTCCCTTACTTCTCCCAGGGAATCCTTCTTTCTCACTCATTTATTTTTTTAGATATTTTTCAGTCAAATTCAACTTGCCCTCTGTCTATGTCTACCCTTCCTGCATGCCTTAATAATGATGAAGTTTTTAATAGTTACAAATATCTTCTTCCCATCTAGGAATGTAAACAACTTAACCTTATTGATTTGCTTTTCCTTTCTTTTTCCTATTTCTCTTATATGCTTCTCTTGAGTCTTATATTTGGAAGTCATATTTTGAATTCAGATCCATTTTTTCATTAGGAATGTTTAAAAATTCCTCTATTTCATTAGTATCCATTTGGTTCCCAGTTTTGCTGAGTACATTCTTTTTTTTTTTTGCTGAGTACATTCAATTGTACCACAGTGTATCAGTCTCTGTGTACAATGTCATTTACCCCACTGATCCTCCTTTCTGTCTCTTAGACAATACTAAATTGTTTTGATGACCATTGCTTTATAGTATAGTTTGAGATCTGGGACTGCTAGTCCTTCTTCCTTCACATTTTTTTCATGATTTCCCTATATCCTTGATCTTTTGTTGTTCCAAATGCACATTGTTATGGTATTGTCTAATTCAGTAAAAAAGATTTTTGGTAGCTCAAAGGGTATGGCACTAAATAAGTGAATTAATTTGGGTAGGATTGTCATTTTTATTATGTTAGCTCATCATACCCATGAGGAATCAATGTTTTTCCAATTGTTTAGATCTAGTTTTAATTGTGTGGAGAGTGTTTTGTAGTTGTGTTCATATAGTTCCTGTGGTTGTCTCGACAGATAGATTCGTAAGTATTATATATTGTCTAGGGTGATTTTAAATGGAATTTCACTTTTTAATTCCTGCTGCTAAAATGGGTTGGAGATATATAAAAATGCTGATGATTTATGCAGTTTTATTTTGTATCTTGCACCTTTGTTAAAGTTGTTGATTATTTTGACTAGCTTTTTGGTTGATTCTCTAGGATTCTTTAAGTAGATCATCATATCATCTGCAAAGAATGATAGCTTGGTCTCCTCATTGCCAATTTTAATACCTTCAATTTATTTTTCTTCTCTAATTGCTATTGCTAGTATTTCTTGTACAATGTTAATTAATAGAGGTGATAATGGGAGTCCTTGTTTCACTCCTAATCTTATTGGGAAGACTTCTAGTTTATCCCCATTGCACATGATGTTTGCTGATGATTTTAGATATCTACTGTTTATTATTTTTAGGAAAGGTCCTTCTATTCCTAAACTTTCTAGTCTTTTCAATAGGAATGGCTGTTATATTTTATCAAAGGCATGTTTGGCATTTATTGAGATAATCATGTGATTTTTGTCAGTTTGCTTGTTAATATGATTAATTATGTGGATGGTTTTGCTAATACTGAACCATCCTGGCATTCCTGGTATGAATCCTACCTGGTCATAATGAATAACCCTTGTGATCTCTTGCTGGAGTCTTTTTGCCAGTTTCTTATTTAATATTTTTGCATCTATATTCATTAAGGAGATTGGGCCATAGTTTTCTTTCTCTTTTTTTAACCTTCCTGGCTTTTTTATCAGTACCATATTTGTGTTGTAAAATGAATTTGGTAGAACTATTTCTTTGCTTATTCTGTCAAATAGTTTGTATAATATTGGGATTAGTTGTTCTTTGAATGTTTCATAGAATTCATTTGTGAATCCATCTGGACCTGGGGATTTTTTCTTAGGGAGTTCTTTGATGGCTTGTTCAATTTCTTTTTCTAATATGGTGTTGTTTAGGTGATCTACTTCTTCCTCTGTTAGTGTAGGCAATTTATATTTTTATAAGTATTCATCCATATCATCTAGATTTCCATATTTGTTGCCATATAATTGGGCATAATAATTTTTAATGACTGCCTTAATTTCCTCTTCATTAGAAATGATGTCTCTCTTTTCATCTTAGATACTGTCAATCTGGTTTTCTTCTTTCTTTTTTTTAATTAGACTGACCAGTAGTTTGTCTATTTTATTTGTTTTTTCAAAGTAACAGCTTCTACTCTTATATAATGAATCAATATTCTTTGACTTTCCATTTTATTAATTTCTCCATTGGTTTTTAGGATTTCTAAATTAGTCCTCGTCTGAGGATTTTTAATTTGTTCACTTTCTAGTTTTTTAATTTGTATGCCCAAATCATTGACCTCTGCCTTCCCTAATTTGTTAATAAATGAACTCAAGGATATAAATTTTCCCCTGAGTACTGCTTTGGCTGTATCCCATAGGTTTTGAAAAGATGTCTCATCATTGTCCTTTTCTTCAATGAAATTATGAATGGTTTCTATGTTTTGTTCTTTGACTGACCAATTTTGGAGAATTGTATAGTTTAATTTCCAATTAATTTTTATTTACCTCTCCATGTACCCTTACTAATTATTATTTTCATTGCATTTGATTTCAGAAGGTTGCATTTATTATTTCTGCTCTTTTGTACTTGTTTGCAATGTTTTTATGCCCTAGTATATGGTCAAGTTTTGTGAATGTACCATATGCTGCTGAAAAGAAGGTGTATTCCTTTTTGTCCCTATTTATTTTTCTCCACATATCTACTAACTCTAATTTTTCTAAGATTTCATTTACTTCTCTTACCTCTTTCTCATTTATTTTTTGGTTTGATTTATCTAGTTCGGATAGAGGAAGGTCCAGGTCTCCCACTAATATAGTTTTTCTATCTATTGCATCCTTGAGCTCCACTAGTTTCTCCTTTAGAAATGTGGATGGTATGCCATTTGGTGCATACATGTTGAGTACTGATATTTCCTCATTGTCTATACTGCCTTTTATCAGGATGTAATTACTTTCCCTATCTCTTTTAACTAGATTTATTTTTACTTTTGCTTTGTCAGATATCGTGATTGCGTCTCCTGCCTTCTTTTTATTAGTTGATGCCCAATAGATTTGACTAAATCCTCTTACATTCACCCTATGCTTATCTATCTTTCTAATGTGTGTTTCTTGTACACAACATATGGTAGGGTTTGGGACTCTAATATACTCTGCTATTCACTTGTGTTTTATGGGTGAGTACATTCCATTCACATTCAGAGTCATGATTACCACTTGTGTATTTCCCAGTACTTTGATTTCTACTCCTAGTCCTGCCTTTTTTTCTTCCACTGTTTCCTTCTACAACAATGTTTGTTCTTAATCAATCCCCCTAGTGCCCTCCCTTATTTTACTTCCCTTTATACCCCCCTCCCTTCTTATTCCCCCCTTATTTTCTTTGCAGTCTTTTTAAAACCACCCCCTCACCCTATCCCTCCCTTATATTGCTTCTCTCTCCACCAGTGCATTTATTACCCTTCTACTCCCCTATAGGGCGCGAATCTATTCTCTACCCCAATGTATTGGATTGTTTTTCCCTTTTTGGGTCAATTTCAATGCATGTAAGAGTTGAGTATTTCCTATCTCCAACCTTTTTACCTTTCCAGTCTTTTGATGTTCTCTTTTGATGTTTTGGCTTAGCTCCCAAGGTGGAGGAGGCATTGTTTCAAGCTTCATGTATTTCATGCTACTGTTTTTAGAGCTAATTCTGGAGACCTGTAAATTTTCAGTTTTTCTATTGCAGTATGACCAGTTTAAAGGTGTGGCCATTTTCCTCCTTGCCTGTACTCTGTTTTGTGAGTGAACACAAGCACTCTTTTCTACCTTGTAATTATGACCAGAGTTCTTGCTCCCTGGAAGTTCTTGTGTGATAGTGTTTCTCATCATCTTGGGACTGTAACATAAAACCATGTAAAAGCAATGTAACAGAGTCCTGTACCTATTGATAGCAAAGGGTTCCCAATAATCTCATTCTGATGAGGTATTTTACCCTCTTAGCATCTTTGGAATGAGAGTTCCAGAAACTATCACTGTTCACTATCACTATCACTATTCAGTTAACCTCAGAACTTGCTGCTGACTTGTCATGTTGAGGTTTGTGACAGGCTGTATTCCATTTTCACCCTAATGAGACAGATCCTTCCTGCCAACCTTCTAAATTGTGTTGAACACATCCTTTTCTTGGTTCTACTGCTCCAGAATTTGTTTTGAGTTATTATTATAAAGTTGTTTGGAAGGGAATTTGGTAGAACTCAGGCAAGTCACTGCCTCTAATCTGTTCTCTTGGCTCCATACCCCAGACTTGTCTTATTTTGACATATAAGATATCAGGATTATCATAATCTTTCTTATGAATGTACTAACATTATTTTGGATGGCGCTTTTTCTCTTAGTGGTACATTATAAATGTTTCAAAATGTTAGGGATTTTAGAAAAATATAGGGGGAAAATTAGATATAGTCACTTTAAAATTATAATTCCTCAATGCTTTTGGTGATAATTGTGTTAATTTAACCTAGTGTTGTTCATAATATTTAAAAATATATAGATAGGAAATTTACACATCTTTTAACATGTTCTTTAAATTTTATTAAACATTTCTCCAATTATATTTTAATATTGTTTGGGGCTGCTTATGACTGACTGCTTGTGAGCCATAGTTTTACCACCTGTGAATCTAGAATAGTAGATCAGGGAAATACTCTAGAATAATCAACTAATGACTCACAAAGCTTTCAATAATAACTCTATTGATATCCTCATAACAAGATAGAGAAATCTAAAGTAAATGATAGTATAACTGCTAGATTTGGGCCTGGTACATGACTGTGTCCAAAATGATTGATTATTAGACTGATGACAATCTAAAGATAAGTTCCTAATGAGGTCTCACAGGTATCTGATCTCTTAGGTTCCAGTGATATCAGTGACCTACATGAAGGAAGAGAGGATACCATAAAAGTTTCAAATTATGTAAAACTAATATTGGATGTCAGAACTAGGGACTAGAGGCTCTTAAGCAGTGCATAAAGATGGGAAAATTATAAAAGAGACCTATAATTATGTTTAAAAGTCAAGTTTAACCATACTGGACACTAATAACATATGGTCATCTGGGTGGTTTAATGGACCACAAGTCCAGTATGAGTCATAGATAAACATGGTCATCCAAGAAGCTTATATAATCTCAGTCTTCACAAACAAAATTATATTTTTCAGGGGAAGGTTCTCTTTCCAATATGTGCTTAGCCGACTTTAGTGGAATTATTAAATTCAGTACTGGATACCACATTTATTTCTTTTTTTCAGGGGGGAAGAAGATATATATATATATTTTTTTATTTTTCTCTTAACAAATTTCCATGAGTTTTCCAATGTTATATAATCCAGATTATTTCCCCTTCCCTTCCCCCTCCCTGATATGGCAAGTAATTCATGGATACCACATTGTAAAGAAGGATATTCACAATGTCTATGAATAAACGAAAGAAAACTAGAATGCTAGAGTGGTAAGATGACCAAAATCCATCTATGTATAAGGAATAATTTAAGCAACTAGAAATATTTATACTGAAGAGAAAGAAGACATAGAAGAAAGTGCAGGGAGTTGGGGAGGGAGGCAAGGATGTTTTTTGTCAATTACTTGAAGAGCTATTGAGTTTTCATATAGAAAGATACTTGCTTTTTTGACCTCTGGTAGCAAAATTAGGAACAGAGAAGCAGTTGTCAGCTACAGTTAAAGAAAAACTCCTTTAAAAATTAGAACTCTCGCAATATGGAATATGTAGTCTTTAAAGGTAGCGAGTTCTCCACCAACAGAGATATTCAAGTCAAACCTGTATAGAAATTCACTGTACCTGTTTTAAAAGAGATTTCTTATTATATGAAAATGACCTCTGATTTAATGATTCTAACTGTGACAACTAGGTGCTGCAGTGGATAAAGCACTGAGCCTAAAGCCAGGAAAACCTGAGTTCAAATACAACCTGAACACTTACTAGTCCCTTTCCTCCCACCCCAGCAAGTAATTTAATCCCTTTCGCTTCAGTTTCTTCATCAGTAAAATAGAGAAAATGGTAACTACCTAGAATAATTTTGAGGACCAAATGAAGTAATAATTGTAAGATCTTTATCATAATCCCTGGGAAAGAGTAAGTATATAAATGCTATTTACTATTATTATTATTATTATTAATAGTAGTAGTAATAGTGGTAGCCCTTAATGGTGACAGTGTTATCATTATCATTATTACTTTATCAGTTTGATAGTTTCTATGGAAATAGATAAGGCTTAAGAATTTTCAACTCTAATTATATTCTGAAAAGTACAAATTATCAGTGCTTTTTATATCCTTACTTTCCATCTTAAAATCAATACTCTTTATTGATTTCAATGCAGAAGAGTAGTTCAAGGCTAGGCAATGAGGGTTAAGTGACTTGTCCAGGGCCACTTGGAAAGGAAGTTCCTGAAGCCATATTTAACCCCAAATTAGCAACATTTAAATATATATATGTATATATTTAATATTATATATATTATATGATGCATAATATATTTATTATATTAACACATAATATTTAATGTAATATATGCATATATATATATATATATATATTCCTTGGTAAAATTAATCCAAATTTGGTTAGTTAAATTAATCATGATTCATTAAGATGATCCTATGAGAGTCCCCAATTCCTTATAATTTTCAGAAAATAGAAGGGCAATGGCAAATCAATTGACCAAATCTTTTTTGTCATGCTTGATCCTGTTGTGGCAAGCTGAGTTGATATTCATTTAGTGGAATTGTTTGGAATCAAAAAGTTCAATTGTCCTAATTCTCTGTGGTCCAGCTATGCAGATGGCCAGCTGGCAGGTCCCCCAAAACATTGGTTCTTCCAATTATGGGTTCATTGAAACTACTAAGTCTTTAGCCATATGTATGGTATTATTGGCCTGTAAGCATGACCATTGTCCCAATTATAATGTATAATTAAACAATTACATTCTTACTGTAAAAATAAAATTAGACAAATGAAAATGAAAAAAAAAAACTTAGAACATTAAGTTGAAAATCCAAGAATGTATTACCATTCCTCTTTAAATTATAAAGTCTAAGAGTCATATTCTCATTATTTCCAATTTTAGACTTATGAAATTAATGTACTTCCTATGGAAAAAATGTACCTAAGAATCTGTTTCAATTTAGCCTTGATTAAAAAAAGGACAGAATTAGACACTGTGTCATAAAGGGCATTTAAATCATACCAAAGCTAGAATAACTCAGTCAATCAGCAAATAAGTGGCCAAGTACTAGAGGCAGGTAATACAAGAATCTGAAATGAATTCTATTCTCAGAGGTGACACAGCACTGATTCTCCAGCATGCTCAGAGGGAGGCCCTGAGGTTAAATCAACTTGGATGAAATTTCCTGTTTTGCTGCATGAAATTTCCATGATGAAACTCAATACCTTTACCTTAATATTTTTTTTTTAAGTTTCAAGAAAGTCGAGTTGGATTTTTAGACAAGAATGGATAAAAGATAGGGTCAGATAGACATTTCCTATTTTGGATTATTTCCAGTATTATGGACATGTCTATTAATGCATAATAGAAAGGGGAAAAATAAAGCATTTTTTAAAGTAATTTGAACCCAATAATTGACCTTCATTATAAATAAAAGTAACTGAGGACAAACCTGTGTAATGCAAACAAAATACATGTATTTAAAAACTGGAGAGCAGAATTCATACAGGATCTCATAAAAGGCTCACAAGGCTGTAAAGAGATATTTACAGATCTGTCTTGAGGAACATCAATATATAGTTCATAGAATCCTAGACTTAGAATTGTAAAGGGTCTCAGAAGCAATCTATTCTCCAGACAGAATACTAAAATCTACAGAGGGTAAGTGGTTTGTCAGATGAGTTTAGATGTGCTAATAGTTCCAAATAACTTTGATGTTGAAATAATAGAAATGGTTCAGTATTCCACTTGATTTCCCAGGTGGCATGTCAAAGAGGGGCTTTCCACAACAGATCAGGGTCTTCATCCCTTGAGGTCTTCAAGACACTAGATAATGTCTCAATTCTGTTATAAAGGTTAATTCCTCCATTCATATATAGATTGGACTAGATAACTACTACATAGTCCTTTCAATGGTAAGATTTTTTAAAGTTACCTCTGTCCTCAAATCTCCTGAAAATGGTTTCTCTAATAGGAATGTTAAGAAATTATAGTAACAAATTAATGAATCTATAGGTACAAAGCATTACTAAGAAAGGAAAACTTCATTTTCCTTTCAAACTCAAAGAAACAATTATCAATAAACATATAATCTATAACTATTGGGTGGTTTACTACGTATTATGCATACAATAATTATATGAAGCATAGACTTTGACTGTAAAGAGGACCTAATGTAGCACAAAGGCAAAAAATCATAAACCTGCATTTAATAGGACTTGAGATTTTAAGGCCATATATTCCAACTCCATCCCTTTGCAGATCGAGATGCTGTGCCTGAGAGAGGTAAAATGACTTTTTCCATGGCCATACAATATAGTAGGACCAGTATTTGAACCCAGGTTTCCTAACTCAAAGACTGTAATCCTTTCATTTGAGTCATCTTGAAGGTCAAAGCAAAGTAGAGACAGCAGTTACATGATTTCCTTTCCTCACCATTATGATTTCCCTACCTCTATGACTATACTTGATTTATTCTCTATAGATAAAGCATCCTATTTTCACTATTTATAGAATATCTGTTGAAAAATTATCCTTAAGAATCAGATTTAATTCAGCAGTTATATTTAGTAAATTATGTCCTTTAAGATTGGTATTGTTTTCACTTTAATCTCTGCATCCTCTGTATGTAGGTCATTATGTAATAAGTGGTTAGATGCAGTTGAGTAAGTTCTTCCCTGAATCCCTCCATGTGAACTCATAACCCCTTTCCCCACTGAACTTTTGCATCTGGCTCATGAATCATGGAAGAATCACTGTGTTTTACATATGTGTTAGACTGTAAGCTTTTAGAAGGGTAGGGATGGCATCTTACCTAAACATTTAATGTCTTCTATCTCTTGGCATCATGCTCTGCATTCAGTAGCCATTTAATAAAGAGTAGAATACTGTTTACTGTTAGCCTCAAGCAAAGAAAACTCAAGTAGGGAAGGAGCACTATCTGTGAAGTATTTGTCATGTGCAGCTGTCATGTGGAAGAAGATTGCACTTATTCTGTTTGGCCCTAGAGGGTAAAATCAGCAGCAATGAGTGAAGTACCAGGAGGCAAACTTAGATTTCTTGTCAGGAAAAACTTCATAACTATTATACCTGTCCAGCAATGGAAGAGACTTTCTTTAGAGAGAGTAGGTTTCCCCTTATTATAAGTCTTCAGTTTGGGGCTGCTGAATACTTGTAAGATATGTTATAGAGGCTGTTTAGAGTCTTGGTTAGATAAGGTGCCACTGAGGTCCTTTCAGATTCCTAATTATATTTTTATTATCTGTGAAGTTAATAACTGTATGACCAGTAATTAACACTATACTTATCTTAAAATAGGAATAGACAAAATGATGGATGATGCAAAAATCAGATCATCACATCAGCAGATAAGGAACTGAAAGCCAACATAAAAGAGGGGGAAAAGTTAAACCTAAGAAGCCATGGTGGTTAGACTCCATAGACAATACCTGTTATCATCAATCTTCTGTCAAGGATATTCAATAGCATAGAAGATCATACATTAAGGGGTGTGAATTGCTGTTCCAATCAAAGGAACATAAGTCAGTCCATAAGTCAGGAAGGTTTTCTGAGTAATGAATATCCTATTTTCAATTATATGTGGCAATTGCTACTTCTTTAGTATGGATAACTGAGGTCAATAATGTAGTCTAAATGAATTTGTTTTCCAATTTCTTCTACCATCATTTAATTTTCAAAAATATTATTAAGGATGTTCTTTATGATCCTTACAGAAGCTGTCTTATGAACTTCAGATATTTATTTCTGTGCATGCCTAATCAACTCAAGGAATCTCGTCTAGGGTGGGATCATATCTTATTTACATTACTTTATTATCTTCAAGTATTTTATATAATGCGTTATTAAGTGTCACTTAATAATTTTTGTTGTATAAAAGAATGAATGACTTAAATGGGTTTCAGTTTCTTCTCCTGAATGAAGAATTGATAATTTGTGAAATGGTCTAAAAGACAATGACCTCTCAAGAATATAAAAATATGGGTCAACAGAAGTCTTAGATTCTGATGATTAAATTTGAAAAAGCCATTCATATGTGGCTACCCCATCACACCAACTATCTATACACCTGAGAATCATGTCACCCTGAAGCTAAGTCAGTGTATGATGAGTATTACCTGGAATCACCATATCATGAAAAGATCCAGACATGTTGCTAGATTTCCATTTCTGGTTCATTCTCTGGACTGTTTTGAACTCTATATTTATTGTCTCATCCTTTCATGAGTATTCTTATTTTATCACTCCCCACCATACCTTCCAGATGCTCTTTATACTTTAGCATTCCCTTTAGAATATAAGTTCTTTCTGAGTAGGGACTATTTTGTATTCTTGTCTCTAGTGTTTAACACATTGCCTGGAACAGCATTCTTAGTCAATGCTT